>NC_054471.1:81215522-81522061 GCF_017639515.1 Carcharodon carcharias
TTACAACAGTGACTATACTTCAAAAGTCCTTCATTGGCTGTAATGAATCAAGGTGTGAGCAACTATATAAAAGCAAATTTTTTCTTTCAATAACTCACAGACTACAGGGTCAAATACATAATCGAATGTATCAAACTGTTAAGAGATGAAGACCTGCTGTGTATCACTGATTCTTGGTTAGCATGAGTTACTTATTGCTGTCTCTGGTTCCTTAACATATTATGTCCAATACCTCATACAGAGATGTTCTAGCTCCCCACAAGCTACAAAATACTGTAATCCCTCATTTGCCTCTAAAATCGATATAAAAGCGTAACATTCTTCAATATATGCCAATCCTTATTTACTAAAGTCGCCTTATATAGAAGAATCACATACAAGATTAATATGCTAGCCTCACTACTCTCATTTTCCATAATTTAACAACTTCTAATATTACACTTAATGGAAGAGTCATGCAATATTGAACACTAACTGCTGTTAATTTCCTGCAGTATAAAATTTGCATTTTTTGTTACTGGTGGACTATAATTATCATTCTGTAATTATTATACTGGCTGGCTGCTTGGGCTTAGTAAAATACACTGATCACAACCCAGTGTGATCAAACTGTTAGCAAGTTTAATACGTGCAGCAATAATCATTTCTGACAATCAAGTTTCTTGTAAGTATTTTGAACATAATGAACTTTCCTGCTTTGCTGTAATCAGGAAACGAATGCTTTGGATCAAAGTGATTTTATTTTCAAACATTTAATTTTAATTCTATGAGGAAAATACTGTATGTACAAAACTGCTTTGCATTCACTGCAGCTGATGGAGATTCATTAACATTCTGTAATTATCAGTGTCTAACTATGAATTATGCTAAAAGATTGCTTCAATTTAACCCCAGCAGTAAAAGATTGAGGGTATTCGATTTGGGATTAAGGCTGAATCCAGCAGATGCCATCTGTATAGAGAGTAGCCAGCCCTTTCCCACACTACAGCGCAAATTCCTATTTAAATCCTATAACACTTCAGTTAATAAAACAGGATAAATACTGCAGATGCTGGGAATCTGAAATAAAAGCAGAAATTGCTGGAATTGCTCTGAAGATCTGGCAGCACCTATGAAGAGAGAAACAGAATTAAAGTTTCAGTTCTGACATCAGGACATGATGAAATGTTGACCCTTGTGGAAAATTGCCCAGCTGCACATTTTTAACTCATTGCACCGTGATTTAAATATGTTAATAAGGGGCCTGTCTCTCCTCAATGGAACACTCAAACACCCCAATTTCCATCGCTATAAAAGTGGCAGCGGGCGCATGATACTGTCATGTCTGGCACACCTGATGGATTAATTTGTCCCTACTCCCCTCCACTCTTTGCTGGGGAGAGGCAGAAAATATCAAAGCCATTACTGTATTACTGATGTTGCCTGACCTGCTGAGCATTTTTAGCATTTCCTCTTTACTTCTGTTAATAAGCAAGGTTTGCTCCCATCTTACATTTCTCATTTGCAAAGTGATCTGAGGTCAACTAGATGTCTTTTTACTCATTGCCTTAGTTCACTCTTCAGAATCGACATTAGAAATCCATAGAAAGTTTGAGGGTAGATTTCTCCTCTTAACAGATTATACTAACGTGAGTCTCATGGTGTTCAACACATGGGAAATCAGCATCTTCTGGTCAGTGGCAACGGCAACAGAGGTAAGCTGGAACAGCCATGGCCGCACAGAATTACCAGCAGCTAAGGAAGCTTTAAACCGTCATTGTTCATTGGGTAACCCAAAAGGTGCTAGTTCAAGATTTGTGAACTGTAGGTGCAAAAACAAAAAGCTCCAGCTTTTAGACACACAGGTTTGTCCAACATTTAGGAGGTTCCATTCAGGAAACTGGTGACCTTTGTCCCTTTGTGAAGTTCTCACTGTCAAAGTGTTACAAACAGTCAGCACACATTGTCATCTCAATATCCACTCTGTGGCATCTCTACTACTAGAAGGATCTACAATGAGATGAAGGAGGAGGACCTCCATGATGTTAAAACCATGATCATCTTCTTCTCAGGCAGTCCCTCAGGACCAAGGACGACTTGCTCCCACTGGGTTCTGAGATGGCTGATAAGTCTAATGCGCAATCTGTGAACTCTGCATCACCTAGGACAGGTGCTGCCTGTAAGGCTGGGTAGATGAGCTGTTGGAGGTTGGTGCACTTACTCCAATGCTGTGACTTTGACTCTGCACCTGACCAATGAAATCTCTCAACATGTTCGGTGCCTTCCTGAATGACTCTTTTCCATTTTGATCGGTCACATTTGACCTCTTCAGGGATACTTTGAGGACAGCCCTAAAACATTTCCACCGTCCTTCTGGGAGTCTCCTGCTGTGACCGAGTTCTAAGTAGAGCAGTTGGTTCAGGAGTCTGGTGTCAGGCATATGGTCGACATGTCCCGCCTAGTGAGCTGGTTTTGAGTGATTAACATCCCGATGCTGGGAAAGTTGGTTTGGGAGAGGAAGCTGCTGTTGGAACACCTTTCTTGCCACTGTATTTGGAGAATCTTGCAAAGGCACTGCTGGTGGTATTTCTCCAGTGCTTTGAGGTGCCTGCTGTAGCCTCTCCAAGCCTCCGAAGCATGTAGGAGTGTGGAGATCACTGCCGCTCTGTAAACCATGACCTTAGTCTTGAGTTTCAGATCCTGGTCCTCAAATAGTATGTTCCTCAGTTGGCTGAAGGCTGAGCTGGCATATTGGAAGTGATGATGAATTTCATCATCTAAGTCTGCCTTTGTCGAGAGGAGGTTCCCAATATACGGAAAATGATCCACGTTTTTCAGGATCTCTTCGTTGATCTTAATTGACATGGGGGAGTTATTTTTCTGGGGGAGCTGATTGGAAGAGGACCTTAGTTTTCTGGGTGTTTAGTGAAAGGCCCATTTTCTCATATGCTTCAGAGAAGGACTCAACAATGAGCTGGAGCTCAGTGTCTGAGTGAGCGCACACACAGGGTCATCCGCATATTGAAGCTCAGTGACTGAGGTTGGTGTTGTTTTTGGTTTTGGATTGAAGGTGGTGTAGGTTGAACACAGTTTCTCGTCTGTTCTGTAGGTAATCTCCACACCTGTGGGAGGTGAGGTGCAGTATTGCAGTGAGGAAGATGGAGAAGAGGGTTGGTGCAATGACACAGACTTGTTTGACCCCAGTCTTCACTGAGGTAGGGCTGGTGGTGGTTCCATTGATGAGGATCACAAATCATGTCATCATGGAGTAGACGGAAGATAGTGACAAATTTCTGAGGGCAGCCAAATTTGAAGAGGGTATTCCATAAGCCTTCATAGTTGCCAGAATCAAAGGGTTTGTGAACCATAAATGCTCCCCCAATGACTCAACAGTCTTATTCCATGATTGACTGATTCATAGTGAACAAGATCACCCCAGGTTCAAACTGTAATCTGAGTTAAGTTAACTGAAATCAAGTGGAGTCGCAACAGAGCACATTAATTCATTTAGAAGAGTGCCAAACACTGCAATATAATGGGTTAATAGTTATGGTAATGAGATAGTGATGTGTAACATGATGTAACTGTTACATCAACAGTCAAGTGCAAGAGACTCTGTGGGAAGCTAGAATAGTCTATACACAAGAGAGATGTACTTATCCAGAAGCTTATAAT
The DNA here is from genome assembly GCF_017639515.1 of Carcharodon carcharias. NCBI lineage: Eukaryota > Metazoa > Chordata > Chondrichthyes > Lamniformes > Lamnidae > Carcharodon > Carcharodon carcharias. The sequence continues at coordinate 81,219,177 of NC_054471.1, forward strand.
GTATATAGTGTAAATACAGCAGCTTTGAAGAAATCTACCCGGGTTAGACCTAAGTCACTCATGAGTAGAGGGAAACCTTCCTAATATTGATTATGCCGCGAGTTACCTGAAGTGAGAATCAAACATTATTCAACATGGAAACCAAGCCACAAAACAAACACAGGCAGAGTTTCCTCTCTTGATGATTAATCAGTGGGCACCAGCGGAAATTCAGGTGTGTGACTGTTAGGTAAAGATAGGGTCAGTTTTGGCTGTGTCTGCTCCTCTCCTATGGTGATAGATCTGCTGGCTCAAACCTTATCTTTGATTAAAGACCACAATTGTCAAGTGATCTGACAGAAATAACCACAATCCTTGGGCTAATATCACTGCAAACAGACTTTGAGAGAATAGGGAAAGACAATATGCTAATATATTGTGAAGATTGTGGAAGAGCAGCTGCTCTATGTTGCCTGGTGTAAAATAACTTGACATTTCCTACTGGGAACCCCACCCCAACTTGCACACCCACACCCCCTCCCCCCTCCACCACCAGCATACCTCAACCATTTAATCTCCTGGCAAGAAGATGAACCTAGAAAAAGTAGAAGATAAAACTCCATGTCTTTGAAGTCCAGGAGAATGGGACAAAGATAAGCTTAATGGCTCAGTAAGTCTAACATGGTCAATCATCCTGACCTATGTCTCTGGGGAACATCCATTCCTGGGTGGACAGGTCTGGAAACATAGGACAGAAACCAGATATCCATCCTTATCTTCCTGCAGAAATTGCCTACATTGCATTAAGATCTGTGCCTATTGCAAATGTGTTGGGAGATGGGCATTCCTGACCTCCCACTTCTATCTCCAGCTATTACACTTGGAGGATGTCAGAGTCCCAATGGTGCTGAGGTTGGACTTTGGGTGAGTTGGTCTTTGCATCCAATAGCAAGCTGAAGAAGAGTTCAGAAAATGAATTTTGCAATTTCTGTCCACTTACCAAAGAGTTCCCTGGATCTTGCTAGAGAGCAGCAGCCAGGAGTCCTCAAGGCTGGTGGCCAGGAACACAGCTGCAGATCCCTCAGACTTTCTCTCGTTATTTTCTTCGAGCACTAGGGACTTCTGCCAGGAGGATGGGTTTCTACCACTCAGTGCCCCTGGCACATGCTATTGACCAAGAACAGGAAGTATTAGTGCACAATGATCTAGATGGGCAGATGGCAGCACAGGCATATCAAAGCATTATGGGAATGAAAATCAGCCCTACCATTTTTGTACACACCTCAGCCTAAAATAACTGCTGGAATTACTATGCGCCTTCTGGCATACTCTTACCATAAGTCGAATTAATAAGAAGTGTGAATAATTCATTTTGACAGAAGAATGAAGAGACACAATTTAAACTAAATAGTACAATTTTAAAGCAGGGTGCAGAGAGACCTGGGGGGAAATCATACATAAATCTTTGAAGGTGACAGGACAAGTTGAGAAGGCTGTTACAAAAAAAACCATATGGGACACTTTGCTTTATAAATAGAAGCATTGGGCAGAATTTTCCATGTCCGTTGGCATTGACATCATGTCGGGCATGAGCAAACAATATGGTCGGAAGGTCAAAAATCAATTTCATAACATTGTGAAATTAGTTTGCAATTGCCCAATCCACCCATCAATGGGGGGGTGCATTTCCCGCCGTTGGACATCGACAACTTCATTGTAATACATCTGCATATCATTATAATCCCATCCCTCCGGAATCATCCAGCCGTGCACGTTGGCATGATTGCACACCAATGTGTTTCTCAACAGCATATATAAGGCGTTCAATTGGCAAGTTGCACTTTGAAGGGAACTCGGAGGTGAGTGCACAGTGAGGTTGCGCAGTGCTGGCAAGGGTCACCTGTTGGACTTCAAGGATGAGGTGCTGCACATCCAGGCGAGGGGACAGGCAAGTCCCTTTTTCCTGGCTGGCTGACAGTGCAGTGCTGAGGGAAGGGCTGCCCTGCAGTTGAGGCAAGTTGGGGAGGGCAGGGGCTGCCCTGCAGTTGAGGCAAGTTGGGGAGGGCAAGGGCTGCCCTGCAGTTGAGGCAAGTTGGAGAGGGCAGGGGCTGCCCTGCAGTTGAGGCAAGTTGGGGAGGGCAAGGGCTGCCCTGCAGTTGAGGTGAGTTGGAGAGAGCAAGTGCTGCCCTGTGGTTGAGGTGAGTTGGAGAGGGCAAGGGCTGCCCCGTGGTTGAGGCCAGTGCGGCGGCGGGGGGGGGGGGAGCCAAGAGCTGCACTACGGTTAATGGTGGTGCATAAGCTCCTGGTGGGAGTGTGCGGTTGGAGGGAAGCGGCCACACAGCAGGGAAACCTAAGGCAGTTCAGATGCAGCCACATTGACATGCGTTAAGCTGGGCCTCTAGCTTATCTGCTCATTCAAGCAACGCAGAGTCATGAAAGTGAAACCAAAGGTTCCAGAGGTTTTTACCCCTTGGGCACAGACTGCAAAGTAATGAGTGTTTTAGTTGACTGGAGAACAGTTGAATGACTGGGCATGTTGTACAATCTCCTTACTAAAGCTGGCCATGGAGCAGTCACTGGTGGAGGTGCTCACAGCCCCTTGCAATGTCATCATCCTGGTTTGGACCAGTCTCCCCCATGGTTCAAGCTAACAGTGCAGCCTTGCAGTGTGGGTTAGGAGAATGCTTGTGCCTGAGCTGAGAGCACAGCATGCAGTCCAATGGGCAAAGCTGCTGCCAATCGGTCAGGTGGAGTGGGGCAGATGTGGGTGGGGTTTCAGGCAGCCATGCAGCACACTAAACTCTGGCCTTCCAAGTGATGGCCAACACTCTCCGGGATGTGTTAGAGGCCTTCAGATGTAGCCAAGAGAGGTTCTTAGTACACCCAAGCTTCTATCTCTTTCATCCTGCAGGAGGAGTACATCAGGAGCATGGATTCTGGTGACCAAGCTGGACGCCTCATAACTTACAGAGAGCAGAGATGACAGAGGAGAGAGCGACTGAGGCACCTGGCTGGACAGAGGGAGGATCAGCAGCCTCAGGGAGAAGGGGTGGCCGACATGCCATTGAAGAGCCACAGCGAGCTGTCACTGGTCGGCACCCAGCTAGATCCAGGGCCTATAGACTGAAATTGTCATTCCTACAGATGACCAAGAACCTGTGTCGCTGAAGGCTGTGCATGTCTAGGGGACTGGTTAGTCACATCTGTCAATTGCTGCAGGACTTGATGCTACCGGGACACAGAGGGCATCCACTGTTAGTTGCTGTGAAATTGACCATGTCACTCAATTTTTATGCCTTTGACTCCTTTCAGGGCTCCACAGGTGACCTCTGATGCACAGATGTTTCCATGAGGTCACAGATGTCATATTCGTAAAGGCGCACAACTTTGTGTATTTTGCCTGGGATCAGGAAAGCCTGAATGCAAGACCGATTGGACTTGTCCAGATCTCAGGTTTTCCACAGGTGCAGGGGGCCATCAACTGCACTCATGTGGTGCTCAGATCTCCATGGCAACAAGCAGTCAGCTACATCAACCACAAGGGTTTCCACTTGCTGAATGTGCAGCTGGTGTGTGACCACCACAAACACATCCTGCAGATCTCCGCACGATACCCAGGGAGTGTCCACAACTCCTACATTGTCAGTTGGTCTCAGATCCCTGTTGCCTTCCAGAGTCCACAGAAGCTGCAGGGTTGGCTCCTCGGGGACAAGGGCTATCTGCAGAGGACATGGCTGATGACACCCATGCGTTGGCCTCAGACTACAGCTGAGTGAAGATTGATCGAAGCTATTGCTGCAACTCACAAATTGGTGGAGCAAACTATCAAGATGCTGAAAATGAGGTTCCGATGCCTGGACCTGTCTGGTGGAGCCCTGCAGTACAGTCCACAGAGGGTGTCATACATCGTCATTGTCTGTTGTGCCCTTCACAACTGGGCACTGGAACAGGGAGAGGAGCTGCTGAGGAGGAGATGGAGGAGCTGCACGTCTCCCCCAATGAGGAGGATGTCGACGGGGATGAGGATGAGGAGGTCCTCGAAGGCAACAATGATGGCGGTGAGGCCCTCGCACTGGCCAGATGAGGCAGTCGCATTCGGGAGGCCCTCATGGCTGCCAGATTTGTGGAGGATGATGACAACATGCAGTGAAGAGACACCATAGATCCTCACACCACATCTGTGAACATTTGACTCCAGTCTGGCTGATGGCAGTGCACATACCCCCTGTGATAAGGCTTCTGTCATGGAGACGCAGCAGATACCCATAGTCCCTAGGAGAATGATGATGACATTCAATGGGGACACTCCATAAATCTTCATGTAGCATACGTAAATGTCTAACTCCTGTCTGTCTGATGGCACCTTGCTTGCTTTATGTGAACAGGTTCATATCATGGCGATGCAGTGGGGAAACTTTAACTTCTCCTGATCCTATGGCATCCTTTGAAGGCTAAACCCTTCAGGACCTCACTGGCACCGGACACACATGCTGATGAGATGGGGGCCAGCCCCACCTCAAAGGTGCTGATAGACACAGAGAGAATGACAGCACTCTGTGCCCCCGGCCTAGGACATTCTGGCAGCAATGATAAGCCCCATAGAGGTGCAGGCATGACTGATGTGTACAGTGACAGTAAAGACATACCATCAGTGTGCTGGGAAGGCTGCACAAAGCACAAGGAGGAGGCCCTGGACTGAGACACCTGCCTTTATCTTGTGCAGAAAGGTTTCACATCTGAGTGACACAAGTGATTAACACCCATGTGCAACTACATCTTCTGAACTTTCCTAACATTGCCGCTACGTCTTGGTGCTCCCCCAGCCTCCACAGCGGGGGTGGAGGCAGCCTGCTGACTGCTACACCCTGTCTGTGATGACCTTGATGGGTGTCCCCTGGCGGGCCGAGACCTGAAGGGTCCCGGCTTGCTTTCATGGTTCTGCTGTGTGGCTGTGGCACCCTCCTCGGCCTGTGGATCTGGAGCTGCTGAGGTCACAGGAAGAGGGGATTCAGATTGGCCCGTCGCTCCCAGAGTCACGTGGGTGGATGGGCCCAGGGTTTGCACCTGCTGATCCTCTTTCTCTACGGGAGCCCGAGGGCCCCAGCTGACTCCTCGAGGAGAAGGGAAAGCTGGAGTGAGATCGAGCTACCCCACACCCCTCTTGGGTTGACACTGCTGGAGGTCAACTATGGCATCAGCGATAGAGTTCATGACGCAGCAGCGCAGGACTAATGTCCTGGACCAAGGTCTCCGTGGCAGCCGCTACCCTACCAGTGTTGACCTCGGTGTGTTGTATACTCGTGCTTTCACCTCAGACTGAAGGTGGACGGACTCCTCCACCATGCCTTGCAATCTGATGAGTGCATTGGACATCCCTTCCTGATGTTCCTGAGCTTACCTTTGAAGCTCCAGCAACTGTGACATGACCGAAATCAGACGCTCATTATCTGACTTGGACTCAGCAGATTTCTGGTGTCGGAAACCTAGGAAGTCCCTGCTGTCACCTGCTGTGGATAAGACACTGTGATGTGCTCACCAGATTGTGACCCCAAGGCTACTCTAAAGCTAGGTCCCACCGAGGTGTGTGTCTCTGCACTGGTGGAGGATGTGAGTAAGCGCTGTGAAGGGTCTTCACTGTGGGTTTCAGCAGATTCTTCTTCAGAGTTGTCTTCAGGGCTTGGGCCAAGGACCTGGTTCGAAGACTCTTTTGGTTGTTTTCCAGATGTACACAGCAGGGGGCTGTGAAACAGGACACATCACTCACAGCATGGTTGTCTGATGGATGTTGCACTGCTCCATCCTCACTTGGTAGAGTAGTACCGACATCGCTGTCAGCACAGGATAGGTCCAACTCCTCATCTGCCAGTTGGCTGGCTCCATTTGCAATGTCCGTGAGGCCCTTGATTTCATGCATTCCTCCACCAGTCTGTGAGCTCTCCCTCTTGTTGTATGCCAGCTTTTCCTGCACAAATAGAGATGGAGAGAGTGTTATCAGTACATCTGCCAGGCCAGATGATAAGTATGCTTGTCATGTGTGGGTGGTGAGTGGTCCCATGGACGGGAAGAGAACAATGAAGGTGAGTGTGAGAGAGTGAATGATGATGTCCCTTGAATTGGCAGATCCTTGTCGATGTGTGATGGGTTTGTGAGTGTGAGTTGAGAGTGATGAGAAGAGTGACTTACCGTAGTGGAACTGAGGAGATCATTCATACCCTTTCGGCACTGGGAAGCTGTCCTGGTTTGCAGGGCATTGGCACTGACCACCACTGCCACTGCCTCCCAAGCCAGATTGGTGATGTTGCTGCCCATCCTGCAGCCAAGGCGGGGGTAGGGGACATCATGGTGAGCTTCCATGGCATCCAAAATGCGCTCAAGGAACATGTCACTGAATCGGGGTATACAGGCAGCCTTCTTGCCTTTCGGGGTCATATCTTCTGTGCAACAGCCCTGGGTTGGAAGCACTGAGAGATGTGCACCTGGCTTCACTTTAAATATGGCGCCTGGTGAGAAGAATGGGCGAGGTAATGGTGTAGCAAGTGAATTGGAGGCTGCCCACCAGTGAAGTGGCATATTTCCTGTGAATGCATGATTAATGAGGCAGGATTGGGATGATGTGTCATGAAAATCTGCCATTGCAGCTGGCGGGTAAAATGTTCGTTTTCCCGCCCGCTACTGCACATTGTGCAAATCTGAGATGATTCCGCCCATAGAGTACTATAGCAAGGATGGTATGCTAAATCTTTATAAATCACTGGTTTGTCCTCAACTACCTTCAGCTTTAGCTGTGAACCGGGTTAACAAGAATGCCAAGGCCTTCAAAAGTATGTTGAGGGGTTTAACTAAAATGATCCCAGATAGACAAGACTTTGGTTATGTGGCAATACTAGAGAAACTGCAGTGTTCTCCATAGAGCTGAGGAAGTTAAGGGGAGGTTTGATAGATAAAAACAAAAAACTGCGGATGCTGGAAATCCAAAACAAAAACAGAATTACCTGGAAAAACTCAGCAGGTCTGGCAGCATCGGCGGAGAAGAAAAGAGTTGATGTTTCGAGTCCTCATGACCTTTCTGAACCGTTCTGTCGAAGGGTCATGAGGACTTGAAACGTCAACTCTTTTCTTCTCCACCGATGCTGCTAGACCTGCTGAGTTTTTCCAGGCAATTCTGTTTTTGTTGTGGAGGTTTGATAGAGATGTTCAAAATTTTGAAGATCTTTGATAGAGTAAATACAGAGCAATTGTTTCCAGCGGCAGAAAGCTTGGTAACTAGAGGGCACAGGTTGAAGGTGATTCTGTGGGGTTGGGGGGGAGTGGGCGGAGCTCGGGAATTCAAAATCGTTTTTTATATAGCGATCCATCGTGATCTGGAATGCATTGGCTGAAAGGGTACTGGAGGTAGACTCAAAAGGAATTGTCATAAGGGAGTAAGTACATCAAAAGGAAAAAAAAATTGCTGCAAGTCTATAGAGAAAGAGTTGGGGGTGCACTAATTTGATAGCTCTTTCAAAGAGCCTTCATGGGTATGATGGGTCAAATGGGCTCCTTCTATGCTATATCATTCTTTGATTCTACAATTGGTGCGCAATGGAAGGTTTGGTAATTTGGTTAGCAACTAGCACAATAGTGGGAAGACCAAAGCCACTGTCTTCAGTCCCCATCATGATCTCCGCAGCCTTGTCAACAACTCCATTCCCCTCAGCGGCCACTGTCTCAGGCGGAACTTGGCTTGCTACTTTCCGCTGAGACTGGTGTCTCACTTTAAATCCCGTCCATCACAAAGACCCTCTATTTCCACCTCTGGCATCACCCATCTGTGTTCCTGCTGCAAAAAATCCACTTCCAAAATCCTCATTTGACTTTGTTGCTTTCGGGTTCCATTATTCACATAATCTTCTGGCTCTCCACTCTTCCTTCAACCTCCACAAATTTCAGCTCATCTCAAGCCCTGCTGCCCATATCCTATCACAAGCAAATCCCACTCACTTATGACCCGTACTAACTTGGTTCCTGATCCACCAATGCTTCAAATTTTAAATTCTTATTCTGATGTTCAAGTCATGGCCTTGCCCCACCAGCATATCCCCATCTCCCTCACAACCCCCATCTCTGTAATCTTCTCAAGACCTACAATCTTCCATTCCAATAATTCTGGTCTTGTCTACATCCTCCACATTGTATGTTCCACTATCGGTAGCCTTGGTTTTAGTCTTTTCGACCCTATACTTTGCAATGTCTTTCTTAAAGATCTTTGCCTCTCTTTTCTCTTTTAAGGCACTCCTTAAAACTTATTTCTCCAACTGAATCTTCAGCCACCCCTCCTAATATCTCATTGGGCTTGGTGCCAATTGTTTAATGATTACACTTCAGTGAAGCATCTTGGGATAATTCTCCATGCTAAAGGTAAAAGTAATATAAATGAAAGCTATTGTTCTTTGTTATATTATTCTTAATGCTTCCAAATGATGGACAGTCAGTACAGTTGCAAATCATACACTTCCAAAGCCAATGGCCATCAAGTTTAAAGCAGAGGTTGTTATGCTAGATGACAGTCAGCCATCTTCTGGGATTTGGTAGATGGTAGTCATATTCTAGACAGATGGAAACACTAGCTCTGTGGTGGAAGTGGAGGAGAAATTGGGAATTTGGGAACTTGTGATAGTTCTAAAGGGCAGCTGTTTTCTCTTAGTGGTGAAACAAGATGGTGGCCAGACACAGGACAGAATGAGATACACGTAAGAGAATGGGGGTGGATTGGAAGGTGGTGCTGCCAGAAACAGACACTTGAGAGTCTGTACGACTTTACGTGGTGATGAAGAGGGGTGAGAATGTGTGGCAAGGACTGCAGAAAGAACCAGGGGAGGAAGGGACAAGTAATTTTAGGTACAGTCACCACTAAAAGTTAAGCAAGGGAGAAGGGGGCTGTGAAGGAAGTACTGGAGGGGGCAGCAGGAAGGAAATAAGTGTTTTAGGAGAAAGTGAGAGGACCGAATGAAGAGAAAGTGCCAGGCAAGGAATGGAGTAGATCAAGGTGACACCTAGCATTCCACACCAACTACACAGATGCTTGAGTGTGGGGTGTTCTGTCGCTTGGTGGGATGGCCTCAGTGAAGGGGACATATTGACCTTTGGTGATCCAAGTTGCAGTCAAAAGAGAATGTGAATGCCCTTCATCATCCCTGGAAAGAACCCAATACTCAAAAGATCATATACTTCTCGAGGCACACAAGAGGCCCCAAAATCTGTTTACACCTTATTCATGAGAATATTGTGAGAAATGATATTCCTCCCTCCCCCAACAAATTCACAGGCAAAATTGAAACCCTGGAACTTTCATAAGCTCCACCCATCTCCATGATGACGTAGACTTCTAGGGCTCACTGAATGCTTTTGAATTAATTGTAGCTCGACAAACAACTCTCGTTGCATTTCTTTGCAAGCAGTTCAGACATTTCAGGCGGGATTTCCTGGCCCTGACACCATCGGACATCGGCACAGGCAGAACGGGAAAACTTGGAGAGCCTTTAAAGGCCGATGGCTCTCCAAATTTTCCCATCCGGCCCATGACGATGCCCGGCCGTGTCGGGGCATGAAAATCCCACACTTCATCTTCAAGTTTTCAGCTAAGTAAGCCCACCTGCTGTTTTATGATCTTACCTTTCTAGCTGTTAACCTCTTAAGTTAACATGGCCCCAAACTTTTAAGTGTGATAGTCTTCAAGCTCCTTCAGTTGCATTTATCCCATTTTCTGCAGATAGTTTTAATCTTCCCACAACTAAAAATTACCTCTAAAATATTGCTATGAACCATGAACTAGGTTTTAAGTCTCCTAAGTGACATATAATTGCATGATAAAGAGTTGGAATGCTATTGTCTCCATTATCTTGCTGAGCTATGCTATTGCTCATCAGGAGCATGAAGCATTATAGATGAATGTTCCTGTAGAGACATTACCTAAAGAAGCCTTATGGCTTTTACTGGCCTATTTGTCCATCATATAATCTTCGAAAATGTCTTGCACATTACTGACTTTTCCTGACCTTTTGAATGCAATAAGTATAAAATAATTCCTGCTTTCAGATAAAAGTCCCAAAATTCCTTGGGGTTTCCTGGGGGGTCAAAAGGGTTGACACTATTCCTGAGATTTTGCTGGCTGCCTAGTAAGGGATGGAATCTCAGTCCACCTCTCATGAGGCAAATTATAACCAGGAGTGAGGCTTCCTAAGCTGGGAGCTTGTCCCTGAGCTTGGATATGGGAGCTGATGGTATACTGGTGGCTGATATGCTGAGTTAGTAGGGGCAATCCAGCCTCTTTAACAACATATATGGGCTCCACTACTGGGTTCCAGACTAGGGAATCATGCTGAACTCCTGAATTCTTTTTTAATTTTTTTATAGAGAAAAAAAATTATCTATTTAGCCAGAGAGTCCACCTTTTTCAGAGGGCTGAGGTGAACATGGATGAGATAGGGGTGGGGGTTGGGGAAAGGGATATTCTTGCAAACTCCATCGCCTGCTGCCCCCATCCAAATAAAAGACAGAGAAGTTTCCATGCACATGAGGCAAAAGGGCACCTGACATGGGATTTGCACTTGCATCCAATGTGTTCCATGCAATGAGACAACTTTCTACTGATGCCCCAACCCCTGGCAAGATTGACACTGGTGGGCTCAACTGAACATGATCCTGACCTAAATGCTGAGATCACAAGCCGAGGATAGTCAGGCCCGCGTCCTTTAAAGCCGTTCCTTTCGTTCTGAATGGGAATTTTTCCAATGCAATGTCGAACTGACGAAGTGAGGCCAATTTGGTGAGTGTGTAACATTCCTTCTCTCTTCTCTGTTGCAGCCTTACCTTCCATCAGTGCTAACAGACAAATCATAGGTTCTACATGCTGCACACTCAACTGGAAGCTGCATTTAGAGCTCAACTTGGACTGGTTGACCAAGGCTACGAGTTGTAGGGCTGTTTCTAACAAGATCCTGGCTGAGAGTTGCCCCCCTAAAATGTACCTCCAGCAAGGGTCCATGCCAAAAGCAAGCATTCTGAAATAAATAGCCAGAACAAATTTATCATTTGACATACTTAAATATGTTCTGTTCTCTAAAGAACAGAAGCACCCACTGTAAACACATCAGGTACACTCAGAATGTAACTGCAGTTTGTCAGTCTATTCTGTGATCATTATTTTTTAATCATTTTCAGTAACAATAATGTGCAAAGTATGTAGCACAACATTGCAAAAAGAAGGGACTCTCCATCTGCTAGGAGTCAAATAAGCATCATAAAATCCAAGACAGGGACTCTATGTTTGTTTACCATAGGCTTTGTACAGTGAGGTGAAATTTTAATAACCTCCAGTATCACTCTCCTGTCCATTTGTCCTCTTTGGGGCATCTGGAGTCTGTATCTGATCATATTTTCCTTACGTTTATCAACTCCTCAGATGCTAGTACCTACTTCTTATGAGTCATGCCTCAACTGTTGACAGCCTGGTGTCCCACCGGTATTGCAATACACTCTCTTTGATTGGGACCGTGACTATTTTTGATGGTTGCCAGGAACATTGAGATTGTGACCAAACCTAGTGTTAACCTTGGCTCAGGGGGAAGAACTCTTACTCTTTGAGTTGTGGATTCCTGTCCCACTCCAGAGACTTGAACACATGATCGAGACTCACACTCCAGAGAGAATGCTGCATTGTTAGGGGTGCTATCTTTCAAGATGTTCAACTGCCTTCTCAGGTGGATATAAAAGACTGTTTTGAAGTAGAGGAACTCCTCCCCCACCTCGCAGTGGACTGCCCAACACTTATCTCCCAACCAGCATCACAAAAACAGATTATGTGCTCTCTATCTCATTGCTATTTGTGGAAGCTTGCTGTACACAAATTGGCTGCTGTGTTTCCTACAGTACTACAGCTTCAAAAAGTACTTCATTAGGACAAATAGCACCATTTGGGACATACTGTGACCATAAAAGGCACTCGATAAATGTAAGTCTTTCTTTCTTTCAGAGTTGACAGCGAAAGGAAGAGCAACAAAAATAAGAAATGCTGTTCCCTCTTCCCTGCTAGATATTCCACAACTAGAGATTGTGTGAAACACTGGTGCTCTTTATGGAGACACTACAACAGCATAAATTATCTCAATTGTTTCACTGGGGATGCAATTGGTTTCTGAGGTGCCATAACACTCAGGTGTGTTTCCTGTATCTGGTCGCAAATTTACAATTATGAAGTGTCTGTATAATGCACACGCTGTTGTCAATCTCTCCCAATATCTGTAAAGAACCTCTTTTTATGCTCACAGTTGCTAAAATGTCTAGATCTCAGATAGTGATAACAGGGCAGCAACTCTGCAGCCCTGCCTCATGCTCCTCCCATAATCCGAAAAGCCACACAGGCACGAATAGTGCCCTGCAAGCACTTCAGAATGCTTTCACTGTAAAAGGTTTGGACACTTTGGAAAGATGTGCAGAACTAAAGCCTCTAGGTACACAGAGGACAATGAGAGAATCTTCACACACAAGGCCATCAGTGAAATTGAGGAATCTCAACAAGAAGAGGAACGAAAATGTTCTCAATGTGAGATCAAAGACCCCCAGATACACAATCTGAAATGGGGATATTTGTGTCAATGGACACATCACTAATTTCAAATTAGATACGGAAGCAAGTATGACAGTCTTGTCCAACAGAGAAGCATGGTTATTGACACAATAGCCAAGGACAATTGAAACCCAGTTCTCTGGTTCAGAAGGGATCCACCTACAAGTCAAGGGTACATTGCAGGCAACGGTCCAGTACAGGAGAGGTGCAGTTGGTGGGATATGACATTTGAAGCTGCACTTACTGACCTTGACCGTTTGTGTGAGATCATTGAACTTCTTGTGGCATTGCATCCAGGTCCTTGGGGCTAGACTTGTGCTATTAACCAGCAAGGCTATCTGCTCCCACTGACTTTGCAGTGTCTAGCTGGGACAATGTCCTGGTTCCCCATGGACAAATGACCTCTCTCCTCCTGTTCATCCCTTCCACCAGAAGTGTCCAGAGCAATGCCTGATAACCCTGGTGCACACACTCTGATCCGCTGTGTGATAATTCACAATTCTTCTTTGTCAATCAGTTCTAGTAACTGCTGCAGCTACAATTTAAGATGGGTGAGCTAGCTTTAAGTGATGCCGGCATCGTGCAACCTTTGGCCTCCCTGCTGAGGTGTGTAGCCATCTAGCAGTGCATTAACACTAGCTGCACAGCACAATTGTTATAATTCACAGACAGCATCGGAAGCAATGGACGTTCATTCCACACTGCGATAGCTGCATCCATTTTTGGGCCCTATCTAGTTCTATGAAATTTATGTTCTGTTGAAAACTACTCAAAAATCATTAAAACAAAATTATGACAAAACCTTGACTAAAGCATCATTGCAAAGGGTGGAGGAGAGGAGGGAACAGAATTGGAATAGCTCTTTGGAGCTACTATAATGTGCTTCAGAGACAGACTGCAAGATTGCCAACTGTAACTTATAGAGCAATCAGGTACATAGAATTCCACTCAATGGGATACAATAGTAACACTCTTCAAATTAATGTCATAACATCACTTTATTCTTTCAAAGGACATCAGTGTCACTGGCAAGGCAGCATTTGTTGTCCATCCCTAATTGCACTGGGTGGCTTGCTGGGTCTGGAGTCAAATGAAGGCCAGGTAAGGATGGCAGATTTCGTTAGTGAACCAGATAGATTTTTACAACAATTGATGGTAGTTGTCATAGTCACCATTCCTGAGACTAGCTTTATAATTCCAGATTTATTAATTTAATTTAAAATTCCACCAGCTACCATGGTAGGATTTGAGCCCAGTGGCCCCAGAACATTAGTCTAGGCCTCTGGGTTACTAGTACAGTGACATTACCACAACACCACCATCTCCCCAGGCCTCTTTGCCCTGTAGTACTACAGCCAAGACAAGAGGGGAAAGATTTTCATTAGTTAAGACAACATGTTGATAACCACCCTTGAACTCAGTGGCTACACTGTACAAAGACTAACAGAAGGTTAGGAGCGGTATGTAGGGACTTGTCTTCATAAGAACCCTTGTTGAGAATCATGGGGACAATGCCATGATCTCTCACTTTGTGGCGTGCTATTTGAAGGACCATTGTGGACTGCCACAACCTCATCTATAAAGGAGTTTACAAGGGTATAGGAGAAAAGTTGACTATCAAAGAATATCTTAAGTTTAGATTTACCAGCACACAAAAGGTGTGGGGAACAGTTGGGAATTCCCAACATTGGAATGAATAAGTCTCCAAGGGCTCTCTGTTAGAATTCTAGGTCAAGACATGGTTGAACGCGGAATAATGATGCTAAAAGAGCTTGATATTGTTTGTCGGCTGAATTGGTTTTGTGACAGCATTTCAAGTCTTCAGGAGACGGAATGTACTTGCCAGTAAACAAGTGTCCCTTGTGATGTTGGGGAAGATTGCCTTCAATGAAACAAGATTAATAAGCTTATTTTGTTGCTGTTTGATGAGATTTTTCTCCATGATTAAGGATGGGTTCTGATGGCTGCTGACAGTTAAATACATCATGTGGAAATTGCGCAATATCAGCCAAGCTCAGCTGCCTTACATCAGGAAGGCAGTGAGCAAAGCAGCAGAGAACGTAAAGATGCCAGGAAAATGTTAATCTTTCTAAAAGGCAAATGTACCACATTAACACGAATGACCTTTAAAACCTTAGTGAAGGGGCAATTGAGAGTCCAAGGTAAGTAGAGGAGAACAGGAGAGGATACAAAGCAGAAGGCAAGCGATTATAGGCTTGAATATTCAAGTAGGAACAGAAGACTGATGGAAGTAAAGAATGTCAGAAAGAATGATTTAGAGTTGGAGATGCATAAAAGTCTTAATTTCAACATAGTGGATGGGAAAAAGATCTTCTGGCATGATATATTTGAAGAGGGGAAGGTAAATTGAGGAATGATGGCCATAGCAGTATCCACAAAACAGAGAAAGCTTGTGGCTCAAAACAGGGAAAGAGAGAGGTTGGAGAGATAGAAATATGGAGAGATCAGAAACGAGAGCTGAAAGTGCAGTTCATGAATTTATTAAAAAATAGAAATGAGAGAAGATTTTTAGCTCAATCTTCAAACTCTGACTGAATAGGTCCACATGTTGGACTCTCAGTAAATGATAAAAAAGATATACTTCCACCCTTATAAACTTTCACAACCACCAGACATCTCAAAGTGCTTTACAGCTAATGAAGTACTTATGAAGTGTAGTGACAGTTGTAAAATAAGAAACACAGCTGCCAATGTGTGCACAGCAAGCTCCCACAAACAGCAACATGATAACCTGACAATCTGTTTTCTGTGATGTTGTTTGAGGGATAAGTATTAGCCAGGACACCAGGGAGAACTCCCCTGCTCTTCCTCAAAATATTGCCGTGGGATCTTTTTAGGAAGGAAGCCTTGGTTTGACATTTCATCCAAAAGTCTGCACCTCTGACAGTGCAGCACTCAGTACTGCACTGGGGTGTCAATGTTGATTCTTGTACTCAAGCCCTGGGGCGGGGCTAGGACACATAACTTTATGGCTCAGGGGTAAATGTAATCACTTAGTAGCCTCTGTTTTTGTTCTTCAAAAAGAATTTACACCACACAAAGCAGCAGTTTTTTCATTGAAGTTATAATTTAGATGCATTCCTTAAATTGTGCTTAGGTCACAATAGTAATGATTAGCTAAACAACCAAACAATAGGATTGTATAAGACATTTAAAGAAACAAGCAAATTTTGGTTAGAAATCTGCAGATTGTGTTAGGAACACAAATTATTCTCATTCCTAAACATGTAGAAGTCACAAATATTAATACTCTGGCTTTAAGTTTTCCACTGACATTTGTGTTGATAACATGCTACTCTTCAAGATTTTTATTTTACTGAAATATTTAATTGTGCATCTGGAAATGCTTCACAGTGTGGAACAGCTTAGCAGCTGAAGAAAGTCAAATACTCTTGGACCTGGAGTCAAAATATATTTACTGTCTAATATTTCAGTGAGAATGTGAAGTGTAACACTTCCTCTGTTATTGCATGAGGGTACAGTCTGATAAAGCTCGGAGCTGTCACTATCATGCAAAGGATCACATTTGTAAATGTCAAGATCACTCCACTTTGTAAAAAGAAAGTGCAGTACTAGTGTATCCAAGAGAAGAGACTTAATCCCTCCTAGAATTACATTTGCTGCAACTATGACTGATGTCTATTGTCTCCATCTTCCCTCTCTGTCTTTATATCTCTTTAATTGAAATGTGAAATAAAGCAAACAGAAAATGCAGACACTGACTCATTTCCAAGCTGAAAATTCATTTGTGCTGTTTTGTGGGGGGTGGGGGGGGGTGGTGTTGGGGGCGCTGGCAGATGCATGGTTTGATTAATTTCAAGCATGCTACGTTTTCCGTTTCAAGAAGTTGACAAGTGTGGAGTTAAATGCAGGCAGATAAATGACTGGTTTCAATTCCCCGGTTTAGTTCATCATTTCTCTTCCAAACTGCATTTATCTTGGTTAGACAGTTTTTGTGCCTTAGGCAGGGCACTTAAAAACTGTGTGTCTGAGCAACCTTATTTTATTTACAGATAGCACAAGGACACAGACTAGGATGTTTTGTCTCTTATTCTGCATGTGGATGATCGAACCTATTAGATCAATGGGCTGATTCGGGACTAAAACCGTTTTGTTGTCCAGTCAATCAAACCACATGCTTAATTTTTAAGACAATGTGGTCCTGGCAGAGAAGAATCATTAATCCAATAAGAGGTTCTCAAATAAATGTCATGTTCTGTGGTAAAAACATCTGTCTTGTTCCGAAGCCATTTCAAGGTCACTGCCACTTTACAATATCTTCAGTACAAATTTAGTGAGGTATTTGGTGGCATGAAGCTATTAAGATTTCAAGAGATTTGATAGGTCCTCACTAGACTGATTAATATATTTTTCATGAGACTAATCTGGCATGTAATGATGAAGTATTGAGGAACGTTCCGATCACAATTTTATGAACTGGCTGCTTCTAAATGAAGATTTCCATTTCTTCAACTAATCCGTCATCTCACCATTGATCTCTTCTGCATTAAATTGCATTTGAGACGAATGATTGCTCATTCCAAAAAGCACTGGACTGACAAAGCATAGGTACATAGCCAGTGGACAGCAGCAATGGGAAAGTATTCATTTTGTTAATGGTTGATAAATGGCTCATATCTCTCCCCCCCCACCACCGCCCCCCCCCACCCCCCACACTGCATCTCCCACCCCTCCCCCCGCCTTTATTCTACATATTGGGTGAGAATATCCTCAGAGCTACTCCTGTGTGACCAAAGCCATCGCTGCATTGAAAAATAGGATTTCTGTCACATTTCTGGCAAAGTCGTGGCAGCAGGAATGAGAGCAGGTCCAAGGAAATTCATCAATTCTTCTCATCAGTGTCTGCCATGGCTCAGTTGCTAGCACTCTCACCTAAATCAGAAAGTGTGGGCTCAAGTCCCATTCCAGCACTTGAACACAAAACTTCAGGCTGACACCCCAGTACAGTGCTGATGGAGAGCTGCACTGTAGAAGGCACTGTCTTTCAGATGAGAGGCCAACCATTTGCCTCCCAGGTGAACATATGAGATCCCACAGTATTATTTAAAGAACAACTATGAAGTTCTCTCCGGTGTGTTTGCCTATATTTACCTTCAACCAACATCACTTATTTCATTGCTGTTTGTGGGAGCTTGCAGTACAGAGGATGGGACAGCTTGTTTCTTGCATTATAATGACTGCACTTCAGAAATACTTTATTAGCCGTAAAGTGCATTGAGATACCCTGAGATCATGAAAGATGTGCAAGAAGTTCACATTTCTTCTTCTGCTTTCTGCCCCTTACTGCAGCAGTAAGAGAGGAGGGTAGCTAGGGAATGCAGTTAAAATAGAGGAGGGAATTCACTTCTGCAGTCAGGTGGAATTAGTTAGGGGGAGATTGTGGCATAATGGTGATGTCACTAAACTAGTAACCCATAGATCTAGGCTAATGCTCTGGGGTTCAAATCCCACCTTGGCTGCTTGTGGAACTTAAATTTAATGAATAAATCTGGAATATAGAGCAAGGCTCAGGGCCTATGAAAATTGTCATTGATTGTTCTAAAAACCCATCTGGTTATGCATGGGAAGGAAATCTAGTGTGCTTACCTTGGCCTATATGGGACTCCAGGTTGACTCTCAGCTACCCTCTGAAATGGACTAGCAAGCCATTGAATTCAAGGGGTAATTAGGGATGGACAACAAATGCTGGCCTTGCCTGCTCACATCCTGTGAAAGAATTACAGCACAGAATGATGGAAAAGGTGGGCAGAAAGGCCTACTATCACTTTGCTATCTAACCAGGATTTTCCTACTTCTATTTGTACCATTGTTGGTGCCTTTCCTGTGCACATCCCTGGCACGTTGTCACCACTTCAGGAGACATGACTAATAGTTTTGAGATGCATGCATAGTAGACGAGTTTCTTCTGACCCTTACTGGTTCAATATTCAGGGTAAATCTGTTTTACAATCTTCTGGGCATCACTGCCATAGGAAGCTAGTGAAAGAGGTGCTTGGGATTAACAAACAGAGACTTTCCATGGAGACCAGCCCCAAGGCTGCTGAGGGGGGTTGCAAAGTCATTCAGTGCCAAGTGAGCCATCTATATACTACCAATCAGTGTAGAAAAAGTTTACTGAATCTACCGAATAAGTCCAGAGTATTGCTATTAAGCAAAGTATTTCCCTCAGCCCACATTCCTATATCCTAGAAGGATAAGAGCAGCAGATGCATGGGAACAAAGTTCCCCTCCAAGTCACACACCATCCTGACTTGGAAATATATCACCGTCCTTACACTGGGTCAAAATCCTGGAATTCTTTCCCTAACAGCATGGTGGGTGTACCTACACCACATTGACTGCAGTGGTTCAAGAAGGCAGCTCACCACCACCTTCTCAAGGGAAGTCAAGGATTGATAATAAATGCTGGCCTAGCCCGCAATGCCCACATCCTATGAAAGATTTTTTTAAAACTCCCACACAATGCATAAACCTTTAAAGCATCTTTCATAAAACTCATCAATTGATTATCTTGAGACAATAACACAGCTTTTCTTTTGTGCTAATTTTTTAACGTTTTGTTACCTATTCCCTAAAGCAAAGATTTCTACAGTGCATTCTTCAAACTCAGGAAGTCCAAAAGCGCTTTATAGGCAATTATGTATTTTTGCTGTAATGTAGAAAGGCATTAATCATGAACTTCTAAAGCACCAATTCCAAAATGCAGAGCGATATGAAAAATCTTGCATTCAAGGCATCTCTTCATGTAGCGTCCTTATTATCCAAGGTTGCATAATCAGGGCTCAAGCCACAATATTACCATAGGGCAATTCAAGGGGGCAGGCCCTAAGAAGTAGCAGCCAGTAGAGGGATTGAACCCTGTTGTAGAGTGGCTGAGTTGTACTATTACTGATAGAGTTGATCTGCAGACGCTTCTTGGGTGGAAACATTAAGTTTATTTACAATATACTCAGCAGCAGCAATGTGCTTTCAACTCCAACTCTAACTCTTACACTGACTGCTGAGCTAGCCCCTGCTACTCTCCTATTGGTTACAGGTCATGTGACCTTTCTTAACAAACATTATTTTTAAAGGTACATTACACACTAAATAAAACCATAATTGCTACAAACCCACATTGTTAACATTATTCCGTTCCATACGCTAGTCAATTGAGCTAACGGAACTCTTACAAAGGCTCCTCACCAACCCAATAGGCTCGGTTTAAATGAAGCAAAGGATATGACAACAAAAAGAGCAAAAAGAGCCTCCTCTGGGAGGAAGATTTTATTAATCCAACATGGCTGAATCTGAGAGTTTGTGTGATAGAAAGATTAGTCAGGACAGAATGGTGTCTTAGTTCATTGATCAAGAACAGTATGAAAGACAAAGAGCATATTTCAGTTTTCAAGGGGTTGCTTGATCAAAATTAGAAATTCTGAGATTCTTTAGAAGGGTGATTGTTCTACTTAAGGTGCTTTTAGAAGTTTTAGTCAGCATTATAGTGTGCGGAACAGTGTATCAGGCTTCAGAAGTCACAGGCTTTAGTGTGCTAGGAATGCCATCACTGGTTTATAAAGGAATCATAATCAGCATGAAAAGCTATGCGACAACTGTGAGGCCAATAGGAATATCTGATTTTCTTCAGTGTTTAAAAATTAAGATGTTTTGTGTTGTAAAGGCACAGAAACAGGAGTAAACCATTCAGCTCCTTGAACCTGTTCATTTGGATCATGGCTGGTCTGTATCTAAAGGCCATCTGCCAATCTTGGTTCCATAACCCTTAATACCTGTGCTTAATCAAAATCGATCAATCTCAGTTTTGACATTTTCATTGACCCCAAACCTTAACAGCTTTTTTGAGGAGAATGTTCCAGACTCCCACTCCCCTTTGTGTGAAGGAGTCCTTTCTGACATCAATCCTGAACAGCCTAGCTCTAATTTTAAGGTTATACCCCTTAACCAAAGGAAATAGTTTCTTTTTATCTACCCTAACAAAACCTTTAATCATCTTAAACATCCGAATTAGATCACACTTTAATCTTCTATACTCAAAACAATACAGTTCTAATCTTTGCCAACTGTTCACATAACTCAACCCTTTTAACCCCAGTATCATTCTGTTTAATGCATGGAAAAAAAAATAAGTGCACTGGTAATTCAGCCAAAGGTAAAGACTGGCCCCACATTCTGAATGACGTGGGTCTTGAATGTTCATATACTTAACTGCAGCAATCTCTGGCAGTTGACAGATTCCTGCAAGAAAAGGCTCAATGCTATTTTTTAGTGAAGGACAAAGTCCCAGATATTTCTAACATTTGTCCCCACCAGTCAGTCATGGTGTCAGTTTAGTTAAAATCACCGTGATGTGTCTTTTATCCATTCATACAGGGCTTAAACTACAAAGCAGCAGGAGGATGACAGCAAAGTCAATTAAATGGAAAGAGAATATGGTACAAACTTGAAAAATGCCATACCTGTGCATCAAGTACATGTAGAGGTTACACAGAGTTATAGAGTACTTTACTTGTTATACAATTGCATAACATCCAAAAGAAACCTTTGCTATATATCCATGTCATCTAGGTTTTTGACTATTGTAAAAAAAATACACTGCACACTGGTGGAGTCAAAGGTCTTTGGCTGAAGCAAAGTTAGAGGCTGTGGTATAATGGAATCAAGGTACATAGTAAGGTATTTACGTAGTAAGGTAATTAGTCCCACTTTTCAAATCATTTGCAAACCAGCCTTATTTTTACATTAGAAATTTGATTTTATGGTATAACGAGTTAAATAATCAAGCTTGTGGCAAATTGGAAAGCAACAAATGTAAAATGGCTGGAACAAAGGACTTTCTGCAAGCTGAGACTCAAATTGAAGTGTTCTAGTGCCACTGGCGGGAGAGTATAATTGTAGTGCGACAAATTAACATAGCATAAGAAATAAAAAGTCAGCATGCAGGTACAATTAAGAAGGCAAATGGAATGTGGGCCTTTACTGCAAGCAAGATAGAGTATAGGGAAGTCTGTACAGGTACAGGTACAGCTAGGGTGAGAACATACCTGGAATACTGCATACGATTTTGGTCTGCTTTCTTAAGTAGAGATATACTTGCATTGGAAGCAGTTCAGAGAAAGTTCACTAGATTGATTCCTGGATGAAGGGGTTGTGCAGGTTGGGCTGATAATAATTGGAGTTTAGAAGACTGAGAGATGATCTTATCGAAACGTATAAGATTCTGAGGGGGCTTAACAGGGTAGATGCTGGGAGAATGTTTGCCCTCGTGTGAGAATCTAGAACTAGATGACAGAGTTTCAAAATAAAGGAGATCCCATTTAAGATGGGGGTGAGGAGAAATTTCTTCTCTCAGAAGATTGTTAATTTTTGGAATTCTCTACCCCAAAGAGCAGTGGAGGGTGGGTCATTGAATATATTCATGGCTGAGTTAGGACAGATTTTTGATCTACAAGGGAGGCAAGGGTTAAGGGGGCAGACAGGAAAAAAGAACTAAAGCTACAATCAGATCAGCCCTGAACTTATTAAATGGTACAGTAGGCTCGAGGGACTGAAGGGCTACTCCTGCTCCTAAACGATATGTCCTTATTTAACATAGGAACAGGAGGAGGAGGCCATTTAGGCCTTCAAGCCTGCAGCATTCAATGAGATCACAGCTGATCTTTTGACATGCCTCCATGGACCCATCTTTGTCCCATACCCTCGTATCATTATAAATGTGGGTGTAGAAATTTATAATAGAACGTGTTGACAAAAAAAAGTCCAATCTATTAGTGCATTCTGACCAGATGAAAAAAATAGTGCTGACATGTGACGCATATCCCTACAGAGTGGGAGCAGTGCTCTCTCATCGGGTGGACAATGGCACGGAATGGCCAATAGGTTATGTATCAAGAATGCTCACCACAGTGGAAAAGGGATACTCGCAAATAGAAAACTGCATCCTGTCCATCATCTTTGGTGTCAAGAGATTTCACCAGTATGTACACAGCCATCATTTTACAAGCATTTCAGACCACAAACCGTTGCTAGGATTGTTTAGTGAGGACAAGGCTATACCACCCATAGCCTCAGCAAGGATATACCAATGGGCTTTAATTCTGGCAAAATACGAATACACTTTCGTACATAGACCTGGCAATGACTTTACAAGAAAATGATGAGCATGTCCCAGTTCCACAGGAGTTTGTTTTTATTGTTAAATTTCTTAGATTCCTCGACAATTAAGAGACTGGACAAGTCGGGACCCAGCCCTATCTCAAGTATGAGAACAAGTACTACATGATAGGTCACAGGAGCTCGTATCTGATTAAATGAAACCATACTTCATCAGAAGACATGAAATAACCAGCCAGGATGGCATCTTATTGTGGGGAGCACAAGTGATAGTTTCTCCAAAAGGAAGGGAGCCAGTTTTAATTGACCTACCCAGTGCCCATCCAGGAATTTCCCGAATGAAGACCATAGCACACAACTATCTATGGTGGCCTGGGATGGATGGAGAAATAGAGAGTTTAGTAAAGCACTGTGTGCAATGTCAGCAACTGTATAAGTTGCCAGTGACAGCTCCGTTACAGCCATGGGAGTGGCCAGGTAGATCCTGGGTGTGGTTACACATTGACCACATTGGACCTTTCCTGGGAACAATGTTTCTGCTCATTTTCAATGCCCATTCAAAGTGGTTGGATGTATATGAGGTGAAGTCACCAACATTAGCCATTACAATTAAGAACCTACATCAGAGTTTTGCCATTCACGGACTACCAGAAGTAGTCATTTCTGCTAACGGCACGGCATTTATGAGTGCTGCTTCAACAGTTTATCAGTCTCAATGGTATCACTCCTGTGAAAACTGCACCATACCACCCTTCCTCAAACAGACTGGCTGCAAGGGTGGTTCAAACATTCAAGGCAGGCATAAAAAAGCTAACTGGTGATTCCTTGGCAACCAAGCTAGTTCGCTTTCTTTTTCATTACAGGACTATCCCTCACACAACAACAGGCATCACAGCTGCAGAGTTATTGTTGAAACACCATCTCAGGATGAGATTGAGCTTAATAATGCCGAATTTAGAGGGGCAGGTGGAAAGGAGTCAGGGAAGCCAGAAAAACAGACAAGACTGGCATAGTCATGAGAGGAAATTTACCATGGGAGAGCCAGTATACGTGAAAAACTTTGTGGAAGGACCAAAGTGGTTTCCGGGTGAAATATGTGCAGTGACTGGACCTCTTATCTTACCACGTGGAGGTGGAAGGCCAGATCATCCATAAACATATGGATCATTTAAGGAAGAGAGAGATAAATCACCAAGATTTGGCTCCACCAGTGATCATGACCAGGTCTGTGTTTCCTGTTGAGGATACTCAAACCAGGACTAACATGTCTGATGCTCCTGTAAGAGTTGAGGATACAGAACTGCAGGTGCCCACCAAAGCACCTGATGTTCAGGCAACTCCAACAAAGGAGGTTCCTGACAAACAATCTGAAGTTGTGGAGCTGCGACATTCCACATGTACCAGGAAACCACCTGAAAGACTGAACTTGTAAATAAATTCAGTGTAAATATTATGTTGTCTTGAAAAATATGTACTCTTAAATATAATATGTATAGCCGAGTTAAAGGGGAAGGAATGTAATAATTATGGTTTTATTTAGTGTGCAATATACCTTTAAGAATAATACTTGTTAAGGAAGATCACATGATCTGTAGTAACCAATAGGAGAGTAGCGCCGGCTACCTCAGAGTCAGTGTAGAGATGGAGTTGGAGTTGAAAGCACATGTGTAGTTGCTGCCAAGTATATTGTACATAAACTTAATGTTTTCACCCAATAATTGTCTGCTGATCAACTTTATCATTAATTGTACAACTCAGCCACCCTACAACACCCCCATTCCTCTTCCATGCCCCGCCCCAGCAGAAATGGTGGGTGCCAGGTTCAGGTGGAGGGTTGTAGTGAGATGATGGACAAGAGGCCAGAGTTCCTCTCTCTCCCAAGCTCCCATTTTTCTCTGTGTGCATGAGTGTCAGCAGAATATTCATTGACCTGTGAAGAGGGGCTTGGGGCTACGACTGCTGAACCTGCCCAGCCATCACTCAATATCCATAGGCATTCACTTTCCAGGATCAGACACTGGACAGCTTTCAGGAATGGGAGCACTGATTTATTGCCTCCTTATTCTATGTATACTGAGGCCAATTGTCACTATTGCAGGGGGCAGCTTACTCTGTGCAGACTGGTGTTTGTATCTGTGCCTGCCTTGGCCTCACAACTTAATATTACATCTGGTGATGCACTTACTGACTGAGACATCAGAAGATGTCCCACTCAATCTTTAATAAAGGAAATGCAATAAGCTTCATCAATTGGCCCATCTCATCAATGATATTGTACACACTGAAAAGCCTTGCTGGAAAGGAAAAGGTTGATGGGAATGTTAATAAATCCCTTGGCCCTTCCTTACTGAACAGTGTGGTATTTTAAGGAGTAATTCTTCACTTGCTCTGCTGCACATTTATAATTGTCTTCCACTGTGAGAGAAATGTTCACATACAAGAGGTCAGTCAACACTAAGTAGGCTTTTTCTTAATGTATTTATCTCTTCACCAATGCCCAGCAGTAACTGAGACGATTTGGATTACTGAAGAGTCCTAAGAGCCTAATGGAAAATATGTTTCTTTTCTCACCCTTTTCCCCTAATTTTATTCTCCACAATACCGTGATGAGTCAGTTGTATCAAATTACATTTACCGTAGCACATTATCACTCTGTGATTTAACCAGTGGATAGAAATCTTTCAGTGCATGCTAAATAATGCATGTTCTTTAACACATTTTTGAACAAAAGCAAAGAGAGACAGGCTTAAATATAAAAAAAGAACGCATCAAATTTTCTTCATTCTTGGTTGAGATACTTAATGGTGGGGTGGGAAATAAAACTAATAAACCTTTCTTTGTGTCTGTGAAGGCTTGGAAGAAAATGACATCTTATAGCATCTTGCAAATAAATCTTGCATTGACTGGATTTGGTGATTAAGCCCTTTACAGCTCTTGCTGAGGTGATATAAACCCCAGGTGTTGTATTACCCAATGTGTGCTAATAGATCAGATGACATTGCAGGGACACTAGACTAATGGAGGCAGCTTCTCAGGCAGAGACTTCCTACTGAGGCATTTCAGCACCGCTTGCCTCCACACTCTGCTGTTGCAAGGAGCAACAAATTAACGACATTAATAGAACAGGAGCATGTTGAGACAGCAGTCCATATTTCATGATATTTCTACAGAGAGCAAACTGATCCATAAAGTTCTTTTGAGCCTGGGTCTTCTCTGGTGCAATACATAATGCTATTTGGTATGTTACAAATTAGAGCTCTGAGCAATGGGCTACATGCTCCTGCTGGTAAGAAAGGCCCAGTACAGCACTTTTTTGTGGCCTCAACACATCCCAAAGCATTTTACAGCCAGTGAATTACTGTTGAAATGTAGCCGCTCTTGTAATATAGGAATGAAAGAAGCCAATTTGCACACATAAAGGTCTCACAAACAACAATGAGATAATGACTGTTTTTGTGATGCTGGATAAATATTGACCAGGACTCTGAGGAGAACTTCCTTGCTCCTTCCAGTGACATGGGATCTTTGATGCATATTCTAAGGCACAAGATGGGGCCTCAATTTAATGTTGCAATCAAAAGACAGCACCTCTGACACTGTAGCACTCCTTCAGTACTGCACTGAAGTGTCAAACAAGATTTTGCACTCAAATTTCTAGAGTGGGGCTTGAACCCTCAACCTCCTGATTCAGAGGGGAGAGAGCCATAAACTAAGACAAGGCTGACAATGTTAATGGCCAAAAATTAGGCTCCTGATTTAGGAACATGCTTTTGGAGAAAATTGCCTTCTGGTTTAATTATTTGGTAAGGTCGCGGCATGATTAATATTGTGATTATTATTGAGATTCATCCCTAGTTTGTAATGATAATATTAAACTGCATCTCTTCTAATGTTTGAAAAAAAATTCCCAATGAACAATACTTTAGGACAAGTTTATGCACATATATGTGTTAAAATGCATCGTAAATTGTAGGATAAATAAAGTTAGCTAGCTCATTATTCAAACTTTAACACATTGAAAGCTTTACAAAGATATATTAAGGACTCCTTGGTAAGTAGCAGCAATATCTGTTTCATGTTGAAAAGCAGTTGAGTACGTTTATTGAGAATAGGGATGATAGCCTCTGTTTCTGTATACAATTTAATCTAAATTGAATTCAATGCTCCTAGACCACAGCTGAAGCAAAGACAAAGGAAAATATATGAAAGGGAGGGAAAGATAGGAAAAGAGATGCTCTGAAGAGCTTTGCAACCAATAAATTACTTTTGGGGAGGTATTGAATCTCAGAAGATAGTGTCCCTGCCTCCAAGCCAGAAGCTCTGTGTTCAAGCCCCACTCCAGTACTCGTTGGCTACAGAACGAGCTTTCATGATGTGGTTTAACAAATTGATGATCAGCCTGATACTCCTTCCAACACTTCCCCACTGTTCCCCAAAGTGGAAAAAGGGTGTCTGAAGATATGGAAACAAACAACAGTGACTTCTGAAGTTTAGTCACTGTTGTTATGTAGGAAAAGCAACAGCCAATTTGTACACAACAAGATTGCATGGACAGCAATGTGATCATGACCAGGTTCTTTTCTGAAGTGAAAAGTATTAAGTGTCACATAAAACAAACAGAAGTTTCATAAAATAAAATGGCAATTGCCCACCTCCCTATGTTACTTATACTATTTCTTACTTTAGAATTGACCACAATCATTACTTGGGTTTATACTGCTGCTTTTACAGTCACTCTTACAGTACCTACTACCTAGTTCCCTGCACAAATTGTTCTATGAACTTGCTCCTTTTCCCTGTTTATTCAATGTTGTCAAGGGGAAACTTTCCCACTCAACAACAGTACATTGCATTTATATAACACACTTAATATAGTGTATAGTACCTAAACGTTGCATGACTGTTGACATCTGTTTCACTCAAAACAAACCGGCTCCTCCCAATTTGTCACTGAATGATGTTACAATCCAACAGCATAACTTCATCAAACTGTTGGGTATATTTATCCAGGCAGATCTATAATGGAATGTACATGTCAGTTGTACTGTTAAAAGAGCTAACAGCTGTCTGTACATGTTTCAGAAGCTATGATCCCGTAACCATTTCTACATCTTTTATTTGCCCTTTGTTATAATACGGGGCACCTGTGTGGTTGAGTGGAATCATGAAGCAGCAATGCAAAGCCATTGACGGTCTTCAGAAGAGGGTTTGAAAAGTTATTCTTGGCCCTAATGACCATAGTCACACAGATGCCTTACACAATTGTGGTCTGGAGATACTCAAGAGCAGATGCGATGACCTCTGCCGTTCTTTCATGCAATCTCTTCCAAACTCGAAATTTCATTACTTGTTACCTGCAGACAGATCTCACAGAGGCTACCGGCTGCGCCATTCAAAGCAACTAACTGAATTAAGATATAAAACGACAAGATTTAAGAATAGACCAATGCCATATCTCAACTGCACAATGAAAAATCCTAATGACGGTTAAACATAAACGACCCTAATCTGATGACCATTACCTTGTTCTTCATTGCTCTTTCTGCCATTTTTTTGCATTTTGCTTGGAATGACTGTTTTTTCAAGTTCGCCTCAATTTAACTCTTGGCCATGATGGAAGTTGATTTTTAAATAAATAAATCTTTGATTTGAAAATATCCCAAGGCCCAACACAGGAGTGATTATCAAACAAAATTGACTGAGCTTACACAAGCATATAATAGGATGGGCAAAAAAGTTGGCTTTGGGAGCATACTAAGGGAACAGAGAGAGAGAGTGAGATAAAACGAGGTAGATGGGCTCAGGTAGGGAATTCCAGTTTAGGGCCAATAGTGGAGTGAAAAAAAAAATCAGGGGAAATTCCTTTCTTAACTCAGGAGAAAATTCTTTACTCAGTGTGTGGTGAGAATATGGAACTCTAGGAAGTAGTTGAGGCGAATAACATAAGTGCATTTAAGGGGAATGTAGATAAGGAACTGGGGGAGAAGGAGATATAAGGGTATGCCATTAGGGTTAGTTGAAGGAGGGTAGGAGGATGCCCATTTGGAACTTTAAATACCAATGTAGCCCATTTCACCTGGATGCTGTAAATTCTACATGAGCCAAAATGCGCGTCATTAAAATCAGTGGCATCTGCTAGCATAACAGTCACCCACTGACCCTTTTCAAGAGGTGCTGTTCTCTGCTAAATCCTGTCCTCACAGAAGGAAACACCAGTTAATGACAGCCCAGTGTAAAACCTTCTACTCAGTATCAAATTGGCTTTTAGGAGAGAGAAAGAGAGTGAGATAAAATGAGGTAGATGGGCTCAGGTAGGGAATTTGAGTTTAGGGCCAATAGTGGAGTGACACACAATCTGGGGGTGCTGGAGTGCGCCCCTTGAGCGATCCAGGCATCGGAAGCACATTTTGAGAAGACCGATGAGTCTCTCCACCACAGCCCTTGTGGAGGTATGGCTCCTATTGTACCGCTGCTCAGCTTCTGTTCTTGGATGTTGGAGAGGCATCATGAGCTACTTTCTGAGGGTATAGCCTTTGTCACCCAGCAGCCATCCATCCAGCTGAGCCGGAGCACTAAAGAGCCCCGGCACCTAGGAGCGCTGGAAAGGGGAGAATGCTGTGGAGGAAGAAGATGTAGATGCATTGACTGCGGCTGCACATGATGAGTCCAGCAGTGAGTCCAAGGATGAGCACGCACAGCGAAATGCTGAGGGGATAGCTGCTGACCCGGGCATACTCCAGGGAGGCAAGGACACCCAAGAGGCTTTAATCCAATGAACGTTCAGTTAGCACACCACATATGGACCTCCAGGACAAGCCTTGGCTGCAGGCTCCATACTAGATACCTGTCCAAAATCTGCCTGGTTAGGAACATTAACTAAGGGTCTTGTTAATAAAGCTGAATGTCCTACAAAACACTCATAACATTATTGGTAATCATCCACCTGCAGAAGAAAAGAGGACTCCTCAGCCATGGTGACATGTCTGAATTTAATGGCAAAACCAAAGGAACTTGAGAGAACAAAATGACAAAGGTGTTAAAAATCACACCAACTCATAAAGACCTCATTGCGGGCCAACACAAAAGCACCAGTGATAAACCCATGGTGTGCCTAAGGTGCTTTATGTTTATGCTTTTAGATACTACGTCTTGGTGCTGACCCCTCACTGGGAGCGGCAACTGAGACAGCCTCCTCACTCTGCTGTCCTGTTGGCTTCGATGACCTTGGCAGCTCTCCTTTGGCCCGTGGAGCCTGGGCTGACCCCGTCTGGGATGGATCTGCCAGTTCCTCAGCTGGCATCTCCCCAGTCATCGCAGCCTCATTGGATGTAATGGTCACTGGCAGAGGGGCGGAGAAGCTGCTGCCCTCATCCGGAGCGCCCTGAGAGGAGCCCACAGAGATGTCAGGCAGCTGCTGCACCAACGTGAGGTTGCTTCAGACCTCCCTGCTCACCGTGGATCGATGGGCACTGAACTGGGAAACTTGATGCCCAGACCATCTCCCACACTGGCACTGACCTGCTGAGGTCAATACCGATGTGAGGGCTTGCTGGTCCGAGCGCATCCCCAGGAAGCCCTGATTGGTCTCCTGGAGGAGCCTCTCTATGAGAGCCACTGCTCTCTCTATGCAGGACACATGGTGCTCAGCCATGAGGCTCATTGCTTTGGCAATAGTCCAGTTAGGCTCCTCCACCATGGACACCAAGCCAAGCATAGCCTCATGTACCTCCACCAGATGCTCCCGCACACCCTGCCACATTTCCTGAGTTTGCTGCATCGTGGATGACTCCAGAGGCACATCATCAGGCACCAACTGAGCATATGCCTGGTCCCCTGCAGTTCTCCGACTGCTGCTGCCATGGGCACTCTCTGACTTTGTCAGCTCCTCCAGCGACTGTGAAGTGCCCTCACTGCTGTGCTAGTATCTAGTACCAGCGCTGGCCCCTGCCTGGCAGAGATGGTGTGAAGCTGGTGAGGCTTCAGGGCCCTCAGGTGTGAGAGGGGGCCTCAGGTGCTCCTCCTCCCGGCCCTGCTCCGCTGATGCTGAAAGGAAGAACAAGGACATTAGATCAGTTAATGTGGAGGCAATGTCAATGTACATCCCTGTCTCCTGGATCATTACACGCTTATCCTTCCATAAGCAATGGTCAAGCCATGTTGCAAACTTCAATCACTGAACTTTCAGCACTGCCACGGCTGTTGGGAGAACAATGGTGACCTCACTGCTGGACAAACAGACCTGCCCGTGGCACCCCAGCCTCACTGACACCGGTGGACCTGGGCCTCTCCAAATCTACGGCCTCCTGGTTGCCCCCAAAACAGTAATTTGGGTCTCAATGTACCACATGCTGCGGGGGCAGAACCCATCTCTTCACCGCCCTCTCAGGGTGACCTTGGCATGGGCAATATCTGCTGGCCCACCCAGCGAAGGACACATTCCGTCAATGATTCAATGCAGTCACGACACTCAGTCCTGGCCGGGGGTTGGGGGTGGGGGGGGTGGGTGCGGGGGGCCTACCTGCTAGGTTAAGTGACAAATGCCAGCATGGTACTCACCCTTCCTGGGTGCAAGAGGTCATTGAAGCACTTTTGACACTGGATCCAGGTGCGCTGCACCTCGCCGCGGGAGCTCACCACCTCCGTCACCTACTCCCAGGCACATTTGGTCATGTGCAGGGGGCCTCCTCCTCCTTCCTGGGGTATGAGGACCTCCTGCAGTGCTGCCACCTCCTCAAGGAGGGCAGCAAGGCAATCATCTGAAAAACGGGGTGCACAGTGCCCCCCTGCCCTACCCTCCTGTCTGGCCTGCTCAGCAGCAGCGCTCTGGGAAGCCCTTCCACTGACCATGATTCACAGCCTTGGAAAGGCTGCAGCAACTTTTTAAAACAGGCCACCTGGTCACCATTGGACCTGGCAGTCATTACAGTCCCGCCGCTGCCCACCCACTCCCGCTGTCCTCAGGAGCCACAGTTCACACTGGCTGGGCCTTAATTGGCCCACCCATGTAAAATGGCGGCACAGACCCGATCGTGGGCGGCGATCGGGTCTGCGCCCGCCCGCTCCCACTCCTGCTCCGCCCGTTCACCAGCCAGAAAATTCTGCCCCTGATATTCTTGCATCTGTCTTGATGAGTGGAGGATGAATAGCTTCGATAACATGCTTCTTTCAGCAACACAGCTAAAGCTATTGAGCTGCCTTTGTTTACTGCTCATAGTTCATTGTCATATATAGATTTATTTTTCTCTAATTCATATTTCACCATTATGTACCTTTCTGAAAATCAGTATCCATTTTGTGATGTGCAATTGCTTAACAACCTAGACATAAACCTTATTAACACTGATAAAATTATTCAACCACTTTGAGTCTGTTGTGAGTATAAAGGTGAAGGTTTCCTTCTACATCCTGGTTCTTGGTCATGCTAAGCATGCCCCACCTATGTAACAATAGCACTGAATTTAAGTGTCGATCTTAGCGTTACTCATTGTAAACTATTGTTGTTTGTGTGTCAGTTGCATTCCTACCTTGCCTAACATAATATATTCAGTTTTGTAAAATAGGATTTTGTAATATAGAACTCCCTAGCTTAATCACTTAACTTTTCAAGAGTTGGTCAGGACACTGGGGGGAATTCTCCTGCGCCTCTTTGAAATAATGTCATGGGTTTGTCTTTCCATCCCTATAGGATTACCTCCTTTCAAAGTTGGAGCCTCCATGTTTCCTTGGCAGTGACAGGAGGCTGTCTGGCAGGTCAGTTAATGCACCCAGTATGTCAGTGTGTGTGTTCATCAGCACTCTCCTGCTGTCCCATCAATATTCTCATCCGAGTCCTCTGCAGCAGAGCTCAACCATAACCTCGTCTTCAGGCAAGCTGGCAAATGCATCATCCTTTCCTCCTGGCCTGGCTGCAGCTCACCCCTACCACATGAGTCACCAGGTGCTGGTCCCAACTCTATACTATTCTCCAAGGCACAAGTAATGCCAATGTCAGAGCTGGTGCCTGAAAACATCAGATGACTAGGGTCTCTTCATCACTGCTGTGCTGTTGCTCTCTCTCTTCCTTCTGGAGCTCCTGTGGCTGGGCATTTGACAGCTCTTATGTGCCTGAGAGCAGGAGATCAGGAGGAGAAACGTGTTGTGAGGGAAAGAGTGTTGGGACAATGGTCACACCATCAGCAGCTTGCTCATCATTCCAGATAGCAGGGTTATAATGAGGAAGGAGCTGAGATGGGGCATAAGGCAGGCATATGTCATCTCCCTGAATGTTCTCAGTGACACCGGGTGCCACAGGCCATGTCACAGTCAGCTACATGATGCATTGAACCATCTCCTCTGTATGACCCAGGAGATGCCGTCACCCTCATCACCACCAGTTCTGATCTGCTCCTTTCTGTTATATATCACCTTGTCCTGAAGGAGAAATGACAGAATGTCAATGATTGTGTTGCACTGTGTTTGGGTGCCACAGTTGAATAGCTGGATTACGTGGTGGCATTGAGCGGGTGTGACACTGGCAGCATTGGATGGTGCATAAGGGTGAGGTGGAGTGTCTGGATGTTAGATGCATGTCCTGGGTGCCAAGGACTTCTGCAGGGTGAATGATGAAGGCATGGTGCATTGAGGGGAGATATTGGTGGGGTGGCAGATAAGAATATCATATTAAGATGCATACACTGATCTTGGGTCCATGGTCTGGCAGTTAACTTTACTACCCATCTGCTCCACTCCATTTTGAGGGTGGCCCCTGAGTCCCTTCTGCACCGCTGCCTATCTCCACCACTAATGCCTTCAGCACTGTATCCACCATCCTGAAACCCTCTCTCTGCCCTGGACATTCGCTTTGCCATTATTCAAATTGCAGCAGTATTTTTCAGTGCAGCTTCCCTTTAAGAGGGACAATCTTCCTTTAAGCAGAGCATGGTTTGTGAACAACTGCACCAGGCTCTCCTGCCGAGTGCAGAGACAGTGTTCAGATGATAGCAGCGTAGGCCATGCTCAGTCAGATGCTACAATCATTCAGATAAGGTGGAGGTACTAAATTTGTGCACTGCCTACCTCAGTCTGATCGGACTTGGGCAAGTCACAAACAGTGACCACCTGCCCAAAAAACAAACTTCTAGCCAATAATTCTAAATAATACCACACAAATTTGCATTAGCAATACATGGAATTACACAGAATTTTACACCCCAAGAAAAGACCATTCAGTTACCCCAAATTACTACATCTCATCCTATCAACATATCTTTGTGCTTTTTCCTCCCTCATGTTCTCCTTAATCTCTTAATTTACAACAAATATTTTGTATAAATGTAACTTTAAACCAGTGTGCTAGTTTATTGAGACAACTGTTTACAGGTATATCTATCCTCTTCTGAGCATTTTTCTAAAGACTGAACGGTTTTGAAATTGTGTTGAGAGATTAGTGTATAAGCACGTCAAGTGTTGATATTATTACAGACTGGGGAGAGATAGTAGGATGGTCCCCCTTCTTTTCCCTCACCTCTCGACTAACAGCAATAAGAAGTGTTTTAAAGAAGTA
Organism: Carcharodon carcharias; assembly: GCF_017639515.1. Lineage (NCBI taxonomy): Eukaryota > Metazoa > Chordata > Chondrichthyes > Lamniformes > Lamnidae > Carcharodon > Carcharodon carcharias. The sequence continues at coordinate 81,253,454 of NC_054471.1, forward strand.
TTTAAACCCCTTGAGTGCCGTGACTCTCAGGAAGAGGCACAGGCAGGTTTTCTTGTTTTTTTTTAAAAGAAAGAATAAATGTTTACTTCTCAACACTCAAATATCATCAGAATAGCACCCACTCACACATTCACACAAGACACACACACACACACACACACACACACACATATAAGAAAAGGTGAAGTTTGTCACTTCAAAAAAGATAGCATGAACTTTTCAGAAGTCCCAAAAGCTTTCAAGATGGAAGCTGGAAATGTTGCAGGTCTGAGAATTTCTTTTTGGTTCACTGAAGGAAATGGAGGTTGGAAGTTTCTGGCAATGAATTCACAGTGGCTTTCAGCTCGCAATAGTACATTTCTGGCTTTGCTCCAGTAGAAGTTGTAGTCAAGCCCGTTTAACGAAGGTATGGGCTAGGTTCTGTGAACCTGAAGATAAAAGGATAGCCCCACTTCTCTATCTGTTGGTGAATTCCTAGTCAACGTTCTTCCTTTTCTGGATGGGACCTCTTCCCTTTGATTTTCTTTGCCTCCCAGACTGACTGACCTCTGATGTGTGTCAACAGATGTTTCTTATCATGAGCTGGTTTCTGTCAGGTGTCCATAGTATCAGTGTTCCCATTGTACATGCTAATGGTCCCTGAAAACGTGAGCACTGACACACATTAAGGTTTGAATCTCGGCCATTTGCTCCTTCTTGTAGGAGTGTTGTTTTCCTTCACACCCCTTCTGTGGAATTTCATTGTGCAGCCACTAAATCTCTGTGGTCATCAGTTTCTGTAGGCTTTTAGGCAATAGTAGCTGTTAATTCCACAGAAGAGATATGTTGCATTTTTAATGTCTTTTCAATGGAATATCCTAAAAAGTCATTTATATTTTGATATCCTAACCAAACAGGCAGGCTAGTTCCAGCCTTGGGCAGTTTCATGTATATTTGCAGACAAGGAGGGAGGTCATCTGACCCCCTTGAATCCATCTTGTTTCAAGATAAATTGCCCACTTCCTTTCTGCTTTTAAATGTAAAGTACCATTTTTCATAAATTTATGGGCATAACTAAGTGGGCATGACAATATGCTAATCTTCAAATAGTATAGTCGTAAGGACAAATTAAAAAAAAATAAATTATTTAGTTGCCTATGTGTCCAGTTTCAAGTATAGCTTTTTAAATTCAAATTCAAATGTAAAATCGGTGGTAAGAGGACCTAGACCAGCTGACAACAAGAGATGAGAAAGATTGGACCTATATCCCTTGCTACACTGTGTAGCTTTCATCATTGCTAAAGTAATTTTAACCAAAAACTAATTAATAGCATAACTGGTCAAATACATTTAGAAATGCAGCTTTTGAACTATAAAGGTGAATCCCAGGAATTTCAGATTGTAATTATTTGACCCTTGTACCTTACAAATAAATATAGATTCTTGCACTGTTGAATATCTGTCTTTGACAGGCTCACCTCTCCAGTAAGGGACGCATGCTGCAAAATGGACATTCATTATATGAAAAAGCATAAATAAGACATGTAATGCTTCAACTGGGAATAACTAGGCACAAGAAAGTGTGATCATCTTCAACAATACAATATATACATGGTGATGCAACACAAGATTGTCAGTAATTTATTCATTCCACAGTTGGCTATTGCAAGACTCTTAGCAAGGTTTGATAATGGAATACCATACATTTTTTATAACTCACTGAGGTCTTTCTGATAGATCTGATTATAGCTGTAAAATCTTATAATAGATCTGGTATGGGCAACTGGAACTTCACACACAGTACATCTTGCTGTTGGATGGTCAAGCTCACCACAAAACGATAGAAACCCCTTTCCTATTTATACTTAGTTCTGTTAAAGAGTCATGAGGACTCGAAACGTCAACTGTACTCTTCTCCGCCGATGCTGCCAGACCTGCTGAGATTTTCCAGGTATTTTTTATTTTTTGTGTTGACAGAAACCATCAGTTAAGTATCACAATTAATTTTTCAGAGGCATTGATGTAGGCACAGGTATGCCATTCTGTTAAAATGTCATTTAAAGTTATTATTAGGGTCCAGGTATTTCTAGAGCATGTCAGGATCAGACATAAGTAGGTTGAATTTTTGAATCTGGAGACACATATCCAATTTCATGTTCATTAATAATAGAAAGCATTTTTCTCAAAGTCTCTGTAGATCGCCACCTTCCTTTTGATTTTAGGAAGTGCGTACATCAAGTGATAATGTAACAATTTGGATCACATAGTGGTAGCAATCCATCTGCTTCAGGGGTTGTGGGGCCATGATTTGCTTCTTTGTCACAGAGTTCAAGTGGTGTGCTACACCCTTAAAATTAACATGCTACAACCAGCTACAAGAGTCCACAGAAGCCTTAAATGAATTCTCTTGTACTGCCTACTTTCAGGACGGCAGTGGAAATTGGAACCAAAAGATTAACACTGGAGAGCAGCTGGTATTTGAAAAGACTGTGCATGATTATTGTACTCGCCAAGAGAGGCCTAACGTTGGAGACTTTTGTTTTACCTCCCTTTGCATCTGACATCAGGCTCAAAGATACCTAAAGTTTTAAGTAATGGCAGGAGTGATGAACTGCCTTGGCAATAGACACCACACATGGAGATGGCTGTTGTGCACTATGCCGTGGAAGAAAGCAATGTTTACTGAGCCTTAACAGTTTTAAGAAAAGAATGAAAAATGAAAAATAAAACTACAAATGAAAATCTGAGAGACAGCAAGGTTTATATCATCAGAAAAGTAAAAAATAATGACGTAAGGCAGGATTTTGCCCTTGTTGGGCGGGCTCAGTGGGGATGAGCGGGAGCAGTCGGGAAGCTGACTGGTGAGGGGGTGGGGGGTGAGGAGGGCTGAAGATTTAAAAGTTGAAAAGCAAAGAATTTTAAAGTATTAAAAACTCTGTCACATGAGCAGGGACATGTTATGAATGAAATGTTAAAATTTTTATTTTTAATTGCTGATGGAAACCTCAACCCGCCCGCGGATGAGGTTTCCTAAAAAGTCCAAAGGCCGTTTGACATTTTGCCTGCCCACCAACCATAAGCTTGAGCGGCAGTGAAAACTTTAATTAAATTGGTACTTTGATGGCCTTAATAGGCCTGTTAATTGTTGGCAGTTGCACTGCCGACTCCCCTGCATGCCCGCCAATTGAAATATTGTGCGAGTGTGCGATGATGTCAGGATGCTTGCCTGATGTCATTGCACATAACTTTACACTCATTCGGGTGAGCCGTGCACTGGCCCAACAAGCAGAAACTTCTGCCCTTAACATTTTGGACTCTTCAAATGTGATAAAGGGCCTCTGGCCAAATTGCTCACTTGTCTTTTCTCTTTTCAGACACTGACTGCATATTTTCAGGATTTTGTTATTATTTTCGAGATAATGAAAGTTTTTTTGTGGCATTTGACGCCAGGTGCAGCTTTCAGCTGCATAACAGGAGTCCCATGAGTGACTCAGCTGGACAGCCTACTTTTGTCATTCACAATGATAAATGTGTACAGATTTTATGTGTGCCTCAATTTCCTCCTTAAATGTCAAACATGTCACCAAGCTCAGGTCCAAACTGCCGTGCCAGAGTCTGAAAAACAATATCGGAACTAAATTAGTCATAAAGGCAATCTTCCAATCAATTTCATCCATCCAGCAGCAAATCAACAATGTTGAATTTCAAAGGGACAGGCACACTTGTCAGATTATGGGCCAATTGCAGACTTGGATGAATTTTCAGCAATCGTTCAATGAAAAGTAATCTATTGTAAGGTGGCGAGTGCAAGTCCCTCTCAAAGAACTTGAGCACAAAATCTAAGCTGACACTCCAGTGCAGTACTGAGGGAGTGCTGCACTGTCAGAGGTGCCACCTTTCAGGTAAAACCTTAAACCAAGCCTGCATCCCCAGGTGGACATAGGAGACCCCATCTCCTGGGTGTCTTGACCAATATTCATCCCTCATCCAATTTCCCTTTAACTCAATGGTCTAGTCATCATCATATTGCTGTCTGTGGGGTCTTGCTGTGTGCTTCCTGGGTGCCACGTTTCCTACATTACAGCATTGATGATGTTTCAAAGTACGTTGGGACATCCCAATGTTGTGAAATGCACTATATAAACGTAAATGCTTCTGTTATTGGGTCTATACAAAAGTAGCTGAGTATATAGAGTGCATAGTTTTACACTTCAAACATATTTTTCACTAAAATGGAAAATATCCTCCATTAATTTTGAAATAATCTTTAAATATTTTTAAAATAAATTAATACATTAGTTTTAATAAACAGTCATTATTTTGTAAGTGCTTTTAAAAGCTTGGCCACAGCAGTTCAGCGGCCAAGAAAGTAACTTAAATCTGGACAAACGCATTACATTGTGCGGTTGTACAAGCTATAAGTTGGTTAACATGCTCATATGAAGTCAATCCATCATGTTTGTGCCTCTGTTTGAATAATTTTGTTTCAGCTCCCAACTTGTTTTAAAGGTCAAAAGTCCCCTTTGGTTCACGGGATGCAAGCCACAGCCAGTTTTGTCGATTGTCAATTTCCAAACTGCCTTTGTGATATGGTCACTTGATCATTTAATGTCTGCTCCCTTTAACTTAAACACATTCACACTGAAGGACTGGCTACAGAGAGCAAATAGAAAGGGGGAAAAATTGCATTTATCTGGTCCTTTTTTTTATTCTACTAGACCAGCATTTATGCTAGACCAGCATTTATTGCCCATCCCTAGTTGCCCTTGCTCAGAGAGTAATTAAGAGTCAACCACATTGCTCTGGGTCTGGAATCACATGTAAACCAGGTAAGGACAACAGATTTCCTTCCCTAAAGGACATTAGTGAACCAGATGGGTTTTTACAACAATTGACAATGGTTTCATGGTGATCATCAGAGTTCTTAATTCCAGATCTTTACTGAATTCAAATTTCACCACCTGCCACGGTGGGAATCGAACATAAGTCCTCAGGGCATTCCCCTGGGTCTCTGGAGTACAAGTCCACTGACAATCTCAGGGTATCACAAATTATTTCACAGATGTTTAAGTATTTTTGCAGTGTTATCACGGTTGGGAGATGGAACAACAAACTGAAGCATAGCAAGGCCCCACAAACAGTAATGGAATACATCTCCAATTTTTGTAGGCTAATGTTGGTTAGGAACAGAAGTAGACAATGCAGCCTCTTAGCCTGTTCCACCAATCAAGTGACAAAGCAGCTAAGATCTAATAAACTCCATCTGCTTGCCTTGATTCTGTAACATAGATATGGGCTGGAAGGGGGCCATTTGGCTTATTGAGCCTATAATATTCTTGATCTTGCTATGCTTACACAGAGTATTTACAGAGTCTGCTGAGGTCAGGAATAATTAACTCTATTAAGAAACATCTTACAGTGGCTTCATCTACGAGAGAGCAAAGTTGTGAGGTCTTGCATTATTTCCTGTGATGATGTATACGGCATCTCATTAGTATAACACACAGATAGAATTGACCCCTTATACTACATCTCCCTTCAGGTCTCTGATTTTCCCCCTTATACTACATCTCACTCAACTGTTTGTCTTCCATTTCTTTTTTATAGGGCCAACTTGGATCCAAACTTGCTATCTTGGTTAGAGGTCTGGCAGGTGGCATGCTTTTTGACATTTGTCATAGTTCCACGTCTGACTGGAAGGATAGTCATCCTCCTTTACCCTCACCTTATCCAAGTCACTAGCTTGCACATGCTGTATTAGTGCATCTGGGAGAGTGGGGAGTTAAGCTCTCAGTCTTCTTCCCACAAGGAGTTCACATGGTGCTAAAACATTCTGGAGTAGAGTTGAACAATAGCTCAGAAGTACAAGTTGGATGTCATTGTTTTCCCTCAGCAATGCTTTCACTGTAAGCGCCCATCTTTCCACTTCACCATTGGCTTCAGGATATCTTGATGAGCTGATAGTATGAGCGAATCCATAAAATGCTGTGAAGTATTCAGTGCGGTCCATTGTCTGAGATTACAAGTTCTCAGATTCCAGGTCTTGCAAATACCTCCTTTAACGATGTTATCACTGCTTCAGAAGTGTGACCCTGCAGTTGCTTGTCTCTATCCATCTAGAGTAGTAGTCCACTATGGTCAAGAACATCTTAACTCTCTGTTTGAAGAGTTCCATCCCATGGTCGTAATGGGAAGGAATATGACATCAATGGTTCTCTTGTCTCCTGATGGTGAATAATATAAGTAATATAGTTTGATATCATCTCCTCCAATGACTTTGGGAGATGTGGCCACCAAATGGAATTTCTTGCTCTGGCTTGACATTTTGTGATGCCCAAATGTTGTTGGTCTAAGCATTGCAGTGTGTTGAGTCCCAGAACTCTTAGAATGACCACTCTGTCATCATAGCTGACCAAATCATCAACTACACTAAGATGTCCTCTCTGTTCATAGTACTGTCCAAGAATGGGATGTGTGGGATGTATCCTGGCCATCCTTTGACCTCGTACTTTCTGACCTGAGCACATTCTTCATCAGATTTCAGTGCACCTCTGACTTCATTCAGTCGCTGAGTTGTTGTTGGTTGGGTTGTGGTTGTTGTCGATGCAAAGGTTTCTACCTCTTCAACAAGACTTACACCACCTTGTTCAGGCCTTGCCACTGGGATACAGGAAAAAGCATCTGTTGTATTCTGATGCTTTCCTAGAACATACTCCGTCTTTGCATCTAACCTCACCATCCTTAGTCTGAATGACTCATGGAGGCATTTTTAATAACTCCTTAGAAATTAAGACTGTCACTAAGAGTTTGTGCTCTATCTTTATCTTGAATTGGAGACAAAGATCATAATCTGCAAGCATTTCACAAACCCATGTACCAGATAATGCTTCTTTCTCTACCGTTGCCTATCTTTGCTCAATCTCTGTCAGTGAATGGGATGTGTAGTAAACTGATCTACACTTTCCACCCTTCTTTATCTGAAAGGGTACAGCTCCCAATCCTGTAGAAGATGCTTCTGCAGTAATGTCTGTGGGTAGCTCTGGGTCATATTGAGCTAAAATGTCAAGTATTATCGGCATTTCTGTGATTTTCTCAAAGGACGTCTGTTGTGCTTCCTCCCAGCACCGTGTGTTGTGTCGTAACAGCTGACATGGTGGCTCATTGACGACAGCTAGATTGGGCAAGAACTTTCTGAATTAGTTTGCCGTACCCATGAATCTCTGCAGCTCTGTCATGTTCCAAGGAGATGGAAACTCCTTGATTGCTCATGACTTCTGTGGATAAACTCTGACACTTGATGCATCCACAATATACCCAAAGAATTTGACAGTCGGCTGTGAGATTTCACATTTGTTGTTGAGTGTAAATCCTGCTTCCTTCAGACATTGCAGCAAAGCTCGCACCCTAACGTTATGTTCTGTCTGAGTGGATCCATAGATCAGGACATCATCCATGTGACATGCAACTCCATCTAGTCTTTCTTGGATGCTTGACATTGTTCGCTGGAAGATTACAGTGCTGGTGTGATGCCGAGAGGGAATCTGTTGAAACAAGACCTTCGAAGTGGTGTATTGAAGGTTGTGAACAACTTAAACTTTTCATCAAAGGATACTTGCCCAAAACCTTTATTTGCATCTAGCTTCATGAAGATTGAATTCTTTCCCAATTTTGCTAAGAGTTCATCCACTGACGGCATTGGATGAATTTTACCTTCCACTGCTTTGTTCAGCTGTGTAAGATACACAAATTCTGATTGATTCATTGGGTTTTGCCACTGGGACCATCCCCGAGCACCAGCTTATTGTTTTGTTCCAGGTGAGATAACCCCTTGCTTCAACATAGAGTTAACATTCTTCTTTACCTTTGCCAAGAGAAACTTTTCTGGGTGTAAGCAGACACATTGGCTCCATTTCAGGATGTACAGTTCTATGATATTCTGTCTTCAGCTTTCTTAGTCCTGTTAACAGCTGTGGAAATTCAGCTCTGAAGTTTTTAAGCTGACCTTCTCAACTTTCCAGTTCCTCTGCTCTGCAAATCAGATGTAAATTGGTGCAGGCTTTCCTGTTTAAGGTTGAGCAGCTCTGCTTCTGTATCATATATAAGGTAACAGGGTTGCATTCAGTTGTCCTATGGCCTTGAGTTCTATCCCTCACGGTCCCTAAGTTTTCTGCCTGATGGCTGAAGAGAACTTTTGTCCAACCACAGTTCAGCATCAGAAAGAACCGAAACTGTTGCACCTGTGTCTTTCTTAAATTGTGCCTTGTTTCTCTCTACTAGCATATCAGCACTTCAGTAGCTTCCACTGTGTTTCTGGATCTCTCCAAGGCAATGCACCTCAATATCATTGACATCTTCTACTTCATGGATCTTGCCATCTTTTGAAGGCTTCTCTTTTTGCTTATTCTGTACAGGCTTCTAGCTGCAACAAACAGCCTGGAAGTAACCATTCTTTCTGCAAAAATAGCATTTGGTCTCTTTGGCAGGATAATTTTCACGCCTGTGTTTTTTCTGCCAGACTGGTTACAGTTAGCTGGGGCGGTTGACAGATGCTCTTCCTGCCTACCCTGGTTTTTTAAGGCTACCTCACTGCTTTCAAGTATAACATACTACACTGAGTCCGTCATTTTTGGGATGTGGTTCTGCCTGTCACCCTGAATCTCCGATCGATTTTGCTTCTTGACCTCAGCTTGTCTGCTCAGTTGAGTCACCTTTTTTAAGGTGAAATCATCTCTCAACTGCAACAATTCTGTCCCTGATTAGTTCATCTCTTAAACTGCCATATTCACAATGCTCTGCAAGTCTATACAGATCATTTATAAATGCATTAATACTTTCCTCTTGTCTTTGGGTATGTTTGTTAAATTTAGCCCGCTCAACAATAGTATTCATTCACAGATTGAAGTGGGCATCAAGCGCCTTTATTATTTCATCGTCCATAGCTTTTTCTTCATCGACCTCTTGCCTGACTAGTACATCGGCTACACAGCCACCCATTGTGCATAATAGCATATCAATTTGCTCATTGCTTGCCTTTGCAGTGAGGCCCGATGTTGTGCAGTACCTGGCAAATCTGCAGTTCCAATTCAGCCATGCTTCTGCCTGGTTCACACCTGTAAATTAATTGAAGCTCTCTTGCAATGGCAGAGACTTCTCCATTCTTGTTCTTTCACTCGCTGCCGCCATATAATATTCTTGGTCTCATTGTGCTGATACAGAATGTTTACAGCTGGTTCAAGGAAAACACTAACTTTATTGAGAAACATCTTATTGTGCTTTCATCTGCAATGAGATCTGAAGAGATAGCAAAATCATGAGATGTTGCATCACTTCGTGTGTTGATGCATATTGTGTCACATTAGTATAATAAATGTCTAATAAATGTTTATTGCTAAAACCAATTATAGATTGCAGTTTATAAATGAGCATTGATGGTATCTAAAGCTCTAACATGCCAATTATATTTAAGATAACATAGAAAATTTGAACCCACCATAATAAACAGTTTTGGATGTGCAATTGGATTAGAGAAAATATAGGTACAATCCAGTACAATTTCTTAAGGTTTTGAAGAGTCTTTGTCTCAAAAAAATAGGGAATTTTGGAAAAGGCCAGAACTCAACATGGCTGACTGACTCCCCTTTAGCTATGCTGTGTGTTTAATAGAAGTTTCAGCTGAACTAAAAACAAACTTCTATTATGCCTTGTTTTTGAGAAAATCAACTTACTTTTAATTATTTTTCAAATTTAAAGACCTTGAGGAGTATGTTTGCCATCTGAAAAGCCAGCTACATGTCTAGCTGGCTGGCTTCCAAGGATTTCAGTGTTCTCGCGCTTTCTGGCTTTGGCAGTAATTCAAATATGACTGTAGTATTTTTCAATTATTTGCCTATTAATGCTAATTAACATCTTAAGTTGCCTATCAAATGTGTTACTTCTGTTACAAATGCAAGTCTTTCTCTTAATTTTCCTGATATTTGAGCACGATCAAATGTGAAACTGGTCAATATATGATTCATGATTAAACAATAACAGGACATACTTAATTTTCTTCTGTATATTGCCACCTGTTTTTTTTTCAGCTCCCCTGGTCCTTCCCAGACCATAGAGAACTTATGGCACTACCAGGGTGCCCCAGTGCTGTACCTGATCAACCTAAAGGAGCGCAAGTACTCATGGTGACTTGTCAAGCTCCGATAAATAAAGAATTTCACTTTTCCTATCTTCAGGATGTCCTAACGTGCTTTCCAGCAAATTTATTACTTTTTGAACAGTCACCATTGTTCTCAAATTCTTCAGTCAATTGGAGCAAGTGTGTTGACCCACATGCTTTGGGAAAAGCCAATATTTTCTTTTTGTGCAATGTCTTCTTTAAGACCAAGGGTGCACTGGGGAGTATTCTGAAAGAGGGTTAATTGGTTTCTTGATTACATCATTCAGCTCTAAGAAATGCCCATGTGACCAGAGGCTGCTATGGAGCCGAGAAGCTAAGAAGCAAAAAGGTAAATAGAAAGCTAATTGCAGCAGAGGGATTCCAGCTTGTCTGGTGGCAGGCAGTTCGGTGGATACAGAATTGGTGTGAGTGGAAACGAGCAAAGCTCACCATGCTCATCAGTTTCTGTCTGGCAGTCCAGAATACATCCTGGTGTTGCCGCAGGGCTCTGAGAATAGAGCAGAAACTGTGTTACTGCATGTGTTATACATTTGGAAAAAAGAGACAGCTGAAGACTCAAAGAGCAAGGGATTGTGGATTGGACAAGACCCACTGCTGCTGTTTCAATGTTGCCAGAGTCCAACAGACTGTTTAAAGGGGTCAGAGGGAGTTTTGGGGGATTCTCTGCCATCAGAACTCTTTTTAATTCATTCATGAGGCACAGGCATCGCTGGCTAGGCCAGCATTTATTGCCTATCCCTGATTGCCCTTGAGAAGGTGAGAAGCCTTCTTGAATGGCTGCAGTCCATGTGGTGTAGGTATACCCACTGTGCTGTTAGGGAGGGAGTTCCAGGATTTTGACCCAGTGATAGTGAAGGAATGACAATATTTTTCCAAGTCAGGATGATATGTGACTTGGAGGGGAACTCCCAGGTGCTGGCGTTCCCATCTATCTGCTGCCCTTGTCCTTCTAGATGGTAGCAATCATGGGTTTGGGAGGTGCTATCTAAGGAGCCTCAGTGAATGCCTGCAGTGCATCTTGTAGATGGTACACACTGCTGCCACTGTGCGTTGGTGGTAGAGGGAGTGAATATTTGTGGATGTGGTGCCAATCAAGCTGGCTGCTTTGTCCTGGATTCTATCAAACTTCTTGAGTGTTGTTGGAGCTGCACTCATCCAGGCAAGTGGTGTGTATTCTATCACACTCCTGACTTGTGCTTTGTAGATGGTGGACAGGCTTTGGGGAGTCAGGAGGTGAGTTACTCACTGCAGGATTCTGAGCGCTGAATCATCCCAGGTTTGTAGGAAGTGCGGTAGTGGTCGTTTTACCCGCAGGCTGCAATGGTGGGTTTTCACACCATATCATCCCAATCCTGCCACATTTTTTATGCACTTCCAGAATCACGCCATTTTGATGGCAGGCGGGCTCTCATTCGCTTGCCTGCCATCACTTTGCCGCTTCATCACACCGGGCACCATATTTAGAGTCCTCACTCCATCCATGGCTCCGCTCTCGCACAAACATTCCACGCAGTGCCTTGTGTCCTGCTCACACTCTCACCATCTATTTCCATGCAGGAGAAGCTGGCTCACATCAGCAGGGAGAGGTCCCAGGCCAGGGGTGGAGTGGCCCACATTAGGCCCCTCACTCACTTTGAGGAGCGTGCCATCGCGCTGACTGGTGAGGATGTGGACCGTGCCTGCAGTGATGGTGAGGCTGGCGGCGAACACCCACATGAGGATCCTGCACCACATCATCCCTCTCTCAATGTGAATGTGAGCACTCTCTCTCCTGCTTTTGGCTCTGCTGCATTGCACTAATTATCTCTATCGTGGTTCACAAGGAGCTCTGCCAAGGGACCAGCCAGCCAATCCCTCAGCTCTATCCACGTCCTCAGCTTCAGCCAAGAGGACCCCTCCTCCAGTGAAGAGGTGGAAATAAGCAGCCTGGAAGATCCGTCACCAAAGAGGGAGCTGCCGGTGATTCTGGAGGAAAAAGGTGTGCGCGTGGCAGGGCATTTCGGAGCCTCATACAAGCACTCCCACCTATGTTAACCCTTGTCATTTCACACTCATCCCACTGTCCTGAGCATTTTCAATGCTGCCTGCTGGAGTTTGCTTTCAGTTGTCCATCTGAGCTGACCTGCATCTCCACTTACCTACTGATCACACTTCCATGCAGCACCTGATCTCACCTACCATGACTGTTGTTTCACTTTCGATTTAGCCAGCATAGTCTGGCTTCACTGCATTGTGAACTTTCCCTGTCTTATACCCTCCCCCAGCCACCCATTTCCTCTCCCCCATCATAGGTGAACAACCCCTGGCATTACCTTCCATGTCACTTCAGCAAACCCTCTTCCTTTGGGGATGTCCAGGTGAACATATACATTCCCTTCCTTCCCGATAATCTGACTCCCACCCACCTTCACCACCCGACCTCCTCCTTCCCACCCCCAGGGTCCATGTCTGCCTCTGAAACCCCACCAACTAACCTCAATGTCCCTTCTATTACTATATTTGAACCCTCACCCTCCCACCCTACTGTCCCACCCTGCCCTCAGCCATTCTCACCCTTCCTCAATACAATGCCCACTCTCAGTTCACTCCCTAGGAGGCAGACATGGGCCAATCCGATCCCTCTTGTGCACATTCACCTGCATAACCCCCCTCCGCACGCCTTCCCCCTCTGCACCCATTTCACCCCAACCCTGGGAGCCCCTTCCCCGCCAGAACCCCTAACCCCTTCCCACCACTTCTCCCCAGAACCCCTTACCCCTCAGTCCTTCTGCCCCCGCTTCTTTACTCCTCTCCTCCACCCTTAGCTCTTCTGCCACCCTTAGTCTCTCCCTCTACCAACTTTTTCCTCCAGCCTTACCTCTTCCTCCAGCCTCACTTCTTCCTCCAGCCTTACACCTACCCTCTTCCTGACTCCTTCCTCCACTATTACATCTTCTTCAACCCTCATTCCCATCCCTCTCTGCATCCCTTCCTCCCCGGACACCCTCACCTCTCCACATCCCTCTCCCAACCCAGAGCCCCATCCCTAATTTACACCCCTTCCTCCCCAGAATCCCTTCCCCATTCAGCATCTCATCCTCCCCCTGGACTCCCCCACCCAAATCTCTGCTCTCCTTCCCTTTCACCTTCTGACCCCCTTACACCTATCTCCCCACTAATGGTCTTCTTCCCCGTTACCCCATCCTCCCCCTTTCTCCCTCCCCCATCCCAACTTCACCCAAAAACCTTAATTTCACTCTTTCCCAAACTCCCCCACCCTGACACTTTAATTCCCTCCCTGCCAAACTCCTCCCCAACACCTCTTCCTCTCCCAGCTGTTCCTAGCCCTTCTTCTCCCACCCCCTCGACCATCGCCAATTGTGAACATCAACAGTGACTTTCCAACTTCCGTGAGCTGCTTCACAGCAGAGCCATGTCCATGAGAATCCGCCCAACATGCCATGGACATTCCTTCAGTGTTCCATTGGTGTCAGGCTCCAGCACCTTCTGTTCTGCAATATGAGCAAAGTCCTGCGGGTAAGTCCTGGCTTCTGCAATTCATAGTTGTCAACACGTGTTCTACACCGGCGTGTTTTCCTGCCAACGTAGGCGGAAGATCCAGCCGGGAACGGGGGAGGTGGGGGAACGATTCCGGACGGGCTGGACTAATAATGATATGCTGATGTATTACAATGAGGTTCCCAACGTCCGATGGCGGAGAATGTGGCTCGCCATCAGCGGGTTAAGTGGACGATTGCGGACTAGTTTCACATCGTCGTGAAACCAATCACGCCATACTCTTTACTCACAGCACCAAGCATGCCTGACACTGGCAGGCACGGAAAATCCCGGCCCAAGCCTCTGACCTGTTCTCGTAGCCGCAGTGGCTAGTCCAGTTCAGTTTCTGGTCAATGGTAACCACCAGGATGTAGATAGTGTTGGATTCAACAATGGTAGTGTCATTAAATGTCAAGGGGTGATGGTTAGATTCTCTCTTGTTGGAGATGGTCATTGCCTGACACCTGTGTGGCACAAATGTTACTTGCCACTTGTCAGCCGAAGCCTGGATATTGTCCAGGTCTTGCTGCATTTGGACATCGACTGCTTCAGTATCTGAGGAGTTGTGAATGGTGCAACATTGTGCAATCATCAGTGAATATCCCCATTTCTGACCTTATGATGGAAGGAAGGTCATTGATGAGGCAGCTGAAGATGGTTGAGCTGACACTACCCTGAGGAACTCCTGCAGTGATGTCCTGGAGCTGAGATGACTGATCCAACAACCACAACCATCTTCCTTTGTGGTAGGTATGACTCCAACCAGCAGAAAGTTTTCACCTTGATTCCCATTGACCCCTGATGCCACACTCTGTCAAATGCTGCCTTGATGTCAACTCGTTCGTCCATGTTTGGACCAATGCTTTTTTTTTTATTCAATCATGGGATGTGGATGTCACTGGCCAGGACAGCATTTATTGCCATTCCCTAATTTCCCATTGTTCAGGGGGCATTTAAGAGTCAACCACATTGCTGTGGGCCTAGAGTCACATGTAGGCCAGACCAGATAAGGATGACAGATTTCCTCCCCTAAAGGGCATTAGTGAACCAGATAGGTTTTTACAACAATTGACAATGGTTTCATGGTCATCATTAGACTTTTTAATTCAGATTTTATTGAATTCAGATCCCACCATTTGCCGTGGCCGGATTTAAACCCCAGGGCATTACCCTAGGTCTCTGGATCACTAGTTCAGCAACAATACCACTACGCCAAAGCCTCATGCTGTGATGAGTGACCCTGTCAGAACCCAAACTGAGAGTCAGTGAGCAAGTTACTGCTAAGCAAGTGGCTCAAGTGAGAGAGGCATTCATAGACATGGGCCCCGTTGATGGTAACCTGTCTGGGGATTTTGGATGGAATATGGCTGCTGGTTAATGCAACTTAAAGGCCAAAGGATTGAGTGGGAGGTGAGGGATCAAACATAGCAGAAGGCGAGTCGGAGAGACAGTGTGATTGCACGTAATGCCACATATTTTGTGGGAAGTAATGTGACTTCTTGTAACTATATGAGGAGTATCTTTGTTGTGCCAACAATGCCTATTCCTGATAGGACAGTGCTTGACCATTCTGAGTCATATAAATGACATGGGGGAGGAGCATTCCTAATTTCAATCACCTTTGCCTCCAATGGAAACATTGGCTGACTGCCCCCAATTGGGAGGCGGGGGTGGGGGCAAGGGAGAGAGGGGTCAGTGCAACAGAATAAAGCAATGGGCCCTTACCCTAGAGCCTTGGTGATTGAAGGGACTGTCAATTAAATAGCGGCAGAAAACTCCCAATCAGTTAAAGGAAGTATTCATTAAGCACTGTGTCTGGATTTTACTTCATAATGCAACTCGAATTTTTAGCATCTATTGGGCTACTTTGATCAACAACCTGACACACTACTAATTGTTCATTTATTCAACTTTCTGATGTAAATCCTCTTCAATAGACCACGTCCTGGCCGCTCAGAAGGAAAAACAGCTGAGGGTCATTTTGGTCATGTCTGATTTTCATATATAAAAAGCTGTAATCCTTCTGAGAATAAACTCATTAGGATTTGAAAGGCAGAATTACAATTGCCTCAAAATTGCCAATAAACACATTTTCAGTGCAATTATTTGCCCACACAATCAACTGCTTTTGAGTTGCCAGCTTTTTCAGGAGGGCTACTTTGAAGTTCTACTGGCTGAGTTGTTACGTTAGACTACATTCGGAACAGTGAATCCATTACCCAGAGATTGAGACATACAAACAAGAGAGAGAATAAAACAAAAGTTGGCAGGTGGGGGGTGGGGCGGGGGGGGTGGGGGGGTGGGGGGGGGGGCGAAGAAAATCAAAAGCGGTGTTTTAATAGTGGAGAAAAAAATTGTGCACAAGATCCTCTGCATCAGGCAGACAAGAGAGAAAAGGCTGAAATATTAAATTATATTGCTTCAGTATTTACCAAGGAGATAGATCAGGTGGACATGACATTGAGAAATGAAAAAATGAGATGACAAAAGATATCACATTTAAAATGGTGGAGAAATATTAAATAAACCAATCAACTCCTGAACTCCTGATCTGGCTGGAATACATCTGTACATTTTAAGGAGAACCTAAAGAGCTAGCAGGGGCATCATTTATTAATTTGTTTGACAAAGGTCTAGATGCCAGAGGAGTGGTGGATTGTTAATGAAATTTCTATATTTAAAGAAGGTAGATCAAAAAGTTCAGGGAACTAAGAGTAGTCAGCTTGACATCGCTAGTAGCTTGATGGAATCCTTACTGAAGGAGAAAATGGAAAATAAACTAGAAACCAATCTAATAATGAATAGTCAACAGACACTTCAAAAAAGTTGGTTTTGCCTGAGTAACCCTATTGAATTCTTCAAAGAGATGGCAGAGAGAGTGGACAAGAATAATGCAGTAAATGCAATGCATCTAGATTTCCAAAAAATCATTTGATAGGGTACCACATAGAAGACGAATACATAAGTTCAGAGAATGTGGGAGTTGGGGAAGTAGTGCAATGGATGTCTAGCTGGCTACAAGACAGAAAGCAGAGAGCTCGGTTAAAGACTGGGGAAAAGTACTAAGTGAGATCCTACTTTGTGCAAGTGTCGGACCAACTGCTGTTCACAACCTATATCAACAATTTACACTTTAGAATCACAAACTCAATTTCTACATTTGTTGATAACACCAAATTTGGATCACAGTCAATATGAAGGAGGGCTGCAAGGAATTACAAGACAACATTCATAAACTTGCAGAACAGACATATAACGAGCAAATTAATTTCAACGCAATTAAGTGTGAGGTACTACATTTTGGTAAGAAAAATCAAGAGTTCCAATGTTACTTGGAAAACAAGAACCTAAATGAGGTTGAGGAGCAAAGAGAACTGGAGCATAAATATACAAATCGCTAAAAGTGACAAAGGGTAATATGACCTTAAAAAAACCAAAGTAAACACTTGGGTTTATTTCTGGAAGGATAGGATTGAAAAACAGAGAATTCATGCTAAACTTGTGTCAAACCTTGGTTGGATCACATTTTCTGTATGGTGGAGAGGTCTGGTTGCCGTATTATAAAAGGATATAAAGGTACTGGAGAAAATGCAAAAAAGGTTTATAAGGTTATAAACCTCAGGAAAGGACCTGACTCTTCTCTCTGGGAAAGAGATGGCTGAAGGATGACCGAAAAAAGATTTTATTTTAAAATGATGAAAATTGGTTAGAGTAGACACAGAGAAAGAGCAAAACTAGAGGTATCAATATAGTCACCAAGGATCAAATAGGGAATTGCGAAGGAATCTCTCTACCCAGAGAGCGGGCTCTCTACCACAGGAAGTAAGTGAGACAAATAGCAGACACATTTAAAAGAGAAGGGAATTAAGGCTAATGCTGTTAGAGTTAGAGGAGGAAGGATGAGAGGAGGGTCAATTGGAGCAAAAGCTCTGGTATGCACTTGTTAGGTCGAATGGCTTGTTTTTTGTGGAAATTTTAGGAAAGGCAAGCAAAGAATAAGAAAGATGCACACATTTTTGTCTCAGCTCATCTGCTGTTGAATCTATCATCCATGCCTTTTGTTACCTCTAGACTTGACCATTCCACTGCTCCTCCAGCTGCTTTCCACCTCCGTGCTCACTGAACTACACTGACTTCCGGTCCCTTTCACATCCGGATTTTAATTACACCACCATTCTCTGATATGCCTTCAACTGACAAGGCCCCAATCTCCAGAATTCCCTCACCTCTCTACCTCTTTCAAGCAGCTCTTCAAAACCTACCTCTTTGACTAAGCATTTGGATATACCTGCCAAATATCTATTTCAGTAGCTCGGTGTCAATTTTTGCTTTACGACACTCCTGTGAAGTGCCTTGGGATGTTTTACCAGGTTAACAGGTGTTAGATAAATACAAGTTGTTGTTGCTGCAACAGAGGAAATCAATAAGTGTTTGATAAATGGAATATTGACAGTTGTTACTGGTATTTAAAGTGACACAATTTATTAGGCTCCTTATACAGCTAAATTGAACTACTTGCTGTTACAGTCACAGCACCTTAGTTAAAACTGAACAGATGCTGATACTTGTTGGTAATGAAGATTTCAGCAAAGGCTACCCTAGTTCTATGAACATCCCAATCCCCTGAGCAATACAATTGTTAAACTGAGTTGCAGGTGTGCATAAAGACCTTCTCAAAATAACTTATAATCTCATAGTTAAGACCTTGGCTAGCATCTCTAGATCTCAGATGAGGAGCATTGCATGGGGATAAGGGGAGCTCCTTAGTTGAACTGTTCCTTTAAATGCATCAGAGTGAATTGTATTATGTAAGATAAAACTAAATTATTTTCCATGGTGCTAACTTTTTTAAACAAAGTTATTCAATGTATTTCTGTTCTGTTTGTTCTATATTTTCCAACTTATGAGTTTAGATAGCTTGCTAAAGGTGACATTCTTTTTATTGACCAGCCACTTACGTACTGCTATCATTATGAGATTGTTATGTTTTACGGCTGTGTCTTTAACTTAAGGTAAAATTGAGATGTTCATGTGACCTGTTCTGCAGTCTGCCTGGGTGATTTGATTGTTAGAGATTAAAGTGGGCCCAGGTTATTTTATTGGGAAGAAGGTGCAAGGTGTTTATACTTAGAGACAAGGTGTGTACGAACAGTGGATAAACTGCGATTCTCCAAAGTCCCAATGTGGAATTCTCTACCACAGGAAGTAAGTGAGACAAATAGCAGACACATTGAAGGGGAAGCTGAACAGACATTTGAGTGAGAAAGGAATAAAGGCTAATGGGTTATAAACATTTGTGCTTTAAGCTATCCATTTACTTCTAACATAAAAGAGAGTTGGGGTTTCAGGGATAGCTAATCAGCATTTCTACCTGGATACATTTGTTTCCATGGAGATGGGTTTTGAGAGGGGAAGGATCTAAAAAATACCTGAAACCTCACATACAAAGTTAGTCTGCTAGGATCCAAGAAAGGGTGGGCAGCTATAAGCGGCAAGATGCTGTGTTTCGCCATGCAGGAATGAGGATAGGAGCTTGCACTTGAATTGAAAAGATCAAATTCATGAGGAGTTAAAACATGAATGGAAGATTCACCTGGGTTGCACTAAAGGAAGGATCTCCGGGAGGGTGGGGGGGGGGGGGGTGTTGCGGGGGCGGGGGGCGGTTTTGGTGGGGAAATCTTACTGTGAAAGACGGTTCTGAGATTAAAAATTCCTGGACTGAGAAAGAAAAAGAACAGAAGTAAACCCTCGGGAGCTGAGAATCACCTTGGACTGGATCCAGAGAATTGAATGTCTACTGAAAGGATGATGTAGAGTATATCTGTAAGGTGTATTTTCAGGTGTAATAAAAGAGAAAGGGGAATGTTCAATTTTTTGGTTTGAAGAATAGGTTGCCTACAAAGATAGTATTTAGTCAGTGATGTTTTTAGTCCTTTGCTGCAGTAAAAGTTTAAAAACATGAAATAGTGTCATGCCATCATTTGAGCAATTAATTGGAAATTTGATTTTTTTTTTAAAGTTATCAGTCTCTATGGAGATTGTAACACCACTTTACACAGGCAATACACTTCTCTTTATAGACCATGCACTTAGTCAATTTCTCCACACCATTGCATGCTCGTGAATTGACTCACTAATGGAGCAAATTAACTGTTGCAGCAGGATTACTGCGCTTTTCTGAATGTCAGTTGCATGATTCAGAAGACAGAATCTGACTATTCCAACTGCAGTGGCTGTTTCACAAAAGTAGGATAAAAAAATTCAAAGCAGAAATTTAGAAATAAATTGATTTGCTTGAAGAACATTGATGCGACCAGATTATTAAAAAGTGAGTTTAGCTCAAAACGTAGAAACTGGAACTAATCTAAAATTAGTTTCATACTAAGGTCTTTTAAGCATTAGTCTAAACCTTGGGATTAGACGGGTCATTTCAAAATATTTGCCTGAAATTTCTATAGAGGTTCTCCGGCCGGTGATTGGCAGAACAGTGCAGAAGTGTCGCAAATGACTAAAAACAGACTATTACAAAGTTTCTTCAGGAGGCGAGAGGATTTCCCATCCAAGTTGGTGCAGGAAATCAAGAGAATCCTGTAAAATGTCAGGAGCTTGTAGTTGAGGTATTTGGAGAGCTGAAGCTCAAGCCATTACCAAAATGGTAAAAGCCTTATCTGTCTCAAAATGCTGCTGCTTTCAATTAGGAAAATAGGTTCAAGGGATGAGGCACTACATTTATGTAATTGTGAGCTGTTTATCACGAATCAGATTGAACATGGTTGTTGCATTCTGATAGACAAGGGTATGTGGGCTAGAAACGTTATTGCTCTGTTCTAATCACAGGTGTAAAACAAACACTCAAGCATCCAAGATGGCAAGAGGCCCATATATATTGATACAAGGGCAACTAGAGATGGGCAATAATTGCTGGCCTAGCCAGCAATGCCTCTGTCCCATGAATGAATAAACAAAAGTAATCAAAAGAGGCATCCAGTGTCCGTGTTTGAAACAGGCAGTAGACCATTTATTTCCAGATGTAAAAAGCCGAAACCCCATTTGATGCTTCCCCTTTACCAAATTGGCTTGCCCTGAACACAGCCAATGCTTGCTGGTTGCATTCAGGAAAACAAGATATCTAAGCATCCTAACCAGTGATCCTTAACAGGACTGCTGCAGGCCATCTGCAAAAAGTAACATTTGAACAAAACCTTATATGAGCACAAATGCCCCTCCCAGTCCCACACTAAATGTACAGATTGCTGACAGCCTACGGTTTACCTTGCTTCTCCCAATCACATGCCAGTTCTGATTTTGCACCCACCCCTTCTCTCAGACCTATTGACAACACTGCAGATTGGCATTCAGAAGTTCTTCATCAACGGGCTGCGGGGGTGTTGCCAAACAGGTATCCACATCTCATCAGCCAGCTGTAAGTGAGGCCCAAATATAATTTTGGGTGGGCCTACCTGTCGTGGCATAGGGACCAATTTCTATGTCACTGTGCAACGTAGAATAGCTGTGGCAAGGTGGGATGCAGTTCAACATTCTCAGTAAGTTAATGAAGAAATGAGTGAGACGGCTTAGTGTTTAAGGAGTTCAGAAACAATAGATTACAAATGACAAAATGAATGGATTTTCTTTTTTAAAGAAAATAACTACAAGACAAGGACTATCATATGGACAGAATTTGCTTGCAATTATTTCAATTAAGACATTTTATATCAGCGTCTACATCTGAGAAGTTCAAGGATCATGGGAGATAGCTGGATGGCTCATTATTTGGGAAATAAAAGGAAAAGCTTGACCTGATAAATGGATATTTAAAACTAGTAATTTTAGACAACAAGGTAGGCTTGCATTTATATCTATATTTTCATAACCACTGCATGTCTTAAAGCACTTTACAGTCAATGGCGATTTGTTTAAATGCTCTGTTTCTCATACTGTTCAGAAATGTAGTGGGTGTAGGTAGTTGGAGCAATGCAATGGAAGCTGCTGATGATAGGACATGGAGCTGGGTTATTAATGCGAGGGAGATTGATGCTATCCCAAAGGATCAGTACAAATTAAATGATTGGGCTAAGAAATTGCAGACGGAATACAAGGGCTGGGTCTTTGAATGCACAGTCCTGGCGCACAGCCATACCTGAAGAGCATGCATTTAAAAATTGGCTCAGAAAACTGGATGGAGCAAGGCAAACAAGATTACTTAGATTCCATGTGGCTGATGGGCTACATCTTGTTTGAGTGTTTGCTCATCTTTTTCAGGTCAGAACTTCAAAGATTACTGGGTTTAACTGAGCTCAGAGGCAAAGAGGCAAGGTGACCTCATTGCTCTGAGGCGTTAGAGGGCGTCAAAGGAATAACCTTTCTTCAGCGATGGAAAGACTGAAATGGGACATGATCCAAGTTTGTCAATAATGACAACACTAGTATAAACACACAGCCACATCTTAAGCTGTGGTCACAGAACTAGAGGACAAAAATTCCTTCATAAATTTAGACCACCTCTATTTAATCTCCCCTTATCCTTCTCTGCTCTAAGAACAACAATCCCACCTTCTTAAGCCACTGCACGCAGCTGAAGTCCCCCATACTTTGTACCATTCCAGGAGATCTGTTGGGAGACAGGAGCTGTATTTTCATCTTTATCATCTGGGTGGTAATCTGACGGAATTGATTTTGTCGGACTGTCCGATTTTCAGCACCTTGTGCATTTTCCCTGTAAGTACCTATGTTTTCAGAGAAATAGGCCTCACACTCAGGAATCTCTTCCCTTAGTTCCTCCAGCTCACACTTTTATATTTCATTCAAAACCAACTAGGCCTGTAGTCACTGAATTTTAAAAGAATGAGAGGGTGTCTCATTGAAATATATAAAATTCTGACAGGGATGGACAGACTGGATGCAGGGATGACATTTCCTCTGGCTTGGGGGGATCTAGATGAAGGGGTCACAGTCTCAGGATACAGGGTAGACCATTTAGGACTGAGATGAGGAGGAACTCCTTCACTCAGAGGATGGTGAACCTGTGGAATTCTCTACCACAGAAGCTGTGGAGGCCAAGTCACTGAATATATTTAAGAAGGAAATAGATAGATTTCTGGACTCTAAAGGCATCAAGGGGTACAGGGAGAGGGCGGAAGTACAGCTTTGAGATAAAAGATCAGCCATGATCATATTGAATGGCGGGGCAGGCTCGAAAGGCCAAAAGACCTACTCCTGCTTCCAATTCCTATGGCCAGAATTTTCTGGCTGATGTGCAGGTGGTGGAGCCTGCATGTCAGTGCTTAAAATGTTGCACACTAATGTCAGCGCGCGGCATCATGATATTTCGGTCGGCGGGCGCGCTTAGCAGCAGGGCGTTCACCTGCCATTAATTGAAGGCCTCGTTAAGACCCTGGATTTTGAGGGGCCCGTGCAAACTTCAGGTCAGCGCAGGGGCCCAACGGGCAGGTGGGTAGGAAATTTTTTAATAAAACTCATGCACTGGCGGGATATGTGGACTCAGAGGGGTTGTTCATGTTT
Organism: Carcharodon carcharias; assembly: GCF_017639515.1. Lineage (NCBI taxonomy): Eukaryota > Metazoa > Chordata > Chondrichthyes > Lamniformes > Lamnidae > Carcharodon > Carcharodon carcharias. Next base: position 81,276,663 of record NC_054471.1, read on the forward strand.
TCCGCAAGGTTTTAATTGCGGAAAGTGTTTTAAAGTTGCCTGTGTGATTGTTAGCAGTTCTTATCGATTTCCAAGAACTTCTTGTGTACTTTGAAACCAACCTGCAGACAGTAATCTTTCTCGGGCCTGCAGCTTTCCGGAGGCCTCCATTTAGCTTGGGGGTATGGGTTCTGACATCTCCACTGGAGGCAGCTCCTCTGAGGAGGAAGGGAGGGATAGAGAAAGGAGGAGGCCAGGACTGGACAATCAGCCTCCAGGGGAGCCATCTTTGGGAGGCCAGGCGCAGGCACAAGGGGCACAGGGCCAAGAGGTTGTCCAAGGTGCAAAGGGCTGCAGAAGACGTCACTATCCTGCTGCCAGGGTATACAGGCGGCGAAACAGCGACCTTAATGTGACTGAGGTGCAGTGCCGAAGGAGGCTCCGACTCTCAAGGGAGACGTCAACTATATCTGTTAGATGATTGGCCCTGAGATCTCCCCTAACTGTGTGGGTGGACACCCTATGCCAGTGGCTCTGAAACTCACAGTTGCCCTCCACTCCTATGCCTCTGGCTCCTTCCAGGGCTCGGTGGGTGATATTTGCGGTGTCTCCCAATCAGCTGTTCACACTTGTGTCAAGCAGGTTACACACGCTCTGTTCAGACGGGTATTGACCTTCATCCACTTCTGCTGCGATCAGGCAAGTCAGACACAGCGAGCCAGAGGCTTCACGGCCATTGCTGGCATCCCTCGCGTCCAGGGTATCTTTGATTGCACACATGTGGCCATCAAGGCGCCAGCAGGTGAGCCCGGTGCCTTCGTCAACAGGAAGGGCTTCCACTCCATGAACATGCAGATAGTGTGTGATCACAGGATGCAGATTCTGTAAGTCTGTGCAAGGTACCCGGCAGCTCCCACGATGCCTACATCCTCAGACACTCCTAGGTGCCGGGGCTCTTCAGTGCTCCGGCTCAGCTGGATGGTTGGCTGCTGGGTGACAAGGGCTATCCCCTGCGAAGGTGGCTCATGATGCCTCTCCACCGTCCAAGGACAGAAGCTGAGCAGCGGTACAATAGGAGCCATGGCACCACAAGGGCTGTGGTGGAGAGAGCCATCGGTCTTCTCAAGATGCGTTTCCATTGCCTGGACTGCTCAGATCACTCCAGATCACATCTCTCTGATAGTGGTAGTCTGCTGCGCTCTGCACAATCTTGCGCTGGAAAGCGGAATGCAGTTGACGATGAAGACCTTGACGCCCTGGATGAGGCTGCACATGATGAATCCAGCAGTGCCTCAGAGGATGAGGAAGCACAGGGCGATGATGAAGGGCAGAACGCCAACCCACTGTTACACCAAGGAGGTAGGGACACCCAGGACAATATAATCCAAAGAATCTTCAGCTAGCTCCACACACATGGATCAGCAAGAATAGCATTGCCAAGCGCTTGCACACATGGCATTTAGGTGCCACATCTTCCGCCTTTTCAGCTGCAACTAAGGGTTTAGTACAGAAACATCAATGTCCATTCAAACACCATGATAAATATGTGAAAAAGAAAAATGCACCACAAATGAAACACCCTCAGCCATGGTAACAAAAGTGGACTTTATTCTGTCCAAAAGAAAAGCAAACAATTCCCCATTGCAATAAGAACAATTTGGGTCCCTATTTTAGGGCCAACACAAAATCACCAGTGACACACCCGTGGAGTGCCTAACGTGCCTTATGCTTATGTTTTCGGGTGCTACGTCTAGGTGCCACCCCATCACTCAGAGTGGCTTGAGAGACAGCCAGCTGACTCTGCTGTCCTATTGGGCTCGATGACCTTGGCGGGTGTCCTCTGGCCCGTGGAGCCTGTGATGGCTTCGCCTGGGAGGGAGTGGCCAGTTCCTGAACTGGCACCTCCTCAGTTGTCACTGCCTCAATGGAAGAAATGTTGACTGGCAGAGGGGCGGAGAAGCTGCTGCCCTCATCAGGAGCACCATGAGAGGAGCTCGCAGCGATGACAGGCAGCTGCTGCGCCAACGTGAGGTCCCTTTCGATCTCTCTGCTCACCCCAGATGCATGGGCACCGAGCGCCAATGCTTGGTGTCCACAACATCTCCCACATTGGGAATGACCCCCCGTGGCCAGTACCGCTGTGAGGGCTTGCAGGTCAGAGTGTATCCCAATCATAAAATGTTCCATTCAATTGAAGCCCCTCTCTATGAGAATCACCAATCTCTCCTTGGAGAAAGCCTGAAGCTCTGCCCTGAGGGTCAAACCTTCACGTGCACTCTGCCTGGACTCCTCCGTCACAGAGAGCAACCGAAGCATTCCCTCATGCAACCCTGCCAGATGCAAACGCACTTCCTGCCACCTTTCCTGCAGCTGCTGCATTGGGGACAACTCCAGAAGCACGTCATCAGTGCTGGACTCAGCATGTGCCTCGTCCCCTGCAGCCCTCTGTCTGCTTGCGCCATCGGCACGCTCTACCCCTACCACCTCCTCCAGTGATTGTGAAGTGCCCTCTCCACTGTGACCTGGGAAACTAGCCAATGGTAAAGTCCCCTTCGAGGTGTATGTGTCTGCGCTAGTGCCTGGCTGGCTGAAATGATGTGCCGCGAATTGCACATGTTGGCCCTCAGGTTTGGAGGGGGTGCTGCGGTGTCTATGGGCGCGGTGATCTGGTGGTGATGCTGAAATTAACAAGGACAGTGCATCATTTAGCATACAGTCAGTTCAGCCTTTCATCCCTTTCCCCCCCAGCCTCATAAGTCGCTCATCCTTCAAGACCCTAAAGAGAAGAAAATTGGTGGGGTGGAAAAGAGTCAAGAGGAGCCCCAACCATTAAACGCACATGCTGACAGGCTGGTCAGATGGCCTCAGGTATGCCACATGGCATGTTATGTACCATAGGAGTGGGGAGAGTGCAGGGGTACCTGACCTGGATGCACGCTGGCCTGGATAGTTGTGGGGCTGAGGAAATATCGCAAACGGTTGCGACATTTGCCGTCGATCATAGGAGATTGACAGGTCACATTATTGGCCTTCATTCCGTTAGGAGGGGCATAGACCGGGTAGGCAGAAGGCAACATTTCCCCTTGGCGCAGGGATGAGTAACGTGGTGGCATTTATTTAAGTTGAGTGCCATGAGGTTTACAGCTGAGGTGCTGAGGACCTTTTGAACAGAGTAATGTGGGGCGCACTGGCTGAGAGGGTGGTGGAGGTTCCAACCCCCCCCCAAAAGATGCAATAAGAGTTTGGCTGTGCAGCAACGATCCAATGGCATGTTAGGCCATGGAGAGAGTGGTTACAAATGGGATAAGGTGACTTTGGAAGGCGGTGGAGACGCGAATCCTCAGGGGACGAGGGTCCCTTCTGTATGACCCACACACCAGAGTGTCTCAGTCTGTGAATGAGCATTGTTTCAGCATTAACGATTGCAGCAGCCATCAGTGGTTTGTATGATGGGCAGACAGAGTGGATGGGACTGTGGACCTCAAATACCTGACCGCTGGACCCCAGCTTTGCCGCCCCTGGCCGCCCTGGCCTCCTGCCTCCTGCCCAGCTCCATGGCCTGTTCTTTGAAGGGTGGGAGGCGCTGGAGGAGGGCAATCCCGTGCATTGTGGTAACTTTTTGCCTGCAAAACAGAGAAGAGGATTTATTGGGGCTGGTTGCTCATGTACTCTACACGCAAATGGCCCAAACATAGTGGCCCATCTAAGGCCTCCAGCGGCTCCTGTCCACACTACTGGTGATCAGTCCCCAGAAGATAGTACGGCTGGTCCCAACCTCCTCCCCTAACGGCCACCTTGGACACATTCAGCGTCCATCACTTTGAATAGCACACGGGTCTTAGCGCCCATGGCAAGGAGCCGCATCTAGGTGAGGTGCCAATGGCAGCAGATGGCACTTGGCCAAAACACCTTGAGGCACCCCTTGCACCATCTCATTACCATCAATATGACATGTGTTGGAGTTCTGAGTATGTGTCGTGCGGCCTCCCCTGCAGGTTGCCCCCAGACTACTCAAATACCACAAACACCAACATATGCTGCATCGAGAACCCTTCTTCACCTCAACCACTAAGGCTGGTGTAAGCATGGTCAGTACCTGTTTGCCCACCCAGCGTGTGCTAGATGCCCTATGCAGTAACGACAGCAAGACATGGTCGGGGGGCTCAAAGGCTAAGGCTGCCTTCTGGGTCAAATGGCCAAGATAGACATGGTACTCACCCATCCAGAGTGCAGAAAATCATTGAATCTTTTTCTGCACTGGGTGCTGGTGATCCGCACATCATCATGGGCACTTGCACTGTCACCCACCTCCTCCCACGCCTGGCTGGTGACATGGGGGGCCCTCCTCCTCCCATCCTCCGGATACAGCCGGTGCCAATGGATAGACACCTCTTGGAGGAGGACAACAGGGCATGCATCAGAAAATCAGGGGGCACAGTGGTCCCCCGCTGGCCTCTCCTGCAGCCTGGCCCCTCCTCCTGCTCATGCTGCTGTGCAATTGGTCCTCCCTCTCATGCTGCTGTGCAATCGGTCCTCCCTCCCTCTCTCTCCGAGTGGCCATGGTGCACTGCCTCAAGCAGGCTGCCTGGCCACTCTTTATACAGGTTGCCTGTTCCCCATTGGAACTGGCAGTCTGAAGCCGCCCGTCCCATGACTATTTTCCCGTTCTCCACGGGAGTCGCTTACCTGCTGGGTGGGCCTTAATTGGCCCGCCCGCAGAAAATGGCGGCATGGCCTGTTTCGCCAACGGCAATTGGCCCGCCTGACCAGCAAACGGAAAATTCTGACCTATTTTTCTAAAACCATTTTTAAAACCCATTTTTAAATATTTATTCTTTCATGGCGTGTGGGCATCTCTGAAAAGGCCAACATTTGTTGCCCATCCTTAATTGCCCTTGAACTGAGTGGCTTGCCACTCCATTTCAGAGGGCATTTAAGAGTCAACCACATTGCTGCGATTCTGGAGACATATGTAGGCCAGACCAGGTAAGGATGGCAGATTTCCTTCCCTAAGGGCATTAGTGAACTATGTAGTTTTTTACAACAATCAACAATGGTTTCATGATCACTATTCCTGAGACTAGTTCTTCAATTGCAGATTATTAATTGAATTCAAATTCCACCAGCTGCCTTGGAGCTGCCCTGTACTGAGAACATTGACCTAAACCTCTGAATTACACATCCAGTGACTTTACCACTACACCATCCTTCTCCCTATTCAGACCACGGTTTTTGGCATCCCCTACTCTATATTGGGCTTGGCATCTGTCTTTCCTTATGTCTCTGAAATCTTTTGGGATGTTTTTCTATATTAAAGTTAGCATGGAAATGGCAGATATTGTTATTATAGTAGTAATTGTAAAAAAAACCTGGGCAATGATATCCTGGTGAGGGGTGGAACAGTGCCATCAAGCCTTTCTCCACAATATGGGCCCAAATCTTCCGATTCAGAACTTAAGTCTATGTTGCGTGCTGGGACACTGTGGAAATCATAACACTCATATATGCACTGTAATTGCACAGGAATGGGCTGATTTGCGCTGCCTGGGTCATTTCATGGATTCCAGGGACTTTGCAGGTCTTATCTGGTTACTTACCCTGGAAATGTTACACTGTTTAATATATCAAACAACTCAGTGTTCAAGCCAGTGTAAATCAACTGAGCACCACAACTCACCCCCCCAATCAGCCCCCAACCCAACCCAACTCAACTAACCCCCAACCCAACTACCCCTCCGACTTGACCTGATTATCCCCCAACGCAACCCAACTATTCCAAACATGACATGACTACCCCCCCCAATCCAAGTACCCCCAACTTGACTATCCACTCATTCACCCACCCAGTCATCCAACCACTCACTCGCTCACCCATCCACACACCCACGCACTCAACCACTCACTCACCCAACCACTCACTCACTCACCCAACCACAAACCCAGCCACTCACCCATCCACTCACTCATCCACTCACTCACTCACCCACTCACCAACTCACCCACTTACTCATCCATTCACCCGCTCACTCACTCACTCACCCACTCACTCATCCACTCACCCATTCACCCACTCACTCCCTAATAATCCACTGAAAGGCTTGAGAACTTGAAAAACTTACCTGAATATGCCAGCTACTGTCATAAAATGTTCTCTCTTCACCCATCCTCACTTGCACTCCCTGGGATTGCCCTGTAGAGGCTGTACTGGCCTTTTTCTGCTGAGTCTGGTCTCAGAGGAGAGGGTTGAAATTGTACAATATCGTCATGCTGCCAAAAACTTTGCAGGCAGTGGCAAAGCAGCCAGCATTGCACACAGCATTGCAGCCAGCATTGCGCACAGCATTGCAGCCAGCATTGCACCCAGCATTGCAGCCAGCATTGCCACAAGAACTGTGCCCAGCATTGCGTCCAACATTTCACCCAGCATTGAGAACTACATTATGCCCACCATTGCGTCGAGCATTTGGCCCAGCATTACATCCAGCATTGCGTCCAGCATTGAGCCCAGCATTGTGTACAGCAATGAGCCCAGCATTGTGTTTAGCATTGAGACCAGCATTGAGACCAGCATTGTGTCTAGCATTGAGCCTAGCATTGTTTTTAGCATTGAGCCCAGCATTGAGTCTAGCATTGAGCCCAGCACTGTGTCTAGCACTGACCCCAGCATTGACTCTACTATTGAGGCCAGCATTGAGGCCAGCATTGTTCCTAGCATGGAGCCTAGCATTGAGCCCAGCATTGTGTCAAGCAATAAGTCCAGCATTGAGCCTAGCATTGTGCCCAGCATTGCATCTAGCATTGAGACCAGCATTGACCCAAGCATTGCTTCCAGCATTGAGCCCAGGATTGGGCCCTGCATTTCATCTTGCATTGCGTCGAGCATTGAGACCAGCTTTGAGCCCAGCTTTACCTCCAGTATTGAGCCCAGCATTGAGGCCATCATTGTGCCTAGCAATGCGCACAGCATTGACTCTAGGTTTGTGTCTAGCCTTGTGCTCAGCATTGTTTCAAGCATTAAGTCCAGCATTGTGCCCAGCATTGCGTCTAGCATTGAGCCCAGCATTAAGCCGAGCATTGCATCTAGCATTGTGCCCAGCATTGACCCCAGCATTGTGCCCAGCATTGCTTCTAGCATTGTGCCCAGCATTGACCCCAGCATTGTATCTAGCATTGGCTGCAGCATTGAGCCCAGGATTGCCTCTAGTATTGAGGCCAGCATTGAGCCCAGCATTGTGTCTAGCACTGAGCCCAGTATTGAGACCAGCATGTCGTGTAGCATTGAGCCCAGCATTGTGTCTAGCATCGAGCCAAGCATTGAGCACACCTTTGCCTTTAGTATTGAGGCAAGCATTGATCCCAGCATTGTGCCTAGCATGGAGCCCAGCATTGAGCCCAGCATTGTGTCTACCGATGCGCCCAACATTGTGTTAAACATTGAATCCAGCATTGTGTCCAGCATTGAGCCCAGCATTGCGCCCAGCAATGCCTCTAGCATTGAGCCCAGCATTGTGTCTAGCATTGAGCCCAGCATTGAGACCAGCATTCCATCTAGCATTGAGCCCAACATTGTGCCCTGCATTGCATCTAGCATTGCGTCGAGCTTTGAGCACAGCATTGAGCACAGCATTGCGTCTAGCATTGAGCTCAGCATTGTGTCTAGTATTGAGCCCAGCATTGAGCCATGCAATGCGTCTAGCATTAGGCCAGCATTGAGCCCAGCATTGTGTCAAGCATTGAACACAGCATTGCGTATAGCATTAAGCCTAGCATTGAGCCCTGCATTGTATCAAACTTTGTGCCCAGCATTGTGTCAAGCATTAAGTCCAGCATTGTACTCAGCATTGCATCTAGCATTGATCCCAGCATTGAGCTGAGCATTACGTCTATCATTGAGCCCAGCAATGAGTCTAGCATTGAGCCCTGCATTGCATCGAGCATTGAACCCAGCATTGTGTCAAACATTAAGTCCAGCAAGGTGTCCAGCTTTGAGCCCAGCATTGCACCCAGCATTGCGTCTATCATTGCGCCCAGCATTGTGTCTAGCATTCAGCTCAGCAATGCGCCTAGTATTTCGTCTAGCATTGAGCCCAGCATTGTGTGGGGCATTGCGCCCAGCACTGAACACAGCAAAATGTTTAGAATTGAGCCCTGCATTGTGCCCATTATTGTGTCTAGCATTGAGGCCAGCATTGTGTCTAGCACTGAGCCCAGTATTGAGACCAGCATGTCATGTAGCATTGAGCCCTGCATTGTGCCCCGCATGGTGTCTAGCATTGAGCCCAGCATTGTGTTTACCATTGAGCCCAGAATTGAGCCCAACGTTGTGTACAGCATTGAGCCCAAGCATGGAGCCCAGCATTGCCTCTAGTATTGAGGCCAGCATTTGCCTAGCATGGAGCGCAGCATTGCACCCTGCATTGTGTCTCGCATTGAGCCCATCATTGTGTCTAGCACTGAGACCAGTATTGAGACCAGCATTGCATGTAGCATTGAGGCCTGCTTTGCACCCCGCATTGTGCCGAGCATTGAGCCCAGCAATATATCTACCATTGGGCCCAGAATAAGCCTAGCATTGTGTCTAGCATTGAGCCCAGCATTGAGCCCAGTATTGTGTACAGCATTGAGCCCAGCATTGTGCCTAGCATTGAGCCAAGCATTGAGCTCAGCATTGCCTCTAGTATTGAGGCCAGCATTGAGGCCAGCATTGTGTCAAGCATTTAGTACTGCTTTGTGACTAGCATTGAGCCCAGCATTGCGCCCATCATTGAGCTCAGCAATGTGTTTAGCATTGCGTATATCATTCAGCCCATCATTGTGTCTAGCATTGAGCCCAGCATTGTTTCCAGCATTGTGTGTACCTCTGAGCCGAGCTTTGAGCCCAGCATTGCTTCTAGCATTGAGCCCATCCACATGTCTAGCTTTGAGCCCAGCAATGAGCCCTGCATTTTGCATAGCATTGAGCCCAGCATTGATCCCAGCATTGTGTCCAGCATTGAGCACAGCATTGTGTCTAACATTCAGGCAAGCATGGAGCCCAGCATTGCATCTAGCTTTGAGCCCAGCATTATGTCTTGCATTGAGTCCAGCATTGCGTCCGGCATTGCGTCTAGCATTGAGCCCAGCATTTTGTCTAGCATTGAGCCCAGCATTTTGTCTAGCATTGAGCACAGCATTGTGTCTAACATTCAAGCAAGCATTGAGCCCAGCATTGCATCTAGATTTGAGCCCAGCATTGTGTCCAGCATTGAGCCCAGCATTGAGCCCAGCATTCCATCTAGCTATGAGCCCAACATTGAGCCCTGCATTGCATCTAGTATTGCGTCTAGCTTTGAGCACAGCATTGAGCACAGCATTCTGTCTTGCATTCAGCACAGCATTGTGTCTAGTATTGAGCGCAGCATTACATCTCGCATTGCGCCCAGCATTGAATACAGCATTGCGTCTAGAATTGAGCCCAGCATTGCGTCTACCTTTGCACCCAGCATTGAGCCATGCAATGCGTCTAGCATTAGGCTGGCATTGAGCCCAGCATTGAGCCCAGCATTGTGCCCAGCACTGAGCCCAGTATTGAGACCAGCATGTCGTGTAGTACTGAGCCCTGCATTGTGCCCTGCATGGTGTCTAGCATTGAGCCCAGCAATGTGTCTACCATTGGGCCCAGAATTGAGCCCAGCATTACATCTCGCATTGCGCCCAGCATTGAATACAGCATTGCATCTAGCATTGAGCCCAGCATTGCGTCTAGCATTGAGCCCAGCATTGTGTCTAGCCTTGAGCCAAGCATTGAGCACAGCATTGCGTTTAGTATTGAGGCCAGCATTGAGGCCAGCATTGTGCCTAGCATGGAGCCCAGCATTGAGCCCAGCATTGTGTCTAGCATTGCGCCCAGCATTGAGTCAAGCATTAAGTCCAGCATTGTGTCAAGCATTAAGTCCAGCATTGTGTCCAGCATTGAGCCCAGCATTGTGTCTAGCATTGCGCTCAGCATTGTGTCAAACATTAAGTCCAGCATTGTGTCTAGCTTTGAGCCCAGCATTGTGTTTAGCATTGAGCTCAACAATGCGCCTGGTATTTCGTCTAGCATTGAGCCCAGCATTGTGTTGGGCATTGAGCCCAGCAAAATGTTTAGAATTGAGCCCTGCATTGCGCCCAGCATTGTGTCCAGCATTGAGCCCAGCATTGTATCTAGCACTGAGCCCAGTATTGAGTCCAGCATTGCGTGTAGCATTGATCCCAGCATAGCTTCTAGTATTGAGGGCAGCATTGAGGCCAGCATTGTGTCTAGCATTAAGATCAGCATTGTGTCGAGCATTGTGCCCAGCATTGAGCCCAGCAATATGTCTACCATTGAACCCTGCATTGCACCCAGCATTGTCTAGCATTGAGCCCCAGCATTATGTCTAGCGCTGAGCCCAGCAATGTGTCTATCATTGGGCCCAGAATTGAGCCCAACAATGAGTACAGCATTGAGCCAGCGTTGTGTCTTGCATTGAGCCAAGAATTGAGCCCAGCATTGCCTCTAGTATTGAGGCCAGTATTGAGGTCAGCATTTGCCTAGCATGGAGCCCAGCATTGCACCCTGCATTGTGTCTCACATTGAGCCCATCATTGTGTCTAGCACTGAGACCAGTATTGAGACCAGCATTGCGCTGAGCATTGAGCCTTGCATTGCGCCCTACATTGTGTCTAGCATTGAGCCCAGCATTGAGCCCAGCATTGTGCACAGCATTGAGCACAGCATTGTGTCTAGCATTGCGCCCAGCATTGAGCCCAGCATTGTGCACAGCATTGAGCACAGCATTGTGTCTAGCATTGAGCCAAGCATTGAGCTCAGCATTGCATTTAGTATTGAGGCCAGCATTGAGGCCAGCATTGTGCCTAGCATGGAGCCCAGCATTGAGCGCAGCATTGTGTCTAGCATTGCACCCAGCATTGTTTCAAGCATTAAGTACAGCTTTGTGTCTAGCATTGAGCCCAGCATTGTGCCCATCATTGAGCTCAGCAATGTGTTTAACATTGCGTATATCATTCAGCCCATCATTGTGTCTAGCCTTGAGCCCAGCATTGTTCCCAGCATTGTGTGTAGCTCTGAGCCGAGCATTGAGCCCAGCATTGCTTCTAGCATTGAGCCCATCCACGTGTCTAGCTTTGAGCCCAGCAATGAGCCCCACATTTTGTATAGCATTGAGCCCAGCATTGATCCCAGCATTGTGTCCAGCATTGAGCACAGCATTGTGTCTAACATTCAGGCAAGCATGGAGCCCAGCATTGCATCTGGCTTTGGGCCCAGCATTGTGTCTCACATTGAGTCCAGCATTGCGTCCAGCATTGCGTCTAGCATTGAGCCCAGCATTGTGTCTAGCACTGAGCCCAGCATTGTGTCTATCACTGAGCCCAGTATTGAGACCAGTATGTCGTGTAGCATTAAGCCCTGCATTGTGCCCCGCATTGTGTCTAGCATTGAGCCCAGCAATGTGTCTACCATTGGGCACAGATTTGAGCCTAGCATTGTGTCGAGTATTGAGCCCAGCATTGAGCCCAGCTTTGCGTACAGCATTGATCCCAGCATTGTGTCTGGCATCGAGCCAAGCATTGAGCACATCTTTTCTTTTAGTCTTGAGGCCAGTATTGAGGCCAGCATTGAGGCCAGCATTGTGTCAAGCATTTAGTACTGCTTTGTGACTAGCATTGAGCCCAGCATTGCGCCCATCATTGAGCTCAGCAATGTGTTTAGCATTGCGTATATCATTCAGCCCATCATTGTGTCTAGCATTGAGCCCAGCATTGTTTCCAGCATTGTGTGTACCTCTGAGCCGAGCTTTGAGCCCAGCATTGCTTCTAGCATTGAGCCCATCCACATGTCTAGCTTTGAGCCCAGCAATGAGCCCTGCATTTTGCATAGCATTGAGCCCAGCATTGATCCCAGCATTGTGTCCAGCATTGAGCACAGCATTGTGTCTAACATTCAGGCAAGCATGGAGCCCAGCATTGCATCTAGCTTTGAGCTCAGCATTATGTCTTTCAATGAGTCCAACATTGCATCCGGCATTGCGTCTAGCATTGAGCCCAGTATTTTGTCTAGCATTGAGCACAGCATTGTGTCCAACATTCAAGCAAGCATTGAGCTCAGCATTGCATCTAGATTTGAGCCCAGCATTGTGTCTCGCATTGAGTCCAGCATTGTGTCCAGCATTGAGCCCAGCATTGAGCCCAGCATTCCATCTAGCATTGAGCCCAACATTGAGCCCTGCATTGCATCTAGTATTGCGTCTAGCTTTGAGCACAGCATTGAGCACAGCATTCTGTCTTGCATTCAGCCCAGCATTGTGTCTAGTATTGAGCGCAGCATTACATCTCGCATTGCACCCAGCATTGAATACAGCATTGCGTCTAGCATTGAGCCCAGCATGGCGTCTACCTTTGCGCCCAGCATTGAGCCATGCAATGCGTCTAGCATTAGGCTGGCATTGAGCCCAGCATTGAGCCCAGCATTGTGCCCAGCACTGAGCCCAGTATTGAGACCAGCATGTCGTGTAGTACTGAGCCCTGCATTGTGCCCCGCATGGTGTCTAGCATTGAGCCCAGCAATGTGTCTACCATTGGGCCCAGAATTGAGCCCAGCATTACATCTCGCATTGCGCCCAGCATTGAATACAGCATTGCATCTAGCATTGAGCCCAGCATTGCGTCTAGCATTGAGCCCAGCATTGCGTCTAGCATTGAGCCCAGCATTGTGTCTAGCCTCGAGCCAAGCATTAAGCACAGCATTGTGTTTAGTATTGAGGCCAGCATTGTGCCTAGCATGGAGCCCAGCATTGAGCCCAGCATTGTGTCTAGCATTGCGCCCAGCATTGAGTCAAGCATTAAGTCCAGCGTTGTGTCAAGCACTAAGTCCAGCATTGTGTCCGGCATTGAGCCCAGCATTGTGTCTAGCATTGCGCTCAGCATTGTGTCAAACATTAAGTCCAGCATTGTGTCTAGCTTTGAGCCCAGCATTGTGTTTAGCATTGAGCTCAACAATGCGCCTGGTATTTCGTCTAGCATTGAGCCCAGCATTGTGTCGGGCATTGAGCCCAGCAAAATGTTTAGAATTGAGCCCTGCATTGCGCCCAGCATTGTGTCCAGCATTGAGCCCAGCATTGTATCTAGCACTGAGCCCAGTATTGAGTCCAGCATTGCGTGTCGCATTGATCCCAGCATAGCTTCTAGTATCGAGGGCAGCATTGAGGCCAGCATTGTGTCTAGCATTAAGATCAGCATTGTGTCGAGCATTGTGCCCAGCATTGAGCCCAGCAATATGTCTACCATTGAGCCCTGCATTGCACCCAGCATTGTCTAGCATTGAGCCCTAGCATTATGTCTAGCGCTGAGCCCAGCAATGTGTCTATCATTGGGCCCAGAATTGAGCCCAACAATGAGTACAGCATTGAGCCAGCGTTGTGTCTTGCATTGAGCCAAGAATTGAGCCCAGCATTGCCTCTCGTATTGAGGCCAGCATTGAGGTCAGCATTTGCCTAGCATGGAGCCCAGCATTGCACCCTGCATTGTGTCTCACATTGAGCCCATCATTGTGTCTAGCACTGAGACCAGTATTGAGACCAGCATTGCGCTGAGCATTGAGCCTTGCATTGCGCCCCACATTGTGTCTAGCATTGAGCCCAGCATTGAGCCCAGCATTGTGCACAGCATTGAGCACAGCATTGTGTCTAGCATTGAGCCAAGCATTGAGCTCAGCATTGCATCTAGTATTGAGGCCAGCATTGAGGCCAGCATTGTGCCTAGCATGGAGCCCAGCATTGAGCGCAGCATTGTGTCTAGCATTGCGCCCAGCATTGAGCCCCGCATTGTATCTAGCATTGAGCCCAGCATTTTGTCTACCATTGAGACAAGCATGGAGTCGAGCATTGCATCTAGCTTTGAGCCCAGCATTGCGTCTTGCATTGAAACCAGCGTTGAGCCCAGCATTGTGTCTAGCATTGAGCCCAACATTACGTCTTGTATTGTGTTTATCATTGAGCCCATCATTTTGTCCAGCATTGAACCCCGCATTGTGTCTATCAATGAGCCCAGCATTGAACCCATCATTGTGTCTAGCTTAGAGCCCAGCATTGAGACCAGCATTGCCTCCAGTATTGAGCCCAGCTTTGAGGCCAGCATTGTGCCTAGCATTGATGTCGGCATTGTGCCTAGCAATGAGAATAGCATTGAGCCAAGCATTATGTCTAGCATTGCGCCCCGCATTGTGTCAATCATTAAGTCCAGAACTGAAGCCAGCGTTTTGTTTAGCATGGAGCCCAGCATTGCGTCTAGCTTTGAGCAACAGCATTGAGCTGAGCATTGCGTCTACATTGAGCCAAGCGTTGAGCTCAGCATTGCCTCTAGTATTGAGGCCAGCATTGAGGCCAGCATTGTGCCCAGCATGGAGACCAGCATTGAGCCCAGCATTGTGTCAAGCATTTAGTACAGCTTTGTGTCTAGAATTGAGCCCAGCATTGCGCCCATCTTTGAGCTCAGCAATGTGTTTAGCATTGCGTATATCATTCAGCCCATCACTGTGTCTAGCATTGAGCCCAGCATTGTTCCCAGCATTGTGTGTACCTCTGAGCTGAGCATTGAGACCAGCATTGCTTCTAGCATTGAGCCCATCCACGTGTTTAGCTTTGAGCCCAGCAATGAGCCCTGCATTTTGTCCAGCATTGAGCCCAGCATTGATCCCAGCATTGTGTTGTGCATTGAGCACAGCATTGTGTCCAACATTCAAGCAAGCATGGAGCCCAGCATTGCATCTAGCTTTGAGCCCAGCATTGTGTCTTGCATTGAGTCCAGCACTGCGTCCAGCATTGCGTCTAGCATTGAGCCCAGCATTGTGTCTAGCATTGAGCCCAGCATTGAGCCCAGCATTCCATCTAGCATTGAGCCCAACATTGAGACCTGCATTGCATCTAGCATTGCGTCTAGCTTTGAGCACAGCATTGAGCTAAGCATTCTGTCTTGCATTGAGCCCAGCATTGCATCTAGCTTTGAGCCCAGCATTGAACCCAGCATTGTGCCCAGCACTGAGCCGAGTATTGAGACCAGCATGTTGTGTAGCATTGAGCCCTGCATTGTTACCCGCATGGTGACTAGCATTGAGCCCAGCAATGTGTCTACCATTGGGCCCAGAATTGAGCCCAGCATTACATCTCGCATTGCACCCAGCATTGAATACCGCATTGCGTCTAGAATTGAGCCCAGCGTTGCTTCTACCTTTGCGCCCAGCATTGAGCCATGCAATGCGTCTAGCATTAGGCTGGTATTGAGCCCAGCATTGTGCCCAGCACTGTGCCCAGTATTGAGACTAGCATGTCGTGTAGTATTGAGACCTGCATTGTGCCCCGCATGGTGTCTAGCATTGAGCCCAGCAATGTGTCTATCATTGGGCCCAGAATTGAGCCCAGCATTACATCTCGCATTGCGCCCAGCATTGAATACAGCATTGCATCTAGCATTGAGCCCAGCATTGCGTCTAGCATTGAGCCCAGCATTGTGCCTAGCATGGAGCCCAGCATTGAGCCCAGCATTGTGTCTAGCAATGTGCCCAGCATTGTGTTAAGCATTAAGTCCAGCATTGTGTCAAGCATTAAGTCCAGCATTGTGTCCAGAATTGAGCCCAGCATTGTGTCTAGCATTGAGCTCAGCATTGAGCCCAGCATTCCATTTAGCATTGAGCCCAACATTGAGCCCTGCATTGCATCTAGCATTGCGTTGATCTTTGAGCACAGCATTGAGCACGGCATTGCGTCTAGTATTGAGCCCAGCAATTACATCTAGCATTGCTCCAAGCATTGAATACAGCATTGCATCTAGCATTGAGCCCAGCATTGCATCTAGCTTTGAGCCCAGCATTTAGCCATGCAATGCATCTAGCATTAGGCCAGCATTGAGCCCAGGATTGAGTCTAGCATTGAGCCCAACATTGAGCCTAGCATTGCGGCTAGCATTGAGCCCAGCATTGCATATAGCATTGAGCCCTGCATTGCATCTAGCATTGCGTCTATCTTTGAGCACAGCGTTGTATCAAGCATTGCGCCCAGCATCGTGTCAAGCATTAAGTCCAGCATTGTACTCAGCATTGCGTCTAGCATTGATCCCAGCATTGAGCTGAGCATTACGACTATCATTGAGCCCAGCAGTCAGTCTAGCCTTGAGCCCTGCATTGCATCAAGCATTGAGCCCGGCATTGTGCCCAGCATTGTCCCTAGTATTGAGGCCAGCATTGAGGCCAGCATTGTGTCTGGCATTGCGCCCAGCATTGTGTCAAACATTAAGTCCAGCATTGTGTCTAGCTTTGAGCCCAGCATTGTGTTTAGCATTGAGCTGAACAATGCGCCTGGTATTTCGTCTAGCATTGAGCCCAGCATTGTGTCGGGCATTGAGCCCAGCAAAATATTTAGAATTGAGCCCTGCATTGCGCCCAGCATTGAGCCCAGCATTGTACCTAGCACTGAGCCCAGTATTGAGTCCAGCATTGCGTGTAGCATTGATCCCAGCATTGCTTCTAGTATCGAGGGCAGCATTGAGGCCAGCATTGTGTCTAGCATTAAGTACAGCATTGTGTCGAGCATTGTGCCCAGCATTGAGCCCAGCAATATGTCTAACATTGAACCCTGCATTGCACCCAGCATTGTGTCTAGCATTGAGCCCCAGCATTATGTTTAGCGCTGAGCCCAGCAATGTGTCTATCATTGGGCCCAGAATTGAGCCCAACAATGTGTACAGCATTGAGCCAGCGTTGTGTCTTGCATTGAGCCAAGCATTGAGCCCAGCATTGCCTCTAGTATTGAGGCCAGCATTGTGGTCAGCATTTGCCTAGCATGGAGCCCAGCATTGCACCCTGCATTGTGTCTCACGTTGAGCCCATCATTATGTCTAGCACTGAGACCAGTATTGAGACCAGCATTGCGCTGAGCATTGAGCCTTGCATTGCGCCCCACATTGTGTCTAACATTGAACCCTGCATTGCACCCAGCATTGTGTCTAGCATTGAGCCCCAGCATTATGTTTAGCGCTGAGCCCAGCAATGTGTCTATCATTGCGCCCCAGCATTGAGCCCAGCATTGTGTACAGCATTGAGCACAGCGTTGTGTCTAGCATTGAGCCAAGCATTGAGCTCAGCATTGCATCTAGTATTGAGGCCAGCATTGAGGCCAGCATTGTGCCTAGCATGGAGCCCAGCATTGAGCGCAGCATTGTGTCTAGCATTGCACCCAGCATTGTTTCAAGGATTAAGTACAGCTTTGTGTCTAGCATTGAGCCCAACACTGAGCCCAGCTTTGTGTACAGCATTGATCCCAGCATTGTGTCTAGCATTGAGCCAAGCATTGAGCTCAGCATTGCATCTAGTATTGAGGCCAGCATTGAGGCCAGCATTGTGCCTAGCATGGAGCACAGCATTGAGCCCAGCATTGTGTCTAGCATTGCGCCAAGCATTGTGTCCAGCATTGAGCTCAGCAATGTGTTTAGCATTGCATATTTCATTCAGCCCATCATTGTGTCTAGCACTGAGCCCAGCATTTTTCCCAGCATTGTGTCTAGCTCTGAGCCCAGCAATTCGCCCAGCATTGCGTCTAGCATTGAGCCCATCCATGTGTCTAGCATTGAGCCCCGCATTGAGCCCAGCATTGTGTCCAGCATTGAGCACAGCATCGTGTCTACCATTCAGGCAAGCATGGAGACCAGCATTGCATCTAGCATTGAACCCAGCATTGTGTCTAGCGTTGAGCCCATCATTCTTTCTTGCATTGAGCCCAGCATTGCGCCCAGCATTGCGTCTAGCATTGAGCCTAGTATTGTGTCCAGCGTTGAGCCCAGCATCACGTCTCAAATGTGCCCAGCATTGAGAACAGCATTACGTCTGGCATTGAGCCCAGCATTGCGTCTTGCTTTGAGCCCGGCATTGAACAATGCAATGCCTCTAGGCTTAGGCCAGCATTGAGCCCAACATTGTCTCTAGCATTGAGCCCAGCACTGAGCTCAGCGTTGCATCTAGCATTGAGCCCAGCATTGCATCTCGCATTGAGCCCAGCTTTGTGTACAGCATTGCGCCCAGCATTGTATCTAGCTTTGATCCCAGCATTGAGCACAGCATTGCCTCCCGTATTGATGCCAGCATTGAGCCCAGCATTGTGTCTTGCAATGCACCCAGCATTGTGTCAAGCATTAAGTCTAGCATTGTGCCTAGCATTGAGCCCAGCATTGTGTCTACCATTAAGGCAAACATGGAGGCCAGCATTGCATCTAGCTTTGAGCCCAGCATTGTGTCTTGCATTGAACCCAGCATTGCGTCTAGCATTGAGCCCAGCATTGCATATCGCATTGAGCCCAGCTTTGTGTACAGCATTGCGCCCAGCATTGTATCTAGCTTTGATCCCAGCATTGAGCACAGCATTGCCTCCCGTATTGATGCCAGCATTGAGCCCAGCATTGTGTCTTGCAATGCACCCAGCATTGTGTCAAGCATTAAGTCTAGCATTGTGCCTAGCATTGAGCCCAGCATTGTGTCTACCATTAAGGCAAACATGGAGGCCAGCATTGCATCTAGCTTTGAGCCCAGCATTGTGTCTTGCATTTAACCCAGCATTGCACACAGCATTGCGTCTAGTATTGAGCCCAGCATTGAGCCCAGCTTTGTGTACAGAATTGCTCCCAGCATTGTGTCTAGCATTGTGACCAGCATTGAGCACAGCATTGCCTCTAATTTTGAAGCCAGCATTGTGTCTTGCAATGCACCCAGCATTGTGTTAGGCATTAAATCTAGCATTGTGCCTAGCTTTGAGCCAAGCATTGCGCCCAGCATTGCATCTAGCAGTAAGCCCAGCATTGTGTCTAGCATTGAGCTCAGCAATGCATCTAGCATTGCGTGTATCATTGAGCCCAGCATTGTGTCTCCCATTGAGCCCAGAATTGAGCCCAGTATTTTGCCTAGCATTGATGCCAGCATTGTGCCTAGCATTGATGTCACTATTGTGCCTAGCATTGAGAACAGCATTGTGCCCAGCATTTTGTCTAGCTTTGAGCCCAGCATTGAGCCCAGCAATATGTCTAGCATTGATCACTGCATTGCGCCCAGCATTGTTTCTAGCACTGAGCCCAGCATTGTGTCTAGTATTGAGCCCAGCATTACTTGTCGCATTGCGTATATCATTGAGCCCATCATTCTGTCCTGCATTGAGCCCCGCATTGTGTCTAGCGTTGAGCCCAGCATTGAACCAATCAATGAGTCTGGCATAGAGCCGAGGATTGAGACCAGCATTGCCTTCGGTATTGAGCCGAGAATTGAGGCTGGCCTAGTGCCTACCATTGATGCCAGCATTGTGCCTACCATTGAGAACAGCATTGAGCCCAGCATTGTGTCAATCATTAAGTCCAAAATTGAGGCCAGCTTTGTGTTTAGCATGCAGCCCAGCATTGCGCCTAGCTTTGAGCCCTGCAATGCATCGAGCACTGCATCTAGCATTAAGCCAGCATTGAGCCCAGCATTGTCTCTAGCATTGAGCCCAGCATTGAACCCAGCATTCCATCTAGCATTGAGCCCAGCATTGCATATAGCATTGAGCCCAGCATTGAGCCCTGCATTGCATCTAGCATTGAGCCCAGCATTGAGCTGAGCATTACGTCTATCATTGAGGCCAGCAGTGAGTCTAGCATTGAGCCCTGCATTGCATCGAGCATTGAGCCCAGCATTGTGTCCCTCACTGAGCCCAGCAGTGTCAAACATTAAGTCCAGCATTGTGTCTAGCTTTGAGACCAGCATTGTGCCTAGCATTGAGCACAGCATTGAGCCCAGTAAGGGGTCTAGCATTGAACCCTGCATTGCAGCCAGCATTGTGTCTAGCATTGAGCCCAGCATTGTGTCTAGTTCTGAGCCCAGTATTGAGACCGGTATTGCGTGTAGCATTGAGCCCAGCATTGCCTTTAGTATTGAGGCCAGCATTGCGCCCAACATTGTGTCAAGCATTAAGTTCAGCATTGTACCCAGCATTGCATCTCACATTGAGCACAGCATTGAGCTGAGCATTACGTCTATCATTGAGGGCAGCAGTGAGTCTAGCATTGAGCCCTGCATTGCATCGAGCATTGAGCCCAGCATTGTGTCCAGCATTGAGCCCAGCATTGTGTCTAGCATTGAGCTCAGCAATGCGCCTAGCCTTGCGTCTAGCATTGGGCACAGCATTGAGCCCAGTAATATGTCTAGCATTGAACCCTGCATTGCACCCTGCATTGTGCCTAGCATTGAGAACAGCATTGAGCCCAGCATTGTGTCTAGCATTGCACCCAGCATTGAGTCAATCATTAAGTCCAGAATTGAGGCTAGCTTTGTGTTTAGCATGGAGCCCAGCATTGCGTCTAGCTTTGAGCCACAGCTTTGAGCTGAGCATTGCATCTAGCATTGAGCCCAGCAGTGAGTCCAGCATTGAGCCCTGCATTGAGCCCTGCTTTGCATCGAGCGTTGCTTCGAGCATTGAATCCAGCATTGCGCACAGCATTGCCTCTCGTATTAAGGCCAGTATTGAGGCCAGCATTGAACCCATCATTTTGTCTAGCATAAACCCAGCATTGAGACCAACATTGACTCCAGCATTGAGCCCTGCATTGAGCCCTGCTTTGTATCGAGCGTTGCTTCGAGCATTGAGACCAGCATTGCGCACAGCATTGCCTCTCGTATTAAGGCCAGTATTGAGCCCAGCATTGAACCCATTATTTTGTCTAGCATAAACCCAGCATTGAGACCAGCATTGACTCCAGTATTGAGCCCTGCATTGAGCCCTGCTTTGCATCGAGCGTTGCTTCGAGCATTGAGACCAGCATTGCGCACAGCATTGCCTCTCGTATTAAGGCCAGTATTGAGCCCAGCATTGAACCCATCATTTTGTCTAGCATAAACCCAGCATTGAGACCAGCATTGACTCCAGTATTGAGCAAAGCATTGAGGACAGCAATGTGCCTAGCATTGAGAACAGCATTGTGTCTAGTATTGCGCCCAGCATTGAGCCGAGTAATATGTCTGGCATTGAACCCTGCATTGCACCCAGCATTGTGTCTCGCGTTGAGCCCAGCATTGAGTCTAGTTCTGAGCCCAGTACTGAGATCAGTATTGCGTGTAGCATTGAGCCCTCCATTGTGCCCTTGCATTGTGTCTAGCATGGCGTCCAGCAATGTCTAACTCTGGGCCCAGAATTGAGCCCAGCATTGAGCCCAGCTTTGTGTACAGCATTGAGCCCAGCATTGAGCCCAGTAATATGTCTCGCATTGAGCCCAGCATTATGTCTAGTTCTGAGCCCATTATTGAGACCAGCTTTGCGTGTAGCATTGAGCCCAACATTGTGCCCTTGCATTGTGTCTACCATGGAGTCCTGCAATGTGTCTACCACTGGGCGCAGAATTGAGCCCCGCATTGTGTCTAGCATTGAGCCCAGCATTGAACCCATCATTTTGTCTAGCAAAAACCCAGCATTGAGACCAGCATTGACTCCATTATTGAGCAAAGCATTGAGGACAGCAATTTGCCTAGCATTGAGAACAGCATTGAGCACAGCATTGTGTCTAGCATTGCGCCCAGCATTGAGCCCAGTAATATGTCTGGCATTGAACCCTGCATTGCACCCAGCATTGTGTCTAGCATTGAGTCCAGCATTGTGTCTAGTTCTGAGCCCAGTATTGAGATCAGCATTGCATGTAACATTGAGCCCAGCATTGCCTCTAGTATTTTAGCCAGCATTCAGGCCAGCATTGTGCCTAGCATTACGCCCAGCTATGTGTTAAGCATTAAGTCCAGTATTGTGTCTAGCATTGAGCCCAGCATTGCACCCAGAATTCCGTCTAGCTTGGAGCCCATCCACATGTCTAGCATTGAGCCCAGCATTGAGCCTAGCATGGTGTGCAGCATTGAGCACAGCATTGTGTCTACCATTCAGGCAAGCATGGGGCCCAGCATTGCATCTAGCTTTGAGCCCAGCTTTGTGTCTTCCATTGAGCCCAGCATTGCGCCCAGCATTGCGTCTAGCTTTGAGACCAGCATTGTGTCAGGGCATTGAGCCCAGCATTGCGCCCAGCATTGCCTCTTGTATTGAGGCCAGCATTGAGCCCAGCATTGTGTCTAGCATTGCGTCTATCATTAAGCTCACCATTGTCTCTAGTATTGAGCTCAGCAATGCTCCTAGCATTGCGTCTAACATTGAGCCCAGCATTGTGTCTATCATTGAGCCCAGCATTGCGCCCAGCATTGCGTCTATCATTAAGCTCACCATTGTCTCTAGTATTGAGCTCAGCAATGCTCCTAGCATTGCATCTAGCATTGAGCCCAGCATTGTGTCTAGCACTGAGCCCAGCATTGAGCCCAGCAATATGTTTAGCATTGAGCCCTGCATTGTGCCCAGCATTGTGTCTAGCATAGAGCCAGGCATTGTGACTGGCACTGAGCCCAGTATTGAGACCAGTATTGCGTGTACTATTGAGCCCTACATTGTATCTACCATTGAGCCCAGCATTGTGTCTAGCATTGAGCCAAGCATTGAGCTCAGCATTGCATCTAGTATTTAGGCCAGCATTGAGGCCAGCATTGTGCCTAGCATGGAGCCCAGCATTGAGGCCAGCATTGTGTCTAGTATTGCGCCCAGCATTGTGTCAAGCATTAAGTACAGCATGGTGTCTAGCAATGAGCGCAGCATTGTGCCCAGAATTGAGTCTAGCTTGGAGCCCATCCACATGTCTAGCATTGAGCCCAGCATTGAGCCTAGCATTGTGTCCAGCATTGAGCACAACATTGTGTCTACCATTCAGGCTAACATGGGGCCCAGCATTGCATCTAGCTTTGAGCCCAGCATTGTGTCTTCCATTGAGCCCAGCATTGTGCCCAGCAGTGCATCTATCATTGAGCCCAGCATTGTGTCTAGCATTGAGATCAGCAATGTGTTTAGCATTGCATATTTCCTTGAGCCCATCATTGTGTTTAGCTCTGAGCCCAGCATTGAGCCCAGAATTGCGTCTAGCTTGGAGCCCATCCACGTGTCTACCATTGAGCCCAGCATTGAGCCTAGCATTGTGTCCAGCATTGAGCACAGCACTGTGTCTACCATTCAGGCAGCATGGAGCCCAGCATTGCATCTAGCTTTGAGCCCAGCATTGTGTCTTGCATTGAGCCCAGCATTGCATCCAGCATTGCATCCAGCATTGAGCCCAGCATTGTGTCGAGCATTGAGCCCAGCATTACGTCTCGCATTGCACCCAGCATTGAGAACAGCATTGCGCCTATCATTGAGCCCAGCATTGCGTCTAGCTTTGAGCACAGCATTGAGCCACGCAATACATCTAGCATTAAGCCAGCATTGAGCCCAGCATTGTGTCTAGCATTGAGCCCAGCATTGAGCCCAGCTTTCCATCTAGCTTTGAGCCCAGCATTGCGTCTCACATTAAGCCCAGCATTGCATATAGCATTGTGCCCCAGCATTAAACCCTGCATTGCATCTAGCATTGCGTCTAGTTTTGAGCACAGCATTGTATCACGCATTGCGCCCAGCATTGTGTCAAGCATTAAGTCCAGCATTGTACCCAGCATTGCATCTAGCATTGAGCCCAGCATTGTGTCCAGTTCTGAGCCCAGTATTGAGAACAGCATTGCATGGATCATTGAGCCCATCATTGCCTCTAGTATTGAGACCAGCATTGCACCCAGCATTGTGTCAAGTATTAAGTTCTGCATTGTACCCAGCATTGCATCTCGAATTGAGCACAGCACTGAGCTGAGCATTACGTCTATCATTGAGGGCAGCAGTGAGTCTAGCATTGAGCCCTGCATTGCATCGAGCATTGAGCCCAGCATTGTGTCCAGCATTGAGCCCAGCATTGTGTCTAGCATTGAGATCAGCAATGCGCCTAGCATTGCGTCTAGCATTGAGCCCAGCATTGTGTCTAGCATTGAACACAACATTGAGCCCAGTAATATGTCTAGCATTGAACGCTGCATTGCACCCTGCATTGTGTCTAGCATTGAGCCCAGCATTGTGTCTAGTTTTGAGCACAGCATTGAGCCCAGCTTTGTGTACAGCATTGAGCCCAGCATTGTGTCTAGCATTGAGCCAAGCATTGAGCTGAGCATTACGTCTATCATTGAGGCCAGCAGTGAGTCTAGCATTGAGCCCTGCATTGCATCGAGCATTGAGCCCAGCATTGTGTCCAGCATTGAGCCCAGTAATATGTCTAGCATTGAACCCTGCATTGCACCCTGCATTCTGTCTAGCTTGAGCCCAGCATTGTGTCTAGTTCTGAGCCCAGTATTGAGACGAGTATTGCGTGTAGCATTGAGCCCAGCATTGCCTCTAGTATTTTGGCCAGCATTGAGGCCAGCATTGTGTCTAGCCGTGAGCCCAGCTATCTGTCAAGCATTAAGTCCAGCATTGTGTCTAGCATTGAGCACAGCATTGAGCCCAGTAATATGTCTAGCATTGAACCCTGCGTTGCACCCAGCATTGTGTCTAGCATTGAGCCCAGCATTGTATCTAGTTCTGAGCCCAGTATTGAGACCAGCATTGCGAGTAGCATTGAGGCCTGCATTGTGCCCCTGCATCGTATCGAGCATTGAGTCCAGCAATGTGTCTACCATTGGGCCCAGAACTGAGCCCAGCATTGTGTCTAGTTTTGAGCCCAGCATTGAGCCCAGCTTTGTGTACAGCATTGAGCCCAGCATTGTGTCTAGCATTGAGCCAAGCATTGAACACAGCATTGCGTCCAGCATTGCATCTAGCATTGAGCCCAGCATTGAGCTGAGCATTACGTCTATCATTGAGGCCAGCCGTGAATCTAGCATTGAGCCCTGCATTGCATCGAGCATTGAGCCCAGCATTGTGTCCAGCATTGAGCCCAGTATTGCGTCCCGCATTGCCTCTAGTATAGAGGCCAGCATTGCGCCCAGCATTGTATCAAACATTAACTCCATTATTGTGTCTAGCTTTGAGCCCAGCATTGCGCCCAGCATTGTGTCTAGCATTGAGCTCAGCAATGTGCCAAGCATTGCGTCTAGCATTGAGCCCAGCATTGTGTCTAGCATTCAGCACAGCATTGAGGGCAGTAATAGGTCTAGCATTGAACCCTGCATTGCACCCTGCATTGTGTCTAGCATTGAGCCCAGCATTGTGTCTAGTTCTGAGCGCAGTATTGAGACCAGCATTGCGTGTAGCATTGAGCCCAGCATTGCCTCTAATATTGAGGCCAGCATTGTGCCCAGCATTGCGCCCAGCATTTTGTCAAGCATTGTACCCAGCATTGCATCTCGCACTGAGCACAGCATTGTGCTGAGCATTCCGTCTAGCATTGAGCACAGCATTGCCTCTAGTATTTTGGCCAGCATTGAGGCCAGCATTGTGTCTAGCATTGCGCCCAGCTATGTATCAAGCATTAAGTCCAGCATTGTGTCTAGCATTGAGCCCAGCATTGAGCCCAGTAATATGTCTAGCATTGAACCCTTCATTGCACCCAGCATTATGTCTCGCATTGAGCCCAGCATTGTGTCTAGTTCTGAGCCCAGTATTGAGAAAAACACTGTGAGTAGCATAGAGCCCTGCATTGTGCCCTTGCATTGTGTCGAGCATTGAGCCCAGCATTGTGTCCCGCATTGAGCCCAGCATTGTGTCAAACATTAAGTCCAGCATTGTGTCTAGCTTTGAGCCCAGCATTGCTCCCAGCATTGTGTCTAGCATTGAGCCCAGCATTGTGTCTAGCATTGAGCACAGCATTGAGCCCAGTAATAGGTCTAGCATTGAACCCTGCATTGCAGCCAGCATTGTGTCTAGCATTGAGCCCAGCATTGTGTCTAGTTCTGAGCCCAGTATTGCGTGTAGCATTGAGCCCAGCATTGCCTTTAGTATTGAGGCCAGCATTGCGCCCAACATTGTGTCAAGCATTAAGTTCAGCATTGAGCCCAGCATTGCATCTCGCATTGAGCACAGCATTGAGCTGAGCATTACGTCTATCATTGAGGGCAGCAGTGAGTCTAGCATTGAGCCCTGCATTGCATCGAGCATTGAGCCCAGCATTGCGTCCAGCATTGAGCCCAGCATTGTGTCTAGCATTGAGCTCAGCAATGCGCCTAGCATTGCGTCTAGCATTGGGCACAGCAATGAGCCCAGTAATATGTCTAGCATTGAACCCTGCATTGCACCCTGCATTGTGCCTAGCATTGAGAACAGCATTGAGCCCAGCATTGTGTCCAGCATTGCGCCCAGCATTGAGTCAATCATTAAGTCCAGAATTGAGGCTAGCTTTGTGTTTAGCATGGAGCCCAGCATTGCATCTAGCTTTGAGCCACAGCTTTGAGCTGAGCATTGCATCTAGCATTGAGCCCAGCAGTGAGTCCAGCACTGAGCCCTGCATTGAGCCCTGCTTTGCATCGAGCGTTGCTTCGAGCATTGAGACCAGCATTGCGCACAGCATTGCCTCTTATATTGAGGCCAGTATTGAGGCCAGCATTGAACCCATCATTTTGTCTAGCATAAACCCAGCATTGAGACCAGCATTGACTCCAGTATTGAGCCCTGCATTGAGCCCTGCTTTGCATCGAGCGTTGCTTCGAGCATTGAGACCAGCATTGCGCACAGCATTGCCTCTCGTATTAAGGCCAGTATTGAGCCCAGCATTGAACCCATCATTTTGTCTAGCATAAACCCAGCATTGAGACCAGCATTGACTCCAGTATTGAGCAAAGCATTGAGGACAGCAATGTGCCTAGCATTGATGCCAGCATTGTGTCTAGTATTGCGCCCAGCATTGAGCCCAGTAATATGTCTGGCATTGAACCCTGCATTGCACCCAGCATTGTGTCTCGCGTTGAGCCCAGCATTGAGTCTAGTTCTGAGCCCAGTACTGAGATCAATATTGCGTGTAGCATTGAGCCCTCCATTGTGCCCTTGCATTGTGTCTAGCATGGAGTCCAGCAATGTCTACCACTGGGCCCAGAATTGAGCCCAGCATTGAGCCCAGCTTTGTGTACAGCATTGAGCCAAGCATTGAGCCCAGCATTGTGTCTAGCATTGCGCCCAGCATTGAGCCCAGTAATATGTCTCGCATTGAGCCCAGCATTGTGTCTAGTTCTGAGCCCATTATTGAGACCAGCTTTGCATGTAGCATTGAGCCCTCCATTGTGCCCTTGCATTGTGTCTACCATGGAGTCCAGCAATGTGTCTACCACTGGGCCCAGAATTGAGCCCAGCATTGAGCCCAGCTTTGTGTACAGCATTGAGCCCAGCATTGAGCCCTGCATTGTGTCTAGCATTGCGCCCAGCATTGAGCCCAGTAATATGTCTCGCATTGAGCCCAGCATTGTGTCTAGTTCTGAGCCCATTATTGAGACCAGCTTTGCATGTAGCATTGAGCCCTCCATTGTGCCCTTGCATTGTGTCTACCATGGAATCCAGCAATGTGTCTACCCAGAATTGAGCCCAGCATTGTGTCTAGTATTGAGCCCAGCATTGAGCCCAGCTGTGTGTACAGCATTGTGCCCAGCATTGTGTCTAGCATTGAGCCAAGCATTGAGCACAGCTTTGCCTCTAGTATTGAGGTCAGCATTGCTTATGTGATTGAGCCAATCATTGTCTCTTGCATTGAGCCCAGCATTGATCCCATCATTGTATCGACCATTGAGCCCAGCATTGAGCCCCACATTGTATGCAGCATTGAGCCCAGCTTTGCGCCCAGCATTGTGTCCAGCATTGAGCCCAGCATTGCGTCTACCATTGAGGCAAGCATGTAGCCCAGCATTGCATGTAGCTTTGAGCCGAGCACTTTGTCTTGCATTTAGCCCAGCATTACGCCCAGCATTACGTCTAGTATTGAGCCCAGCATTGCGCCCAGCATTGCATGTAGCCGTGAGCCCAGCATTGTGTCTAGCATTGAGCTCAGCAATGCGTCTAGCATTGTGTAAATCATTGAGCCCATCATTGTGTCTTGCATTGAGCCCAGCATTGCGTCTAAGTTTGAGCCCATCAATGTGTCAAGCATGGAGCCCAGCATTGAGCTCCACATTGTATCTAGCATTGAACACTGCTTTTATCCTAGCATTGTGTCCAGCATTGAGCCCAGCATTGTGTTTACCATTGAGGCAAGTATGGAGGACAGCATTGCATCTAGCTTTGATCCCAGCATTGTGTTTTGTATTGAGCCCAGCATTGCGCTCAGCATTGTGTCTAGCATTGAGCCCAGCATTACGTCTCGCATTGCGTATATCATTGAGCACCTCATTCTGTCCAGCGTTGAGCACCGCATTGTGTCTGGCATTGAGCACCACATTGAGCCCATCATTGTGTCTAGCATATAGCCCAACATTGAGACCAGCATTGCCTCCAGTATTGAGCCCAGCATTGGGGCCAGCACTGTGCCTAGCATTGATACCCAGCATTGTGCCTAGCATTGAGAACAGCATTGAGCCCAGCATTGTGTCTAGCATTGCGCCCAGCATTGAGTCAATCATTAAGTCCAGAATTGAGGCTAGCTTTATATTTAGCATGAAGCCCAGCATTGCGTCTAGCTTTGAGCCACAGCTTTGAGCTAGGCATTGCGTCTAGCATTGAGCCCAGCATTGAGTCTAGCTTTGAGCCCAGCATTGAGCCCTGCATTGCATCGAGCATTGCATTGAGTATTGAGACCAGCAATGTGTCTAGCATTGAGCCCAGCATTGCGCCCAGCATTGCCTCTAGTATTGAGGCCAGCATTGAGGCCAGCATTGGGTCTAGCATTACGCCCAGCATTTTGTGAAGCATTAAGTCCACCATTGTTTCTATCATTGTGTCCAGCATTGTGCCCAGCATTGCGTCTATCATTGAGCCCCGCATTGTGTCTAGTATTGAGCTCAGCAGTGCACCTAGCATTGCGTCTAGCATTGAGCCCAGCATTGTGTCTAGCATTGAGCCCAGCATTGAGCCAAGCAACATGTCTAGCATTGAGGACTGCATTGTGCCCAGCATTGTGTCTAGCATTGAGCCCAGCATTGCGCCCAGTATTGCATCTAGTATTGAGGCCAGCATTGAGGCCAGCATTGGGTCTAGCATTGCGCCCAGCATTGTATGAAGCATTAAGTCCACCATTGTGTCAATCATTGAGCCCAGCATTGTGTCTATTATTGAGCTCAGCAATGCTCCTAGTTTTGCGTCCAGCATTGAGCCCAGCATTGTGTCTAGCATTGAGCTCAGCAATGCGTGTAGCATTGCGTAAATCATTGAGCTCTTCACTGTGTCTTGAATTGAGTCCAGCATTGAGCCCAGCATTGCGTCTAGCTTTGAGCCCATCAATGTGTCGAGCATTGAGCCCAGCATTGAGCTCCGCATTGTATCTAGCATTGAACCCTGCTTTGAGCGCAGCATTGTGTCTATCATTGAGCCCAGCATTGTGTCTAGTATTGAGCTCAGCAATGCTCCTAGCATTGCGTCTAGCATTGAGCCCAGCATTGTGTCTAGCATTGAGCTCAGCAATGCGTGTAGCATTGCGTAAATCATTGAGCTCTTCATTTTGTCTTGAATTGAGTCCAGCATTGAGCCCAGCATTGCGTCTAGCTTTGAGCCCATCAATGTGTCGAGCATTGAGCCCAGCATTGAGATCCGCATTGTATCTAGCATTGAACCCTGCTTTGAGACCAGCATTGTGTCC
The DNA here is from genome assembly GCF_017639515.1 of Carcharodon carcharias. Taxonomy (NCBI): domain Eukaryota; kingdom Metazoa; phylum Chordata; class Chondrichthyes; order Lamniformes; family Lamnidae; genus Carcharodon; species Carcharodon carcharias. Next base: position 81,306,309 of record NC_054471.1, read on the forward strand.
AGCATTGAGCCCAGCATTGTGTCTGCCATTGAGGCAAGCATGGAGGACAGCATTGCATCTAGCTTTGAGCCCAGCATTGTGTTTTGCATTGAGCCCAGCATTGCGCTCAGCATTGTGTCTAGCATTGAGCCCAGCATTACGTCTCGCATTGCGTATATCATTGAGCACCTCATTCTGTCCAGCGTTGAGCACCGCATTGTGTCTGGCATTGAGCACCACATTGAGCCCATCATTGTGTCTAGCATATAGCCCAACATTGAGACCAGCATTGCCTCCAGTATTGAGCCCAGCATTGGGGCCAGCACTGTGCCTAGCATTGATACCCAGCATTGTGCCTAGCATTGAGAACAGCATTGAGCCCAGCATTGTGTCTAGCATTGCGCCCAGCATTGAGTCAATCATTAAGTCCAGAATTGAGGCTAGCTTTATATTTAGCATGAAGCCCAGCATTGCGTCTAGCTTTGAGCCACAGCTTTGAGCTAGGCATTGCGTCTAGCATTGAGCCCAGCATTGAGTCTAGCTTTGAGCCCAGCATTGAGCCCTGCATTGCATCGAGCATTGCATTGAGTATTGAGACCAGCAATGTGTCTAGCATTGAGCCCAGCATTGCGCCCAGCATTGCCTCTAGTATTGAGGCCAGCATTGAGGCCAGCATTGGGTCTAGCATTACGCCCAGCATTTTGTGAAGCATTAAGTCCACCATTGTTTCTATCATTGTGTCCAGCATTGTGCCCAGCATTGCGTCTATCATTGAGCCCCGCATTGTGTCTAGTATTGAGCTCAGCAGTGCACCTAGCATTGCGTCTAGCATTGAGCCCAGCATTGTGTCTAGCATTGAGCCCAGCATTGAGCCAAGCAACATGTCTAGCATTGAGGACTGCATTGTGCCCAGCATTGTGTCTAGCATTGAGCCCAGCATTGCGCCCAGTATTGCATCTAGTATTGAGGCCAGCATTGAGGCCAGCATTGGGTCTAGCATTGCGCCCAGCATTGTATGAAGCATTAAGTCCACCATTGTGTCAATCATTGAGCCCAGCATTGTGTCTATTATTGAGCTCAGCAATGCTCCTAGTTTTGCGTCCAGCATTGAGCCCAGCATTGTGTCTAGCATTGAGCTCAGCAATGCGTGTAGCATTGCGTAAATCATTGAGCTCTTCACTGTGTCTTGAATTGAGTCCAGCATTGAGCCCAGCATTGCGTCTAGCTTTGAGCCCATCAATGTGTCGAGCATTGAGCCCAGCATTGAGCTCCGCATTGTATCTAGCATTGAACCCTGCTTTGAGCGCAGCATTGTGTCTATCATTGAGCCCAGCATTGTGTCTAGTATTGAGCTCAGCAATGCTCCTAGCATTGCGTCTAGCATTGAGCCCAGCATTGTGTCTAGCATTGAGCTCAGCAATGCGTGTAGCATTGCGTAAATCATTGAGCTCTTCATTTTGTCTTGAATTGAGTCCAGCATTGAGCCCAGCATTGCGTCTAGCTTTGAGCCCATCAATGTGTCGAGCATTGAGCCCAGCATTGAGATCCGCATTGTATCTAGCATTGAACCCTGCTTTGAGACCAGCATTGTGTCCAGCATTGAGCCCAGCATTGTGTCTGCCATTGAGGCAAGCATGGAGGACAGCATTGCATCTAGCTTTGAGCCCAGCATTGTGTTTTGCATTGAGCCCAGCATTGCGCTCAGCATTGTGTCTAGCATTGAGCCCAGCATTACGTATCGCATTGTGTATATCATTGAGCCCATCATTCGGTCCAGCATTGAGCCCCGCATTGGGTCTGGCATTGAGCCCAGCATTGAACCCATCATTGTGTCTAGCATAGAGCCCAGCATTGAGACCAGCATTGCCTCCAGTATTGAGAACAGCATTGAGGCCAGCACTGTGCCTAGCATTGATGCCCAGCATTGTGCCTAGCATTGATGCCAGCATTGTGCCTAGCATTGAGAACAGCATTGAGCACAGCATTGTGTCTAGCATTGCGCCCAGCATTGAGCCCAGTAATATGTCTGGCATTGAACCCTGCATTGCACCCAGCATTGTGTCTCGCATTGAGCCCAGCATTGTGTCTAGTTCTGAGCCCAGTACTGAGACCAATATTGCGTGTAGCATTGAGCCCTCCATTGTGCCCTTGCATTGTGTCTAGCATGGAGTCCAGCAATGTCTACCACTGGGCCCAGAATTGAGCCCAGCATTGAGCCCAGCTTTGTGTACAGCATTGAGCCCAGCATTGAGCCCAGCATTGTGTCTAGCATTGCGCCCAGCATTGAGCCCAGTAATATGTCTCGCATTTAGCCCAGCATTGTGTCTAGTTCTGAGCCCATTATTGAGACCAGCTTTGCATGTAGCATTGAGCCCTCCATTGTGCCCTTGCATTGTGTCTACCATGGAGTCCAGCAATGTGTCTACCACTGGGCCCAGAATTGAGCCCAGCATTGTGTCTAGTATTGAGCCCAACATTGAGCCCAGCATTGTGTCCAGCATTGGGCCCAGCATTGTGTCTACCATTGAGGCAAGCATGTAGCCCAGCATTGCATGTAGCTTTGAGCCGAGCACTTTGTCTTGCATTTAGCCCAGCATTGCGTCTAGTATTGAGCCCAGTATTGCACCCAGCATTGCATGTAGCAGTGAGCCCAGCATTGTGTCTGGCATTGAGCTCAGCAATGCGTCTAGCATTGTGTAAATCATTGAGCCCATCATTGTGTCTTGCATTGAGCCCAGCATTGCGTCTAGGTTTGAGCCCATCAATGTGTCGAGCATTGAGCCCAGCATTGAGCTCCGCATTGTATCTAGCATTGAACACTGCTTTTAGCCCAGCATTGTGTCCAGCATTGAGCCCAGCATTGTGTCTACCATTGAGGCAAGCATGGAGGACAGCATTGCATCTAGCTTTGATCCCAGCATTGTGTTTTGCATTGAGTCCAGCATTGAGCCCAGCATTGCGTCTAGCTTTGAGCCCATCAATGTGTCGAGCATTGAGCCCAGCATTGAGCTCCGCATTGTATCTAGCATTGAACCCTGCTTTGAGCGCAGCATTGTGTCTATCATTGAGCCCAGCATTGTGTCTAGTATTGAGCTCAGCAATGCTCCTAGCATTGTGTCTAGCATTGAGCCCAGCATTGTGTCTGGCATTGAGCTCAGCAATGCGTCTAGCATTGTGTAAATCATTGAGCCTATCATTGTGTCTTGCATTGAGCCCAGCATTGCGTCTAGGTTTGAGCCCATCAATGTGTCGAGCATTGAGCCCAGCATTGAGCTCCGCATTGTATCTAGCATTGAACACTGCTTTTAGCCCAGCATTGTGTCCAGCTTTGAGCCCAGCATTGTGTCTACCATTAAGGCAAGCATGGAGGACAGCATTGCATCTAGCTTTGATCCCAGCATTGTGTTTTGCATTGAGCCCAGCATTGCGCTCAGCATTGTGTCTAGCATTGAGCCCAGCATAACGTCTCGCATTGTGTATATCATTAAGCACTTCATTCTGTCCAGCGTTGAGCACCGCATTGTGTCTGGCATTGAGCCCCACAATGAGCCCATCATTGTGTCTAGCATAGAGCCCAGCATGGAGACCAGCATTGCTTCCAGTATTGAGCCCAGCATTGAGGCCAGCACTGTGCCTAGTATTGATACCCAGCATTGTGCCTAGCATTGAGAACAGCATTGAGGCCAGCATTGTGTCTAGCATTGCGCCCAGCATTGAGTCAATCATTAAGTCCAGAATTGAGGCTAGCTTTATATTTAGCATGAAGCCCAGCATTGCGTCTAGCTTTGAGCCACAGCTTTGAGCTGGGCATTGCGTCTAGCATTGAGCCCAGCATTGAGTCTAGCTTTGAGCCCAGCATTGAGCCCTGCATTGCATCGAGCATTGCATCGAGTATTGAGACCAGCAATGTGTCTAGCATTGAGCCCAGCATTGCGCCCAGCATTGCCTCTAGTATTGAGGCCAGAATTGAGGCCAGCATTGGGTCTAGCATTACGCCCAGCATTTTGTAAAGCATTAAGTCCACCATTGTGTCTATCATTGTGTCCAGCATTGTGCCCAGCATTGCGTCTATCATTGAGCCCCGCATTGTGTCTAGTATTGAGCTCAGCAGTGCACCTAGCATTGCGTTTAACATTGAGCCCAGTATTGTGTCTAGCATTGAGCCCAGCATTGAGCCAAGCAACATGTCTAGCATTGAGGACTGCATTGCGCCCAGCATTGTGTCTAGCATTGAGCTCAGCATTGCGCCAGCATTGAATCTAGTATTGAGGCCAGCATTGGGTCTAGCATTGCGCCCAGCATTGTATGAAGCATTAAGTCCACCATTGTGTCTATCATTGAGCCCAGCATTGTGTCTAATATTGAGCTCAGCAATGCTCCTAGTTTTGCGTCTAGCATTGAGCCCAGCATTGTGTCTAGCATTGAGCTCAGCAATGTGTCTAGCATAGCGTAAATCATTGAGCCCATCATTGTGTCTTGAATTGAGTCCAGCATTGAGCCCAGCATTGCGTCTAGCTTTGAGCCCATCAATGTGTCGAGCATTGAGCCCAGCATTGAGCCCCGCATTGTATCTAGCATTGAACCCTGCTTTGAGACCAGCATTGTGTCCAGCATTGAGCCCAGCATTGTGTCTGCCATTGAGGCAAGCATGGAGGACAGCATTGCATCTAATTTTGAGCCCAGCATTGTGTTTTGCATTGAGCCCAGCATTGCGCTCAGCATTGTGTCTAGCATTGAGCCCAGCATTACGTATCGCATTGTGTATATCATTGAGCCCATCATTCTGTCCAGCACTGAGCCCCGCATTGGGTCTGGCATTGAGCCCAGCATTGAACCCATCATTTTGTCTAGCATAAACCCAGCATTGAGACCAGCATTGACTCCAGTATTGAGCAAAGCATTGAGGACAGCAATGTCTCTAGCATTGATGCCAGCATTGTGCCTAGCATTGAGAACAGCATTGAGCACAGCATTGTGTCTAGCATTGTGCCCAGCATTGAGCCCAGCAATATGTCTGGCATTGAACCCTGCATTGCACCCAGCATTGTGTCTCACATTGAGCCCAGCATTGTGTCTAGTTCTGAGCCCAGTACTGAGACCAGTATTGCGTGTAGCATTGAGCCATCCATTGTGCCCTTGCATTGTGTCTAGCATGGAGTCCAGCAATGTCTACCACTGGGCCCAGAATTGAGCCCAGCATTGAGCCCAGCTTTGTGTACAGCATTGAGCCCAGCATTGCGCCCAGCATTGCCTCTAGTATTGAGGCCAGAATTGACGCCAGCATTGGGTCTAGCATTACACCCAGCATTTTGTAAAGCATTAAGTCCACCATTGTGTCTATCATTGTGTCCAGCATTGTGCCCAGCATTGCATCTATCATTGAGCCCCGCATTGTGTCTAGTATTGAGCTCAGCAGTGCACCTGACATTGCGTTTAGCATTGAGCTCAATATTGTGTTTAGCTTTGAGCCCAGCATTGAGCCAAGCAACATGTCTAGCATTGAGGACTGCATTGCGCCCAGCATTGTGTCTAGCATTGAGCCCAGCATTGCGCCCAGCATTGCATCTAGTATTGAGGCCAGCATTGAGGCCAGTATTGGGTCTAGCATTGCGCCCAGCATTGTATGAAGCATTAAGTCCACCATTGTGTCTATCATTGAGCCCAGCATTGTGTCTAATATTGAGCTCAGCAATGCTCCTAGTTTTGCGTCTAGCATTGAGCCCAGCATTGTGTCTAGCATTGAGCTCAGCAATGTGTCTAGCATTGCGTAAATCATTGAGCCCATCATTGTGTCTTGAATTGAGTCCAGCATTGAGCCCAGCATTGCGTCTAGCTTTGAGCCCATCAATGTGTCGAGCATTGAGCCCAGCATTGAGCTCCGCATTGTATCTAGCATTGAACCCTGCTTTGAGCCCAGCATTGTGTCCAGCATTGAGCCCAGCATTGTGTCTGCCATTGAGGCAAGCATGGAGGACAGCATTGCATCTAGCTTTGAGCCCAGCATTACGTCTCGCATTGTGTATATCATTGAGCCCATCATTTGGTCCAGCATTGAGCCCCGCATTGGGTCTGGCATTGAGCCCAGCATTGAACCCATCATTGTGTCTAGCATAGAGCCCAGCATTGAGACCAGCATTGCCTCCAGTATTGAGCCCAGCATTGAGGCCAGCACTGTGCCTATCATTGATGCCCAGCATTGTGCCTAGCATTGAGAACAGCATTGAGCACAGAATTGTGTCTAGCACTGCGCCCAGCATTGAGCCCAGCAATATGTCTGGCATTGAACCCTGCATTGCACCCAGCATTGTTTCTCGCATTGAGCCCAGCATTGTGTCTAGCATTGAGCTCAGCAATATGTCTGGCATTGAACCCTGCATTGCACCCAGCATTGTGTCTCGCATTGAGCCCAGCATTGTGTCTAGTTCTGAGCCCAGTACTGAGACCAGTATTGCGTGTAGCATTGAGCCCTCCATTGTGCCCTTGCATTGTGTCTAGCATGGAGTCCAGCAATGTCTACCACTGGGCCCAGAATTGAGCCCCGCATTGAGCCCAGCTTTGGGTCTAGCATTGAGCCCAGCATTGCGCCCAGCATTGCCTCCAGTATTGAGCCCAGCATTGAGGCCAGCACTGTGCCTATCATTGATGCCCAGCATTGTGCCTAGCATTGAGAACAGCATTGAGCACAGCATTGTGTCTAGCATTGCTCCCAGCATTGAGCCCAGCAATATGTCTGGCATTGAACCCTGCATTGTGTCTCGCATTGAGCCCAGCATTGTGTCTAGTTTTGAGCCCAGTACTGAGACCAGTATTGCGTGTAGCATTGAGCCCTCCATTGTGCCCTTGCATTGTGTCTAGCATGGAGTCCAGCAATGTCTACCACTGGGCCCAGAATTGAGCCCAGCATTGAGCCCAGCTTTGTGTCTAGCATTGAGCCCAGCATTGCGCCCGTCATTGCCTCTAGTATTGAGGCCAGAATTGAGGCCAGCATTGGGTCTAGCATTACACCCAGCATTTTGTGAAGCATTAAGTCCACCATTGTGTCTATCATTGTGTCCAGCATTGTGCCCAGCATTGCATCTATCATTGAGCCCCGCATTGTGTCTAGTATTGAGCTCAGCAGTGCACCTAGCATTGCATTTAGCATTGAGCCCAGTATTGTGTCTAGCATTGAGCCCAGCATTGAGCCAAGCAACATGTCTAGCATTGAGGACTGCATTGCGCCCAGCATTGTGTCTAACATTGAGCCCAGCATTGCGCCCAGCATTGCATCTAGTATTGAGGCCAGCATTGGGTCTAGCATTGCGCCCAGCATTGTATGAAGCATTAAGTCCACCATTGTGTCTATCATTGAGCCCAGCATTGTGTCTAATATTGAGCTCAGCAATGCTCCTAGTTTTGCGTCTAGCATTGAGCCCAGCATTGTGTCTAGCATTGAGCTCAGCAATGTGTCTAGCATTGCGTAAATCATTGAGCCCATCATTGTGTCTTGAATTGAGTCCAGCATTGAGCCCAGCATTGCGTCTAGCTTTGAGCCCATCAATGTGTCGAACATTGAGCCCAGCATTGAGCCCCGCATTGTATCTAGCATTGAACCCTGCTTTGAGACCAGCATTGTCTCCAGCATTGAGCCCAGCATTGTGTCTGCCATTGAGGCAAGCATGGAGGACAGCATTGCATCTAGCTTTGAGCCCAGCATTACGTCTCGCATTGTATATATCATTGAGCCCATCATTTGGTCCAGCATTGAGCCCCGCATTGGGTCTGGCATTGAGCCCAGCATTGAACCCATCATTGTGTCTAGCATAGAGCCCAGCATTGAGACCAGCATTGCCTCCAGTATTGAGCCCAGCATTGAGGCCAGCACTGTGCCTATCATTGATGCCCAGCATTGTGCCTAGCATTGAGAACAGCATTGAGGCCAGCATTGTGTCTAGCATTGCGCCCAGCATTGAGTCAATCATTAAGTCCAGAATTGAGGCTAGCTTTGTGTTTAGCATGGAGCCCAGCATTGTGTCTAGCTTTGAGCCACAGCTTTGAGCTGAGCATTGCATCTAGCATTGAGCCCAGCAGTGAGTCCAGCATTGAGCCCTGCATTGAGCCCTGCTTTGCATCGAGCGTTGCTTCGAGCATTGAGACCAGCATTGCGCACAGCATTGCCTCTCGTATTGAGGCCAGTATTCAGGCCAGCATTGTGTCTAGCATTGAGCCCAGCGTTACCTCTCGCATTGAGTATATGATTGAGCACATCATTGTGTCCAGCAATGAGCCCCGCATTGTGTCTAGCATTGAGCCCAGCATTGAACCCACCATTTTGTCTAGCATAAACCCAGCATTGAGACCAGCATTGACTCCAGTATTGAGCAAAGCATTGAGGACAGCAATGTGCCTAGCATTGATGCCAGCATTGTGCCTAGCATTGAGAACAGCATTGAGCACAGCATTGTGTCTAGCATTGCGCCCAGCTTTGAGCCCAGTGATATGTCTGGCATTGAGCCCAGCATTGCGCTCAGCATTGTGTCTAGCATTGAGCCCAGCATTACGTCTCGCATTGTGTATATCATTGAGCCCATCATTCGGTCCAGCATTGAGCCCCGCATTGGGTCTGGCATTGAGCCCAGCATTGAACCCATCATTGTGTCTAGCATAGAGCCCAGCATTGAGACCAGCATTGCCTCCAGTATTGAGCCTAGCATTGAGGCCAGAACTGTGCCTAGCATTGATGCCCAGCATTGTGCCTAGCATTGAGAACAGCATTGAGGCCAGCATTGTGTCTAGCATTGAGCCCAGCATTGTGTCTACCATTGAGGCAAGCATGGAGCCCAGCATTGCATCTAGCTTTGAGCCCAGCATTGTGTCTTGCTTTGAGCCCAGCATTGCGCTCAGCATCGCATCTAGCATTGAGCCCAGCATTGTGTCAAGCATTGAGCCCAGCATTACCACTCGCTTTGCGTATATGATTGAGCACATTATTGTGTTTAGCATTGAGCCCAGCATTGTGTCTAGCATTGAGCCAAGCATTGTGTCAAGCATTAAGTCAAGCATGGAGGCCAGCGTAGCATCTAGCCTTGAGCTCAGCATTGTGTTTTGTATTGAGCACAGCATTGCGCCCAGCATTGCGTCTAGTATTGAGCCCAGCACTGAACCCAGCTTTTTGAACAGCATTGAGTCCAGCATTGTGTCTAGTGTTGAGCCAAGCATTTTGTCAAGCATTAAGTCCAGCATTGTGCCTAGCATTGAGCCCAGCATTGCGCCCAGCATTGCATCTAGCAGTGAGCCCAGCATTGTGTCTAGCATTGAGCTCAGCAATGCGTCTAGCATTGAGTAAATCATTGAGCCCATCATTGTGTCTTGCATTGAGCCCAGCATTGCATCTAGGTTTGAGCCCATCAATGTGTCGAGCATTGAGCCCAGCATTGAGCTCCGCATTGTATCTAGCATTGAACAGTGCTTTTAGCCCAGCATTGTGTCCAGCATTGAGCCCAGCATTGTGTCTACCATTGAGGCAAGCATGGAGGACAGCATTGCATCTAGCTTTGAGCCCAGCATTGTGTTTTGCATTGAGCCCAGCATTGCGCTCAGCATTGTGTCTAGCATTGAGCCCAGCATTACGTCTCGCATTGCGTATATCATTGAGCACTTCATTCTGTCCAGCATTGAGCACCGCATTGTGTCTGGCATTGAGCCCCGCATTGAGACCAGCATTGCCTCCAGTATTGAGCCCAGCATTGAGGCCAGCACTGTGCCTAGCATTGATGCCCAGCATTGTGCCTAGCATTAAGAACAGCATTGCGCACAGCATTGCCTCTCGTATTGAGGCCAGTATTGAGGCCAGCATTGTGTCTAGCATTGAGCCCAGCATTGAATCCATCATTTTGTCTAGCATAAACCCAGCATTGAGACCAGCATTGACTCCAGTATTGAGCAAAGCATTGAGGACAGCATTGTGCCTAGCATTGATGCCAGCATTGTGCCTAGCATTGAGAACAGCATTGAGCACAGCATTGTGTCTAGCATTGCGCCCAGCATTGAGCCCAGTAATATGTCTGGCATTGAACCCTGCATTGCACCCAGCATTGTGTCTCGCATTGAGCCCAGCATTGTGTCTTGTTCTGAGCCCAGTACTGAGACCAGTACTGCGTGTAGCATTGAGCCCTCCATTGTGTCTAGCATGGAGTCCAGCAATGTGTCTACCACTGGGCCCAGAATTGAGCCCAGCATTGTGTCTAGTATTGAGCCCAGCATTGAGCCCAGCTTTGTGTACAGCATTGAGCCCAGCATTGTGTCTAGCATTGAGCCAAGCATTGAGCACAGCATTGCCTCTAGTGTTGAGGCCAGCTTTGCTTATATGATTGAGCCAATCATTGTCTCTTGCATTGAGCCCAGCATTGATCCCATCATTGTATCTACCATTGAGCCCAGCATTGAGCCGTACATTGTATGCAGCATTGAGCCCAGCTTTGCGCCCAGCATTGTGTCCAGCATTGAGCGCAGCATTGCGTCTACCATTGAGGCAAGCATGTAGCCCAGCATTGCATGTAGCTTTGAGCCGAGCACTTTGTCTTGCATTTAGCCCAGCATTGCACCCAGCATTGCGTCTGGTATTGAGCCCAGAATTGCATGTAGCCGTGAGCCAGCATTGTGTCTAGCATTGAGCTCAGCAATGCGTCTAGCATTGTGTAAATCATTGAGCTCATCATTGTGTCTTGCACTGAGCCCAGCATTGCGTCTAGGTTTGAGCCCATCAATTTGTCGAGCATTGAGCCCAGCATTGAGCTCCGCATTGTGTCCAGCATTGAGCCCAGCATTGTGTCTACCATTGAGGCAAGCATGGAGGACAGCATTGCATCTAGCTTTGAGCCCAGCATTGTGTTTTGCATTGAGCCCAGCATTGCGCTCAGTATTGTATCTAGCATTGAGCCCAGCATTGCGCCCAGCATTGCATCTAGTATTGAGGCCAGCATTGAGGCCAGTATTGGGTCTAGCATTGCGCCCAGCATTGTATGAAGCATTAAGTCCACCATTGTGTCTATCATTGAGCCCAGCATTGTGTCTAGTATTGAGCTCAGCAATGCTCCTAGTTTTGCGTCCAGCATTGAGCCCAGCATTGTGTCTAGCTTTGAGCTCAGCAATGCGTCTAGCATTGCATAAATCATTGAGCCCATCATTGTGTCTTGAATTGAGTCCAGCATTGAGCCCAGCATTGCGTCTAGCTTTGAGCCCATCAATGTGTCGAGCATTGAGCCCAGCATTGAGCTCCGCATTGTATCTAGCATTGAACCCTGCTTTGAGCCCAGCATTGTGTCCTGCATTGAGCCCAGCATTGTGTCTGCCATTGAGGCAAGCATGGAGGACAGCATTGCATCTAGCTTTGAGCCCAGCTTTGTGTTTTGCATTGAGCCCAGCATTGCGCTCAGCATTGTGTCTAGCATTGAGCCCAGCATTACGTCTCGCATTGTGTATATCATTGAGCCCATCATTCTGTCCAGCATTGAGCCCAGCATTGGGTCTGGCATTGAGCCCAGCATTGAACACATCATTGTGTCTAGCATAGAGCCCAGCATTGAGACCAGCATTGCCTCCAGTATTGAGCCTAGCATTGAGGCCAGAACTGTGCCTAGCATTGATGCCCAGCATTGTGCCTAGCATTGAGAACAGCATTGAGGCCAGCATTGTGTCTAGCATTGAGCCCAGCATTGTGTCTACCATTGAGGCAAGCATGGAGCCCAGCATTGCATCTAGCTTTGAGCCCAGCATTGTGTCTTGCTTTGAGCCCAGCATTGCGCTCAGCATCGCATCTAGCATTGAGCCCAGCATTGTGTCGAGCATTGAGCCCAGCATTACCACTCGCTTTGCGTATATGATTGAGCACATTATTGTGTCTAGCATTGAGCCCAGCATTGTGTCTAGCATTGAGCCAAGCATTGTGTCAAGCATTAAGTCAAGCATGGAGGCCAGCGTAGCATCTAGCCTTGAGCTCAGCATTGTGTTTTGTATTGAGCACAGCATTGCGCCCAGCATTGCGTCTAGTATTGAGCCCAGCACTGAACCCAGCTTTTTGAACAGCATTGAGTCCAGCATTGTGTCTAGTGTTGAGCCAAGCATTTTGTCAAGCATTAAGTCCAGCATTGTGCCTAGCATTGAGCCCAGCATTGCGCCCAGCATTGCATCTAGCAGTGAGCCCAGCATTGTGTCTAGCATTGAGCTCAGCAATGCGTCTAGCATTGAGTAAATCATTGAGCCCATCATTGTGTCTTGCATTGAGCCCAGAATTGCGTCTAGGTTTGAGCCCATCAATGTGTCGAGCATTGAGCCCAGCATTGAGCTCCGCATTGTATCTAGCATTGAACAGTGCTTTTAGCCCAGCATTGTGTCCAGCATTGAGCCCAGCATTGTGTCTACCATTGAGGCAAGCATGGAGGACAGCATTGCATCTAGCTTTGAGCCCAGCATTGTGTTTTGCATTGAGCCCAGCATTGCGCTCAGCATTGTGTCTAGCATTGAGCCCAGCATTACGTCTCGCATTGCGTATATCATTGAGCACTTCATTCTGTCCAGCATTGAGCACCGCATTGTGTCTGGCATTGAGCCCCGCATTGAGCCCATCATTGTGTCTAGCATAGAGCCCAACATTGAGACCAGCATTGCCTCCAGTATTGAGCCCAGCATTGAGGCCAGCACTGTGCCTAGCATTGATGCCCAGCATTGTGCCTAGCATTAAGAACAGCATTGCGCACAGCATTGCCTCTCGTATTGAGGCCAGTATTGAGGCCAGCATTGTGTCTAGCATTGAGCCCAGCATTGAATCCATCATTTTGTCTAGCATAAACCCAGCATTGAGACCAGCATTGACTCCAGTATTGAGCAAAGCATTGAGGACAGCATTGTGCCTAGCATTGATGCCAGCATTGTGCCTAGCATTGAGAACAGCATTGAGCACAGCATTGTGTCTAGCATTGCGCCCAGCATTGAGCCCAGTAATATGTCTGGCATTGAACACTGCATTGCACCCAGCATTGTGTCTCGCATTGAGCCCAGCATTGTGTCTTGTTCTGAGCCCAGTACTGAGACCAGTACTGCGTGTAGCATTGAGCCCTCCATTGTGTCTAGCATGGAGTCCAGCAATGTGTCTACCACTGGGCCCAGAATTGAGCCCAGCATTGTGTCTAGTATTGAGCCCAGCATTGAGCCCAGCTTTGTGTACAGCATTGAGCCCAGCATTGTGTCTAGCATTGAGCCAAGCATTGAGCACAGCATTGCCTCTAGTGTTGAGGCCAGCTTTGCTTATATGATTGAGCCAATCATTGTCTCTTGCATTGAGCCCAGCATTGATCCCATCATTGTATCTACCAATGAGCCCAGCATTGAGCCCCACATTGTATGCAGCATTGAGCCCAGCTTTGCGCCCAGCATTGTGTCCAGCATTGAGCGCAGCATTGCGTCTACCATTGAGGCAAGCATGTAGCCCAGCATTGCATGTAGCTTTGAGCCGAGCACTTTGTCTTGCATTTAGCCCAGCATTGCCCCCAGCATTGCGTCTAGTATTGAGCCCAGCATTGCGCCCAGCATTGCATGTAGCCATGAGCCCAGCATTGTGTCTAGCATTGAGCTCAGCAATACGTCTAGCATTGTGAAAATCATTGAGCCCATCATTGTGTCTTGCATTGAGCCCAGCATTGCGTCTAGGTTTGAGCCCACCAATGGGTCGAACATTGAGCCCAGCATTGAGCTCCGCATTGTATCTAGCATTGAACAGTGCTTTTAGCCCAGCATTGTGTCCAGCATTGAGCCCAGCATTGTGTCTACCATTGAGGCAAGCATGGAGGACAGCATTGCATCTAGCTTTGAGCCCAGCATTGTGTTTTACATTGAGCCCAGCATTGCGCTCAGCATTGTGTCTAGCATTGAGCCCAGCATTACGTCTCGCATTGCGTATATCATTGAGCACCTCATTCTGTCCAGCATTGAGCACCGCATTGTGTCTGGCATTGAGCCCCACATTGAGCCCATCATTGGGTCTAGCATATAGCCCAACATTGAGACCAGCATTGCCTCCAGTATTGAGCCCAGCATTGAGGCCAGCACTGTGCCTAGCATTGATGCCCAGCATTGTGCCTAGCATTGAGAACAGCATTGAGCCCAGCATTGTGTCTAGCATTGCGCCTAGCATTGTGTCAATCATTAAGTCCAGAATTGAGGCCAGCTTTGTGTTTAGAATGGAGTCCAGGATTGTGTCTAGCTTTGAGCAACAGCATTGAGCTGAGCATTGTGTCTACCATTGAGCCCAGCATTGTGTCTAGCTTTGAGCCCAACATTGCACCCAGCATTGCCTCTAGTATTGAGGCTAGCATTGAGGCCAGCATTGGGTCTAGCATTGTGCCCGGCATTGTGTGAAGCATTAAGTCCACCATTGTGTCTATCATTGAGCCCAGCATTGCTCCTAGCATTGCATCTAGCATTGAGCCTAGCATTGTGTCTAGCATTGAGCCCAGCATTGAGCCAAGCAATACGTCTCACATTGCGTATTTCATTGAGACCATCATTCTGTCCAGCATTGAGCCCCGCATTGAGGCCAGCATTGTGCCTAGCATTGATGCCCAGCATTGTGCCTAGCATTGAGAACAGCATTGCGCCCAGCATTGTGTCAAGCATTGAGAACAGCAATGAGCCCAGCATTGTGTCTTGCATTGCGCCTAGCATTGAGCCCAGTAATATGTCTGGCATTGAACCCTGCATTGCACCCAGCCTTGTGTCTCACATTGAGCCAGCATTGTGTCAAGTTCTGAGCCCAATATTGAGACCAGCATTGCGTGTAGCATTGACCCCTGCATTGTGTCTAGCATTGAGCCCAGCATTGAGCCCATCATTGTGTCCAGCATAGAGCCCAGCATTGAGAGCAGCATTGCCTCCAGTATTGAGCCCAGCATTGAGGCCAGCATTGTGCCTAGCATTGATGCCCAGCATTGTGTCGAGCATTGAGCCCAGCATTGCGCCCAGCGTTGCGTCTATCAGTGAGCCCAGCATTGTGTCTAGTAATGAGCTCAGTAATGCTCCTAGCATCGCATCTAGCATTGAGCCTAGCATTGTGTCTAGCATTGAGCCCAGCATTTGGCCAAGCAATATGTCTAGCATTGAGGACTGCATTGCGCCCAGCATGGAGCATGTTATCTAGCAGTGAGCCCAGCATTGAATCTGGATCTGAGCCCAGTATTGAGACCAGCAATGTGTGCAGCATTGAGCCCTGCATTGTGCCCCTGTATTATGTCTAGCATTGAGTCCAGCAATCTTTCTACCATTGGGCCCAGAATTGAGCCCAGCATTGTGTCTAGTATTGAGCCCAGCCTTGAACCCAGCTTTGTGTACAGCATTGAGCCCAGCATTGCGCTCAGCATTGCTTCTATCATTGAGCCCAGCATTGTGTCGAGCTTTGAGCCCAGCATTGAGCCCATCATTGTGTCCAGCATAGAGCCCAGCATTGAGACCAGCATTGCCTCCAGTATTGAGCCCAGCATTGAGGCCAGCATTGTGCCTAGCATTGATGCCCAGCATTGTGCCTAGCATTGAGAACAGCATTGCGCCCAGCATTGTGTCAAGCATTGAGAACAGCAATGAGCCCAGCATTGTGTCTTGCATTGCGCCTAGCATTGAGCCCAGTAATATGTCTGGCATTGAACCCTGCATTGCACCCAGCCTTGTGTCTCGCATTGAGCCAGCATTGTGTCAAGTTCTGAGCCCAATATTGAGACCAGCATTGCGTGTAGCATTGACCCCTGCATTGTGTCTAGCATTGAGCCCAGCATTACGTCTCGCATTGCGTATGTCATTGAGACCATTATTCTGTCCACCATTGACCCCTGCATTGTGTCTGGCATTGAGCCCAGCATTGCCCCCAGCATTGCGTCTAGTATTGAGCCCAGCATTGCGCCCAGCATTGCATGTAGCCGTGAGCCCAGCATTGTGTCTAGCATTGAGCTCAGCAATACGTCTAGCATTGTGAAAATCATTGAGCCCATCATTGTGTCTTGCATTGAGCCCAGCATTGCGTCTAGGTTTGAGCCCACCAATGGGTCGAACATTGAGCCCAGCATTGAGCTCCGCATTGTATCTAGCATTGAACAGTGCTTTTAGCCCAGCATTGTGTCCAGCATTGAGCCCAGCATTGTGTCTACCATTGAGGCGAGCATGGAGGACAGCATTGCATCTAGCTTTGAGCCCAGCATTGTGTTTTGCATTGAGCGCAGCATTGCGCTCAGCATTGTGTCTAGCATTGAGCCCAGCATTACGTCTCGCATTGCGTATATCATTGAGCACCTCATTCTGTCCAGCATTGAGCACCGCATTGTGTCTGGCATTGAGCCCCACATTGAGCCCATCATTGGGTCTAGCATATAGCCCAACATTGAGACCAGCATTGCCTCCAGTATTGAGCCCAGCATTGAGGCCAGCACTGTGCCTAGCATTGATGCCCAGCATTGTGCCTAGCATTGAGAACAGCATTGAGCCCAGCATTGTGTCTAGCATTGCGCCTAGCATTGTGTCAATCATAAGTCCAGAATTGAGGCCAGCTTTGTGTTTAGAATGGAGTCCAGGATTGTGTCTAGCTTTGAGCAACAGCATTGAGCTGAGCATTGTGTCTACCATTGAGCCCAGCATTGTGTCTAGCTTTGAGCCCAACATTGCACCCAGCATTGCCTCTAGTATTGAGGCTAGCATTGAGGCCAGCATTGGGTCTAGCATTGTGCCCAGCATTGTGTGAAGCATTAAGTCCACCATTGTGTCTATCATTGAGCCCAGCATTGCTCCTAGCATTGCATCTAGCATTGAGCCTAGCATTGTGTCTAGCATTGAGCCCAGCATTGAGCCAAGCAATACGTCTCACATTGCGTATTTCATTGAGACCATCATTCTGTCCAGCATTGAGCCCCGCATTGAGCCCAGCATTGTGTCTAGCATTGAGCCAGGCATTACCTCTCACATTGCTTCTAGCATTGAGCCCATCATTGTGTCCAGCATTGAGACCAGCACTGCCTACAGTATTGAGCCCAGCATTGAGGCCAGCATTGTGCCTAGCATTGATGCCATCATGGTGCCTAGCATTGAGAACAGCATTGAGCCCAGCATTGTGTCTAGCATTGCGCCCAGCATCGAGCCCAGCAATAGGTCTAGCATTGAAGACTGCATTGCACCCAGCATTGTGTCTATTCTTGAACCCAGCATTGTGTCTAGCACTGAGCCCAGTATTGAGCCTAGCATTGCATTTAGCATTGAGCCCAGCATTGTATCAACCATTGAGCCCAGAATTGAACCCAGCATTGTGTCTACCATTGAGGCAAGCATGGAGACCAGCATTGCATCTAGCTTTGAGCCCAGTATTGCGACCAGCATTGCCTCCAGTATTGAGCCCAGCATTGAGGCCAGCAATGTGCCTAGCATTGATGCCAGCATTGTGCCTAGCGTTGAGAACAGCATTGAGGCCAGCAATGTGTCTAGCATTGCGCCCAGCATTGAGCGCAGTAAAATGTCTGGCATGAACCCTGCATTGCACCCAGCATTGGGTCACACATTGAGCCCAGCATCGTGTCTAGTTCTGAGCCCAGTATTTAGACCAGCATTGCGTGTAGCATTGAGCCCTCCACTGTGCCCTTGCATTGTGTGTACCATGGAGTCCAGCAATGTGTCTACCATTGGGCCCAGAATTGAGCCCAGCATTGTGTCTAGTATTGAGCCCAGCCTTGAGCCCAGCATGTGTCTAGCATTGAGCCCAGCGTTACGTCGCGCATTGCCTATATCATTGAGCCCATCATTCTGTCCAGCATCGAGCCCCGCATTGTGTCTAGCATTGAGCCCAGCATTGAACCTATCATTCTTTCTATCATAGAGCCCAGAATTGAGACCAGCATTGCCTCCAGTATGGAGCCCAGCATTGAGGCCAGCATTGTGCCTGGCCTTGATGCGAGCATTGTGCTT
Organism: Carcharodon carcharias; assembly: GCF_017639515.1. Taxonomy (NCBI): domain Eukaryota; kingdom Metazoa; phylum Chordata; class Chondrichthyes; order Lamniformes; family Lamnidae; genus Carcharodon; species Carcharodon carcharias. The sequence continues at coordinate 81,324,252 of NC_054471.1, forward strand.
AGCATTGAGAGCAGCATTGAGCCCAGCATTGTGTCAATCATTAAGTCCAGAATTGCAGCCAGATTTGTGTTTAGAATGGAGCCCAGGATTGCGTCTAGCTTTGAGCAACAACATTGAGCTGAGCATTGTGTCTAGCATTGAGCCCAGCATTGAGCCCTGCATTGATCCCTGCATTGCATCGAGCATTGAGACCAGCATTGTGTCGAGCATTGAGCCCAGCATTGCGCCCAGCATTGCGTCTATCAGTGAGCCCAGCATTGTGTCTAGTAATGAGCTCAGTAATGCTCCTAGCATCGCATCTAGCATTGAGCCTAGCATTGTGTTTAGCATTGAGCCCAGCATTTGGCCAAGCAATATGTCTAGCATTGAGGACTGCATTGCGCCCAGCATGCAGCATGTTGTCTAGCAGTGAGCCCAGCATTGAATCTGGATCTGAGCCCAGTATTGAGACCAGCAATGTGTGCAGCATTGTGCCCTGCGTTATGCCCCTGTATTATGTCTAGCATTGAGTCCAGCAATCTTTCTACCATTGGGCCCAGAATTGAGCCCAGCATTGTGTCTAGTATTGAGCCCAGCCTTGAACCCAGCTTTGTGTACAGCATTGAGCCCAGCATTGCGCTCAGCATTGCTTCTATCATTGAGCCCAGCATTGTGTCGAGCTTTGAGCCCAGCATTGAACCCATCATTGTGTCTATCATAGAGCCCAGCATTGAGACCAGCATTGCCTCCAGTATTTTGCCCAGCATTGAGGCCAGCATTGTGCCTAGCATTGATGCCCAGCATTGTGCCGAGCATTGAGAACAGCATTGCGCCCAGCATTGTGTCAAGCATTGAGAACAGCAATGAGCCCAGCATTGTGTCTTGCATTGCGCCTAGCATTGAGCCCAGCATTACGTCTCGCATTGCGTATGTCATTGAGACCATTATTCTGTCCACCATTGACCCCCGCATTGTGTCTGGCATTGAGCCCAGCATTGAGCCCATCATTGTGTCCAGCATAGAGTCCAGCATTGCCTCCAGTATTGAGCCCAGCATTGAGGCCAGCATTGTGCCTAGCATTGATGCCAGCATTGTGCCTAGAATGGAGAACAGCATTGAGCCCAGCATTGTGTCTAGCATTGCGCCCAGTCTTGTGTCAATCATTAAGTCCAGAATTGAGGCCAGCTTTGTGTTTAGAATAGAGCAGAGCATTGTGTCTAGCTTTGAGCAACAGCACTGAGCTGAGCATTGCGTCTAGCATTGTAGCCTACAATGAGTCTAGCTTTGAGCCCAGCATTGAGCCCTGCATTGTGTCCATCATTGAGGCCAGCATTTTGTCTAGTATTGAGCTCAGCCATGCTCCTAGCATTGCATCTTGCATTGAGCCCAGCATTGAGCCAAGCAATATGTCTAGCATTGAGGCCAGCATTGAGGCCAGCATTGGGTCTAGCATTGTGCCCAGCGTTGTGTCTATCATTGAGCCCAGCATTGTGTCTAGTATTGAGCTCAGCGATGCTCCTAGCATTGCATCTCGCATTGAGCCCAGCATTGTATCTAGCATTGAGCCCAGCATTGAGCCAAGCAATATGTCTAGCATTGAGGACTGAATTGCGCCCAGCATTGTTTGTAGCATTGAGCCCAGTATTGTGCTCTTTTATTGTGTCTAGCATTGAGTCCAGCAATGTTTCTACCATTGGGCCCAGAATTGAGCCCAGCATTGTGTCTAGTATTGAGCCCAGCATTGAGCCCAGCTTTGTGTTCAGCTTTGAGCCCAGCATTGAGCCCAGCATTGTGTCTAGCATTGAGGCCAGCATTGAGTCCAGCACTGCGTCTAGAATTGAGCCCATCAATGTTTCTAGCATTGAGCCCCGCATTGTATCTAGCATTAGCCCAGCAATGAGCCCACCATTGTGTCTTGCATTGAGCCCAGCATTGAGCCCAGCATTGCGTCCAGCATTGAGCCCCTCAATGTGTCGAGCATTGAGCCAATCATTGAGCCCTGCATTGTATCTAGCATTGAGCCCTGCTTTGAGCCCAGCATTGTGTCCAGCATTGAGCCCAGCATTGTGTCTACCATTGAGGCAAGCATGGAGGCCAGCATTGCATCAAGCTTTGAGCCCAGCACTGTGTTTTGAATTGAGCTCAGCATTGTGCTCAGCATTGCGTCTAGCATTGAGCCCAGCATTGTGTCTGGCATTGAGCCCAGCATTGAACCCATCATTGTGTCTAGCATAGAGCCCAGCATTGAGACCAGCATTGCCACCGGTATGGAGCCCATTATTGAGGCCAGCATTGTGTCTAGCATTGATGCCCAGCATTGTGTCTAGCATTGAGAACAGCATTGAGCGCAGCATTGTGTCTAGCCTTGCGCCTAGCATTGTGTCAATCATTAAGTCCAGAATTGAGGCAAGCTTTTTGTTTAACATGGAGCCCAGCATTGCGTCTAGAGTTGAGCAACAGCTTTGAGCTGAGCATTGCATCTAGCATTGAGCCCAGCAGTGAGTCCAGCATTGAGCCTTGCATTGAGCCCTGCATTACATCGAGCGTTGCATCGAGCATTGAGACCAGCATTGTTTCTAGCGTTGAGCCCAGAATTGCGCCCAGCATTGCCACTCGTATTGGGGCCAGCATTGAGGCCAGCATTGTGTCTAGCATTGCGCCCATCATTGTGTCAAGCATTAAGGCCAGCATTGTGTCTATCATTGAGCCCAGCATTGCGCCCAGCATTGCATCTATCATTGAGCCCAGCATTGTGTCTAGTATTGAGCTCAGCAATGCTCCTAGAATTGTTTCTAGCAATGAGCTCAGCATTGTGTCTAGCATTGATCCCAGCAATATGTCTAGCTTTGAGGACTGCATTGCGCCCAGCATTGTGTCTAGCCTTGAGCCCAGGATTGTGTCTAGTACGGAGCCCAGTATAGAGCCTAGCATTGCGCTTAGCAATGAGCCTTGCACTGTATCTACCAGTGAGCACAGAATCCAGCTCAGCATTGTGTCCAGCATTGAGCCCAGCATTGTGTCTACCATTGAGGCAAGCATGGAGCGCAGCATTGCATCTAGCTTTGAGCCCAGCATTGTGTCTTGCATTGACCCCAGCATGGCGCCCAGCATTGCGTCTAGCATTGAGCCCAGCATTGTGTCTCGCATTGAGCCAGGCATTACCTCTTGCATTTCATTTAGCATTGAGCCAATCATTGTGTCCAGCATTGCGCCCAGCATTGAGACCAGCACTGCCTCCAGTATTGAGCCCAGCATTGAGGCCAGCATTGTGCCTAACATTGATGCCAGCATTTTTCCTAGCATTGAAAACAGCATTGAGCCCAGCATTGTGTCTAGCATTGCGCCTAGCATTGTGTCAATCATTAAGTCCAGAATTGAGGCCTGCTTTGTGTTTAGCATGGAGTCCGGCATTGTGTGTAGCTTTGAGCAACAGCTTTGAGCTGAGCATTGCGTCTAGCATTGAGCCCAGCATTGAGCCCTGCATTGTGTACAGCATTGAGCCCAGCATTGTGTCTAGCATTGAGCCAAGCATTGAGTCCAGCATTGTCTCTAGTATTGAGGCCAGCATTGTGCCGAGCATGGAGCCCAGCATTGCACCCAGCATTGTGTCTAGCACTGAGCCTAGTATTGAGACCCGCATTGCGTGAAGCATTGAGCCTTGCATTGCGTCCCGCATTGTGTCTAGTATTGAGCTCGGCATTGAGCCCAGCATTGTGTCCAGCATTGAGCCCAGCATTGTGTCTATCATTGAGCTCAGCATTGCGCCCAGCATTGCTTCTATCATTGGGCCCAATATTGTGTCTAGCGTTGAGCCCAACATTGTGTCTAGCACTGATCCCAATATTGAGCCCAGCATTGCGTGTAGCATTGAGCCCAGCATTGTATCTACCAGTGAGCCCAGAATTGAGCCCAGCATTGTGTCTAGCATTGAGCCCAGCATTGTGTCTAGCATTGAGCCAAACATTGAGCCCAGGATTGCATCTAGTATTGAGGCCAGTATTGAGACCCACATTATGTGAAGCATTGAGCAATGCATTGCGCCCCGCATTGTGTCTAGCATTGAGCCCAGCAGTTGGTTTAACATTGGGCCCAGAATTGAGACCAGCATTGTGTCCAGTATTGAGCCCAGCATTGAGCCCAGCTTTGTGTCCAGCATTGTGTCTAGCATTGACCCAAGCATTGAGCCAAGCATTGCCTCTAGCGTTGAGGCCAGCATTGAAACCCGCATTGAGGCCAGCATTGTGCCTAGCATGCAGCCCAGCATTGAGCCCAACATTGTGTTTAGCAATGCGCCCGGCATTGTGTCAAGCATTAATTACAGCATTGTGTCTAGCATTGAGCCCAGCAATACGCCCATCATTTCATCTAGCATTGAGCCCAGCAATGTGTCTACCATTGAGCTCAGCAATGTGTCGAGCTTTGCGTAGATCATTGAGCCCATCATTGTGTCTAGCATTGCAACCAGCATTGTGTCAATCATTAAATCCAGAATTGAGGTCAGCTTTGTGTTTAACATGGAGCCCAGCATTGCATCTAACTTTGAGCAACAGCATTGAGCTGAGCATTGTGTCTAACACTGAGCGCAGCATTGTGTCTAGCATTGAGCCCAGCATTGACCCGTCATTGCATCGAGCATTGCATCGAGCATTGAGCCCAGCATTGTGTCTAGCATTGAGCCCAGCATTGTGTCAAGCATTAATTACAGCATTGTGTCTAGCATTGAGCCCAGCAATGCGCCCATCATTTCATCTAGCATTGAGCCCAGCATTGTGTCTACCATTGAGCTCAGCAATGTGTCGAGCTTTGCGTAGATCATTGAGCCCATCATTGTGTCTAGCATTGCAACCAGCATTGTGTCAATCATTAAATCCAGAATTGAGGCCAGCTTTGTGTTTAACATGGAGCCCAGCATTGCATCTAACTTTGAGCAACAGCATTGAGCTGAGCATTGTGTCTAACATTGAGCGCAGCATTGTGTCTAGCATTGGGCCCAGCATTGAGCCGTCATTGCATCGAGCATTGCATCGAGCATTGAGCCCAGCATTGTATCTAGCATTGAGCCCAGCATTGTGCACATCATTGCCTCTAGTATTGAGGCCAGCATGACGCCAGCATTGTGTCTAGCATTGCGCCCAACATTGTGTCAAGCATTAATTACAGCATTGTGTCTAGCACTGAGGCCAGTATTGGGACCCGCATTGCGTGTAGCATTGAGCCCTGCATTGCGCATCGCATTGTGTCTAGCATTGAGCCCAGCAATTTGTCTACCATTGGGCCCAGAATTGAGACCAGCATTGTGACTAGTATTGAGCCCAGCATTGAGCCCAGCTTTGTGTCCAGCATTGAACCCAGCATTGTGTCTAGGATTCAGCCAAGCATTGAGCCCAGCATTGCCTCTAGTATTGAGGCCAGCATTGTGCCTAGCATGGAGGCCAGCATTGTGTCTTGGATTGACCCAAGCATTGAGCCCAGCATTGCTTCTAGTATTGAGTCCAGCATTGAGGCCAGCATTGTGCTGAGCATGGAACCCAGCATTGAGCCCAGCTTTGTGTCCGGCACTGAGACCAGCATTGTGTCTAGCATTGACCCAAGCATTGAGCCCAGCATTGCCTCTAGCGTTGAGGCCAGCATTGAGGCCAGCATTGTGGCCATCATTGTGCCTAGCATGCAGCACAGCACTGAGCCCAGCATTGTGTCAAGCATTGAGCCAAGCATTGAGCCCAGCATTGTGTCTAGTATTGAGGCCAGCATTGAGGCCAGCATTGTGCCGAGCATGGAGCCCAGCGTTGTACCCAGCATTGTGTCTAGCATTGAGCCCAGCATTGTGTCTAGCACTGAGCCTAGTATTGAGACCCGCATTGCGTGAAGCATTGAGCCTTGCATTGCGTCCCGCATTGTGTCTAGCATTGAGCCCAGCAACTTGTTTAACATTGGGCCCAGAATTGAGACCAGCATTGTGTCTAGTATTGAGCCCAGCATTGAGCCCAGCTTTGTGTCCAGCATTGAGCCCAGCATTGTGTCTATCATTGAGCTCAGCATTGCGCCCAGCATTGCTTCTATCATTGAGCCTAATATTGTGTCTAGCGTTGAGCCCAACATTGTGTCTAGCACTGATCCCAATATTGAGCCCAGCATTGCATGTAGCATTGAGCCCAGCATTGTGTCTAGCATTGAGCCCAGCATTGTGTCTAGCATTGAGCCAAGCATTGAGCCCAGGATTGCCTCTAGTATTGAGGCCAGTATTGAGACCCACATTATGTGAAGCATTGAGCAATGCATTACGCCCCGCATTGTGTCTAGCATTGAGCCCAGCAATTGGTTTAACATTGGGCCCAGAATTGAGACCAGCATTGTGTCTAGTATTGAGCCCAGCATTGAGCCCAGCTTTGAGTCCAGCATTGTGTCTAACATTGACCCAAGCATTGAGCCAAGCTTTGCCTCTAGCGTTGAGGCCAGCATTGAAGCCCGCATTGAGGCCAGCATTGTGCCTAGCATGCAGCCCAGCATTGAGCCCAGCATTGTGTTTAGCAATGCGCCCGGCATTGTGTCAAGCATTAATTACAGCATTGTGTCTAGCATTGAGCCCAGCAATTTGCCCATCATTTCATCTAGCATTGAGCCCAGCATAGTGTCTACCATTGAGCTCAGCAATGTGTCGAGCTTTGCGTAGATCATTGAGCCCATCATTGTGTCTAGCATTGCAACCAGCATTGTGTCAATCATTAAGTCCAGAATTGAGGCCAGCTTTGTGTTTAACATGGAGCCCAGCATTGCATCTAACTTTGAGCAACAGCATTGAGCTGAGCATTGTGTCTAACATTGAGCGCAGCATTGTGTCTAGCATTGAGCCCAGCATTGACCCGTCATTGCATCGAGCATTGCATCGAGCATTGAGCTCAGCATTGTGTCAAGCATTGAGCCAAGCATTATGCACATCATTGCCTCTAGTATTGAGGCCAGCATGACGCCAGCATTGTGTCTAGCATTGCGCCCAGCATTGTGTCAAGCATTAATTACAGCATTGTGTCTAGCATTGAGCCCAGCAATGCGCCCATCATTGCGTCTAGCATTGAGCCCAGCATTGTGTCTAACATTGAGCTCAGCAATGTGTTTAGCATTGCGTATTTCATTCAGACCATCATTGTGTCTAGCATTGAGCCCAGCATTGTTCCCAGCTTTGTGTCTAGCTCTGTGCCCAGCATTAAGCCCAGCATTGCATCTAGCATTGAGCCCAGCATTGAGTCTACCATTGAGCTCAGCAATGTGTTTAGCATTGCGTATTTCAATCAGCCCATCATTGTATCTAGCATTGAGCCCAGCATTGTTCCCTACTTTGTGTCTAGCTCTGTGCCCTGCATTGAGCCCAGCATTGCATCTAGCATTGAGCCCAGCATTGAGTCTACCATTGAGCTCAGCAATGTGTTTAGCATTGCGTATTTCAATCAGCCCATCATTGTATCTAGCATTGAGCCCAGCATTGTTCCCTACTTTGTGTCTAGCTCTGTGCCCTGCATTGAGCCCAGCATTGCGTCTCGCATTGAGCCATTTCACGTGTCTAGCATTGAGCCCAGCAATGAGCCCCGCATTGTATCTAGCATTGAGCCCAGCATTGAACCCAGCATTGTGTCCAGCATTGAGCCCAGCATTGATCCTAGCATAGCATCTAGCATTGAGCCCAGCATTGCGGCTACCATTGAGCTCAGCAATGCGTCGAGCTTTGCGTAGATCATTGAGCTCATTATTGTGTCTAGCATTGCACCCAGCATTGTGTCAATCATTAAATCCAGAATTGAGGCCAGCTTTGTGTTTAGCATGGAGCCCAGCATTGCGTCTAACTTTGAGCAACAGCATTGAGCTGAGCATTGCGTCTAGCATTGAGCGCAGCATTGAGTCTAGCATTGAGCCCTTCATTGCATTGAGCATTGCATCGAACATTAAGACCAGCATTGTATCTAGCATTGAGCCCAGCATTGTGCACATCATTGCCTCTAGTATTGAGGCCAGCATGACGCCAGCATTGTGTCTAGCATTGCGCCCAGCATTGCGCCCATATTGCTTCTATCATTGAGCCCAGCATTGTGTCTAGCATTGAGCCCAGCATTGAGACCAGCAATATGTCTAGCATTGAGCCGTGCATAGCGCCCAGCATTGTGTCTAGCATTGAGCCCAGTATTGGGTCTATCATTGAGGCAAGCATGGAGCCCAGCATTGCATCTCGCTTTGAGCGCTGCATTGTGCACTGCATTGAGCCCAGCATTGCGCACAGCATTGCGTCTAGCATTGAGCCCAGCATTGTGTCTAGCATTGAGCCCAGCATTACGTCTTGCATTGCATATATCATTGAGCCCATCATTGTTTCCATCATCGAGCCCCACATTGTGTCTAGCATTGAGCCCAGCATTGTGTCAAGGATTGATCCAAGCATTGAGCCCAGCATTGCCTCTAGTATTGAGGCCAGCATTGAGGCCAGCATTGTGCCTAGCATTGATGCCAGCATTGTGCCTTGCATTGAGAACAGTATTGAGCTCAGCATTGTGTCTAGCAATGCATCCAGCATTGTGTTGATCATTAAGTCCAGAAATGATGCCAGCTTTGTGTTTAGCATGGAGCCCAGCATTGAGTCGAGCATTGAGCCCAGCATTGAGCCCTGCGTTGCATCGAGCATTGCTTCATGCATTGAGACGAGCATTGTGTCTAGCGTTGAGCCTAGCATTGTGTCCAGCATTGAGCCAAGCATTGAGTCCAGCATTGCCTCTACCCTTCAGCCCAGCATTGTGTCTAGATGTAAGTGCAGTATTGAGACCCGCATTGCGTGTAGCATTGAGCCCAGCATTGCGCATCGCATTGTGTCTAGCATGTAGCCCAGCAATTTGTCTACCATTGGGCCCAGAATTGAGACCAGCATTGTGACTAGTATTGACCCAGCATTGAGCCCAGTTTTGTGTCCAGCATTGAGCCCAGCATTGTGTCTTGGATTGACCCAAACATTGAGTCCAGCATTGCCTCTAGTATTGAGGCCAGCATTGAGGCCAGCATTGAGGCCAGCATTGTGCCTAGCATGGAGCCCAGCATTGAGCCCAGCATTGTGTCTAGCAATGCGCCCAACATTTTGTCAAGCATTAATTATCGCATTGTGTCTAGCATGTAGCCCAGCAATTTGTCTACCATTGAGCCCAGAATTGCGACCAGCATTGTGTCTAGTATTGAGCCAGCATTGAGCCCAGCTTTGTGTCCAGCATTGAGCCCAGCATTGTGTCTTGGATTGACCCAAGCATTGAGCCCAGCAATGCCTCAGCGTTGAGGCCAGCATTGAGGCCAGCATTGCAGCCAGCATTGTGCCTAGCATGCAGCCCAGCATTGATCCCAGCATTGTGTCTAGCAATGCGCCCAGCATTGTGTCAAGCATTAATTACAGCATTGTGTCTACCATTGAGCTCAGCAATGCGCCCATCATTTCATCTAGCATTGAGCCCAGCATTGTGTTTTGCATTACCTATTTCATTCAGCCCAACATTGTGTCTAGCATTGTTCCCAGCTTTTTGTTTAGCTCTCTGCCCAGCATTGCATCTCGCATTGAGCTCAGAAATGCGTTGATCTTTGCGTAGATCATTGAGCCCATCATTAGGTCTAGCATGCACCCGGCATTGTGTCAATCATTAAGTCCAGAATTGAAGCCAGCTTTGTTTTTAGCATGGAGCCCAGCATTGCATCTAGCTTTGAGCAACAGCATTGAGCTCAGCATTGCATCTAGCATTAAGCGCAGCATTGAGTCTGGCATTGAGCCCAGCATTGAGCCCTGCATTTCATCGAGCATTACATCGAGCATTGAAATGAGCATTGTGTCTAGCACTGAGCCCAGCATTGTGCGCATCATTGCCTCTAGTATTGAGGCCAGCAATGACGGCAGCATTGTGTCTAGCATTGCACCCAGCATTGTGTCAAGCATTAAGTCCAGCATTGTGTCTATCATTGAGCCCAGCATTGCGCCCAGCATTGCTTCTATCACTGAGCCCAGCATTGTGTCTAGCATTGAGCCCAGCATTGTGTCTAGCATTGAGCCCAGCATTGAGCCCAGCATTGCGCCCAGCATTGCTGCTATCATTGAGCCCAGCATTGTGTCTAGAAATGAGCCCAGTATTAAGCCCAAAATTGCGTGTAGCATTGAGCCCAGCATTGTAGCTACCATTAAGCCCAGAATTGAGCCCAGCATTGTGTCTAGCACTGAGCTCAGCACTGAGCCCAGCATTGCGCCCAGCATTGCTTCTATCATTGAGCCCAGCATTGTGTCTAGCATTGAGCCCAGCATTCAGCCCAGCATTGTGTACAGCACTGAGCCAGTATTGAGCCTAGCATTGCGTGTAGCATTGAGCCCAGCATTGTATCTAACATTGAGCCCAGAATTGAGCCCAGCATTGTGTCTAGCATTGAGCCCAGCATTGAGCCCAGCATTGCCCCAGCATTGCTTCTATCATTGAGCCCAGCATTGTGTCTAGCATTGAGCCCAGCATTGTGTCTAGCACTGAGCCCAGTATTGAGCCCAAAATTGCATGTAGCATTGAGCCCAGCATTGTAGCTACCATTGAGCCCAGAATTGAGCCCAGCATTGCGTCTAGCTTTGAGCCCAGCATTCAGCCCAGCATTGTGTACAGCATTGAGCCCAGCATTGTGTCTAGCATTGAGCCCAGTATTGATCCCAGCATTGCGTGTAACAGTGAGCCCAGCATTGTAGCTAGCATTGAGCCCAGAATTGAGCCCAGCATTGTGTCTAGCATTGCGCCCAGCATTCAGCCCAGCATTGTGTACAGCAGTGAGCCAGTATTGAGCCTAACATTGCGTTTAGCATTGAGCCCAGCATTGTATCTAACATTGAGCCCAGAATTGAGCCCAGCATTGTGTCTAGCATTGAGCCCAGCATTAAGCCCAGCATTGTGTACAGCATTGATCCCAGGATTGTGTCTAGCACTGAGCCAAGCATTGAGCCCAGCATTGCATCTGGGAGTGAGCCCAGCATTGTTCCCAGCTTTGTGTTTAGCTCTGAGCCCAGCATTGAGCCCAGCATTGCGTCTCGCATTGAGCCAATCCACGTGTCTAGCATTGAGCCCAGCAATGAGCCCAGCATTGCATCTCGCATTGAGCCAATCCACGTGTCTAGCATTGAGCCCAGCAATGAGTCCCGCATTGTGTCAAGCATTGAGCCCAGCATTTAGCCCAGCATTGTTTCCGGCATTGATCCTAGCCTAACGTCTAGCATTGAGCCCAGCATTGCGTCTAACTTTGAGCAACAGCATTGAGCTGAGCATTGCGTCTAACATTGAGCGCAGCATTGAGTCTAGCATTGAGACCTTCATTGCATCGAGCATTGCATCGAGCATTGAGCCCAGCATTGTGTCTAGCATTGAGCCCAGCATTGTGTACAGCACTGAGCCAGTATTGAGCCTAGCATTGCGTTTAGCATTGAGTCCAGCATTGTAGCTAACATTGAGCCCAGAATCGAGCCCAGCATTGCGTCTAGCATTGAGCCCAGCATTGAGCCCAGCATTGTGTCTTGCAATGTGCCTAGCATTGTGTCAAGCATTAAGTCCAGCATTGTGCCTAGCAAAGAGCCCAGCATTGAATCTAGCAGTGAGCCTAGCATTGAGCCCAGCAATGCGTCAAGCATTGCATATATCATTGAGCACATCATTGTGTCTTTCATTGAGCCCAGCATTGAGCCCAGCATTGCGTCTAGCATTGAGCCCCTCAATGTGTCGAGCATTGAGCCCAGCATTGAGCCCCGCATTGTGTCCAGCATTGAGCCCAGCATTGTGTCTACCATTGAGGCAAGCATGGAGGCCAGCATTGCATCTAGCTTTGAGCCCCGTATTGTGTTTTGCATTGAGCCCGGCATTGCGCTCAGCATTGCGTCTAGCATTAAGCCCAGCATTGTGTCTAGTATTGAGCCCAGCATTACGTCTCACATTGTGTATATTTTTGAGCCCATCATTCTGTCCAGCATTGAGCCCCGCATTGTGTCTGGCATTGAGCCCAGCATTGAACCCATCATTGTGTCTAGCAAAGAAGCCAGCATTGAGACCAGCATTGCCTCCAGTATTGAGCAGAGCTTTGAGGCCAGCATTGTGCCTAGCATTGATGCCAGCATTGTGCCTAGCATTGAAAACAGCATTGAGCCCAGCATTGTGTCTAGCATTGCGCCTAGCATTGTGTCAATCATTAAGTCCAGAATTGAGGCCTGCTTTGTGTTTAGCATGGAGTCCGGCATTGTGTGTAGCTTTGAGCAACAGCTTTGAGCTGAGCATTGCGTCTAGCATTGAGCCCAGCATTGAGCCCTGCATTGTGTACAGCATTGAGCCCAGCATTGTGTCTAGCATTGAGCCAAGCATTGAGTCCAGCATTGTCTCTAGTATTGAGGCCAGCATTGTGCCGAGCATGGAGCCCAGCATTGCACCCAGCATTGTGTCTAGCACTGAGCCTAGTATTGAGACCCGCATTGCGTGAAGCATTGAGCCTTGCATTGCGTCCCGCATTGTGTCTAGTATTGAGCTCGGCATTGAGCCCAGCATTGTGTCCAGCATTGAGCCCAGCATTGTGTCTATCATTGAGCTCAGCATTGCGCCCAGCATTGCTTCTATCATTGGGCCCAATATTGTGTCTAGCGTTGAGCCCAACATTGTGTCTAGCACTGATCCCAATATTGAGCCCAGCATTGCGTGTAGCATTGAGCCCAGCATTGTATCTACCAGTGAGCCCAGAATTGAGCCCAGCATTGTGTCTAGCATTGAGCCCAGCATTGTGTCTAGCATTGAGCCAAACATTGAGCCCAGGATTGCATCTAGTATTGAGGCCAGTATTGAGACCCACATTATGTGAAGCATTGAGCAATGCATTGCGCCCCGCATTGTGTCTAGCATTGAGCCCAGCAGTTGGTTTAACATTGGGCCCAGAATTGAGACCAGCATTGTGTCCAGTATTGAGCCCAGCATTGAGCCCAGCTTTGTGTCCAGCATTGTGTCTAGCATTGACCCAAGCATTGAGCCAAGCATTGCCTCTAGCGTTGAGGCCAGCATTGAAACCCGCATTGAGGCCAGCATTGTGCCTAGCATGCAGCCCAGCATTGAGCCCAACATTGTGTTTAGCAATGCGCCCGGCATTGTGTCAAGCATTAATTACAGCATTGTGTCTAGCATTGAGCCCAGCAATGCGCCCATCATTTCATCTAGCATTGAGCCCAGCAATGTGTCTACCATTGAGCTCAGCAATGTGTCGAGCTTTGCGTAGATCATTGAGCCCATCATTGTGTCTAGCATTGCAACCAGCATTGTGTCAATCATTAAATCCAGAATTGAGGTCAGCTTTGTGTTTAACATGGAGCCCAGCATTGCATCTAACTTTGAGCAACAGCATTGAGCTGAGCATTGTGTCTAACACTGAGCGCAGCATTGTGTCTAGCATTGAGCCCAGCATTGACCCGTCATTGCATCGAGCATTGCATCGAGCATTGAGCCCAGCATTGTGTCTAGCATTGAGCCCAGCATTGTGTCAAGCATTAATTACAGCATTGTGTCTAGCATTGAGCCCAGAAATGCGCCCATCATTTCATCTAGCATTGAGCCCAGCATTGTGTCTACCATTGAGCTCAGCAATGTGTCGAGCTTTGCGTAGATCATTGAGCCCATCATTGTGTCTAGCATTGCAACCAGCATTGTGTCAATCATTAAATCCAGAATTGAGGCCAGCTTTGTGTTTAACATGGAGCCCAGCATTGCATCTAACTTTGAGCAACAGCATTGAGCTGAGCATTGTGTCTAACATTGAGCGCAGCATTGTGTCTAGCATTGAGCCCAGCATTGAGCCGTCATTGCATCGAGCATTGCATCGAGCATTGAGCCCAGCATTGTATCTAGCATTGAGCCCAGCATTGTGCACATCATTGCCTCTAGTATTGAGGCCAGCATGACGCCAGCATTGTGCCTAGCATTGCGCCCAACATTGTGTCAAGCATTAATTACAGCATTGTGTCTAGCACTGAGGCCAGTATTGGGACCCGCATTGCGTGTAGCATTGAGCCCTGCATTGCGCATCGCATTGTGTCTAGCATTGAGCCCAGCAATTTGTCTACCATTGGGCCCAGAATTGAGACCAGCATTGTGACTAGTATTGAGCCCAGCATTGAGCCCAGCTTTGTGTCCAGCATTGAACCCAGCATTGTGTCTAGGATTCAGCCAAGCATTGAGCCCAGCATTGCCTCTAGTATTGAGGCCAGCATTGTGCCTAGCATGGAGGCCAGCATTGTGTCTTGGATTGACCCAAGCATTGAGCCCAGCATTGCTTCTAGTATTGAGTCCAGCATTGAGGCCAGCATTGTGCTGAGCATGGAACCCAGCATTGAGCCCAGCTTTGTGTCCGGCACTGAGACCAGCATTGTGTCTAGCATTGACCCAAGCATTGAGCCCAGCATTGCCTCTAGCGTTGAGGCCAGCATTGAGGCCAGCATTGTGGCCATCATTGTGCCTAGCATGCAGCACAGCACTGAGCCCAGCATTGTGTCAAGCATTGAGCCAAGCATTGAGCCCAGCATTGTGTCTAGTATTGAGGCCAGCATTGAGGCCAGCATTGTGCCGAGCATGGAGCCCAGCGTTGTACCCAGCATTGTGTCTAGCATTGAGCCCAGCATTGTGTCTAGCACTGAGCCTAGTATTGAGACCCGCATTGCGTGAAGCATTGAGCCTTGCATTGCGTCCCGCATTGTGTCTAGCATTGAGCCCAGCAACTTGTTTAACATTGGGCCCAGAATTGAGACCAGCATTGTGTCTAGTATTGAGCCCAGCATTGAGCCCAGCTTTGTGTCCAGCATTGAGCCCAGCATTGTGTCTATCATTGAGCTCAGCATTGCGCCCAGCATTGCTTCTATCATTGAGCCTAATATTGTGTCTAGCGTTGAGCCCAACATTGTGTCTAGCACTGATCCCAATATTGAGCCCAGCATTGCATGTAGCATTGAGCCCAGCATTGTGTCTAGCATTGAGCCCAGCATTGTGTCTAGCATTGAGCCAAGCATTGAGCCCAGGATTGCCTCTAGTATTGAGGCCAGTATTGAGACCCACATTATGTGAAGCATTGAGCAATGCATTACGCCCCGCATTGTGTCTAGCATTGAGCCCAGCAATTGGTTTAACATTGGGCCCAGAATTGAGACCAGCATTGTGTCTAGTATTGAGCCCAGCATTGAGCCCAGCTTTGTGTCCAGCATTGTGTCTAACATTGACCCAAGCATTGAGCCAAGCTTTGCCTCTAGCGTTGAGGCCAGCATTGAAGCCCGCATTGAGGCCAGCATTGTGCCTAGCATGCAGCCCAGCATTGAGCCCAGCATTGTGTTTAGCAATGCGCCCGGCATTGTGTCAAGCATTAATTACAGCATTGTGTCTAGCATTGAGCCCAGCAATTTGCCCATCATTTCATCTAGCATTGAGCCCAGCATAGTGTCTACCATTGAGCTCAGCAATGTGTCGAGCTTTGCGTAGATCATTGAGCCCATCATTGTGTCTAGCATTGCAACCAGCATTGTGTCAATCATTAAGTCCAGAATTGAGGCCAGCTTTGTGTTTAACATGGAGCCCAGCATTGCATCTAACTTTGAGCAACAGCATTGAGCTGAGCATTGTGTCTAACATTGAGCGCAGCATTGTGTCTAGCATTGAGCCCAGCATTGACCCGTCATTGCTTCGAGCATTGCATCGAGCATTGAGCTCAGCATTGTGTCAAGCATTGAGCCAAGCATTATGCACATCATTGCCTCTAGTATTGAGGCCAGCATGACGCCAGCATTGTGTCTAGCATTGCGCCCAGCATTGTGTCAAGCATTAATTACAGCATTGTGTCTAGCATTGAGCCCAGCAATGCGCCCATCATTGCGTCTAGCATTGAGCCCAGCATTGTGTCTAACATTGAGCTCAGCAATGTGTTTAGCATTGCGTATTTCATTCAGACCATCATTGTGTCTAGCATTGAGCCCAGCATTGTTCCCAGCTTTGTGTCTAGCTCTGTGCCCAGCATTAAGCCCAGCATTGCATCTAGCATTGAGCCCAGCATTGAGTCTACCATTGAGCTCAGCAATGTGTTTAGCATTGCGTATTTCAATCAGCCCATCATTGTATCTAGCATTGAGCCCAGCATTGTTCCCTACTTTGTGTCTAGCTCTGTGCCCTGCATTGAGCCCAGCATTGCGTCTCGCATTGAGCCATTTCACGTGTCTAGCATTGAGCCCAGCAATGAGCCCCGCATTGTATCTAGCATTGAGCCCAGCATTGAACCCAGCATTGTGTCCAGCATTGAGCCCAGCATTGATCCTAGCATAGCATCTAGCATTGAGCCCAGCATTGCGGCTACCATTGAGCTCAGCAATGCGTCGAGCTTTGCGTAGATCATTGAGCTCATTATTGTGTCTAGCATTGCACCCAGCATTGTGTCAATCATTAAATCCAGAATTGAGGCCAGCTTTGTGTTTAGCATGGAGCCCAGCATTGCGTCTAACTTTGAGCAACAGCATTGAGCTGAGCATTGCGTCTAGCATTGAGCGCAGCATTGAGTCTAGCATTGAGCCCTTCATTGCATTGAGCATTGCATCGAACATTAAGACCAGCATTGTATCTAGCATGGAGCCCAGCATTGTGCACATCATTGCCTCTAGTATTGAGGCCAGCATGACGCCAGCATTGTGTCTAGCATTGCGCCCAGCATTGCGCCCATATTGCTTCTATCATTGAGCCCAGCATTGTGTCTAGCATTGAGCCCAGCATTGAGACCAGCAATATGTCTAGCATTGAGCCGTGCATAGCGCCCAGCATTGTGTCTAGCATTGAGCCCAGTATTGGGTCTATCATTGAGGCAAGCATGGAGCCCAGCATTGCATCTAGCTTTGAGCGCTGCATTGTGCACTGCATTGAGCCCAGCATTGCGCACAGCATTGCGTCTAGCATTGAGCCCAGCATTGTGTCTAGCATTGAGCCCAGCATTACGTCTTGCATTGCATATATCATTGAGCCCATCATTGTTTCCATCATCGAGCCCCACATTGTGTCTAGCATTGAGCCCAGCATTGTGTCAAGGATTGATCCAAGCATTGAGCCCAGCATTGCCTCTAGTATTGAGGCCAGCATTGAGGCCAGCATTGTGCCTAGCATTGATGCCAGCATTGTGCCTTGCATTGAGAACAGTATTGAGCTCAGCATTGTGTCTAGCAATGCATCCAGCATTGTGTTGATCATTAAGTCCAGAAATGATGCCAGCTTTGTGTTTAGCATGGAGCCCAGCATTGAGTCGAGCATTGAGCCCAGCATTGAGCCCTGCGTTGCATCGAGCATTGCTTCGTGCATTGAGACGAGCATTGTGTCTAGCGTTGAGCCTAGCATTGTGTCCAGCATTGAGCCAAGCATTGAGTCCAGCATTGCCTCTACCCTTCAGCCCAGCATTGTGTCTAGATGTAAGTGCAGTATTGAGACCCGCATTGCGTGTAGCATTGAGCCCAGCATTGCGCATCGCATTGTGTCTAGCATGTAGCCCAGCAATTTGTCTACCATTGGGCCCAGAATTGAGACCAGCATTGTGACTAGTATTGACCCAGCATTGAGCCCAGTTTTGTGTCCAGCATTGAGCCCAGCATTGTGTCTTGGATTGACCCAAACATTGAGTCCAGCATTGCCTCTAGTATTGAGGCCAGCATTGAGGCCAGCATTGAGGCCAGCATTGTGCCTAGCATGGAGCCCAGCATTGAGCCCAGCATTGTGTCTAGCAATGCGCCCAACATTTTGTCAAGCATTAATTATCGCATTGTGTCTAGCATGTAGCCCAGCAATTTGTCTACCATTGAGCCCAGAATTGCGACCAGCATTGTGTCTAGTATTGAGCCAGCATTGAGCCCAGCTTTGTGTCCAGCATTGAGCCCAGCATTGTGTCTTGGATTGACCCAAGCATTGAGCCCAGCAATGCCTCAGCGTTGAGGCCAGCATTGAGGCCAGCATTGCAGCCAGCATTGTGCCTAGCATGCAGCCCAGCATTGATCCCAGCATTGTGTCTAGCAATGCGCCCAGCATTGTGTCAAGCATTAATTACAGCATTGTGTCTACCATTGAGCTCAGCAATGCGCCCATCATTTCATCTAGCATTGAGCCCAGCATTGTGTTTTGCATTACCTATTTCATTCAGCCCAACATTGTGTCTAGCATTGTTCCCAGCTTTTTGTTTAGCTCTCTGCCCAGCATTGCATCTCGCATTGAGCTCAGAAATGCGTTGATCTTTGCGTAGATCATTGAGCCCATCATTAGGTCTAGCATGCACCCGGCATTGTGTCAATCATTAAGTCCAGAATTGAAGCCAGCTTTGTTTTTAGCATGGAGCCCAGCATTGCATCTAGCTTTGAGCAACAGCATTGAGCTCAGCATTGCATCTAGCATTAAGCGCAGCATTGAGTCTGGCATTGAGCCCAGCATTGAGCCCTGCATTTCATCGAGCATTACATCGAGCATTGAAATGAGCATTGTGTCTAGCACTGAGCCCAGCATTGTGCGCATCATTGCCTCTAGTATTGAGGCCAGCAATGACGGCAGCATTGTGTCTAGCATTGCACCCAGCATTGTGTCAAGCATTAAGTCCAGCATTGTGTCTATCATTGAGCCCAGCATTGCGCCCAGCATTGCTTCTATCACTGAGCCCAGCATTGTGTCTAGCATTGAGCCCAGCATTGTGTCTAGCATTGAGCCCAGCATTGAGCCCAGCATTGCGCCCAGCATTGCTGCTATCATTGAGCCCAGCATTGTGTCTAGAAATGAGCCCAGTATTAAGCCCAAAATTGCGTGTAGCATTGAGCCCAGCATTGTAGCTACCATTAAGCCCAGAATTGAGCCCAGCATTGTGTCTAGCACTGAGCTCAGCACTGAGCCCAGCATTGCGCCCAGCATTGCTTCTATCATTGAGCCCAGCATTGTGTCTAGCATTGAGCCCAGCATTCAGCCCAGCATTGTGTACAGCACTGAGCCAGTATTGAGCCTAGCATTGCGTGTAGCATTGAGCCCAGCATTGTATCTAACATTGAGCCCAGAATTGAGCCCAGCATTGTGTCTAGCATTGAGCCCAGCATTGAGCCCAGCATTGCCCCAGCATTGCTTCTATCATTGAGCCCAGCATTGTGTCTAGCATTGAGCCCAGCATTGTGTCTAGCACTGAGCCCAGTATTGAGCCCAAAATTGCATGTAGCATTGAGCCCAGCATTGTAGCTACCATTGAGCCCAGAATTGAGCCCAGCATTGCGTCTAGCTTTGAGCCCAGCATTCAGCCCAGCATTGTGTACAGCATTGAGCCCAGCATTGTGTCTAGCATTGAGCCCAGTATTGATCCCAGCATTGCGTGTAACAGTGAGCCCAGCATTGTAGCTAGCATTGAGCCCAGAATTGAGCCCAGCATTGTGTCTAGCATTGCGCCCAGCATTCAGCCCAGCATTGTGTACAGCAGTGAGCCAGTATTGAGCCTAACATTGCGTTTAGCATTGAGCCCAGCATTGTATCTAACATTGAGCCCAGAATTGAGCCCAGCATTGTGTCTAGCATTGAGCCCAGCATTAAGCCCAGCATTGTGTACAGCATTGATCCCAGGATTGTGTCTAGCACTGAGCCAAGCATTGAGCCCAGCATTGCATCTGGGAGTGAGCCCAGCATTGTTCCCAGCTTTGTGTTTAGCTCTGAGCCCAGCATTGAGCCCAGCATTGCGTCTCGCATTGAGCCAATCCACGTGTCTAGCATTGAGCCCAGCAATGAGCCCAGCATTGCATCTCGCATTGAGCCAATCCACGTGTCTAGCATTGAGCCCAGCAATGAGTCCCGCATTGTGTCAAGCATTGAGCCCAGCATTTAGCCCAGCATTGTTTCCGGCATTGATCCTAGCCTAACGTCTAGCATTGAGCCCAGCATTGCGTCTAACTTTGAGCAACAGCATTGAGCTGAGCATTGCGTCTAACATTGAGCGCAGCATTGAGTCTAGCATTGAGACCTTCATTGCATCGAGCATTGCATCGAGCATTGAGCCCAGCATTGTGTCTAGCATTGAGCCCAGCATTGTGTACAGCACTGAGCCAGTATTGAGCCTAGCATTGCGTTTAGCATTGAGTCCAGCATTGTAGCTAACATTGAGCCCAGAATCGAGCCCAGCATTGCGTCTAGCATTGAGCCCAGCATTGAGCCCAGCATTGTGTCTTGCAATGTGCCTAGCATTGTGTCAAGCATTAAGTCCAGCATTGTGCCTAGCAAAGAGCCCAGCATTGAATCTAGCAGTGAGCCTAGCATTGAGCCCAGCAATGCGTCAAGCATTGCATATATCATTGAGCACATCATTGTGTCTTTCATTGAGCCCAGCATTGAGCCCAGCATTGCGTCTAGCATTGAGCCCCTCAATGTGTCGAGCATTGAGCCCAGCATTGAGCCCCGCATTGTGTCCAGCATTGAGCCCAGCATTGTGTCTACCATTGAGGCAAGCATGGAGGCCAGCATTGCATCTAGCTTTGAGCCCCGTATTGTGTTTTGCATTGAGCCCGGCATTGCGCTCAGCATTGCGTCTAGCATTAAGCCCAGCATTGTGTCTAGTATTGAGCCCAGCATTACGTCTCACATTGTGTATATTTTTGAGCCCATCATTCTGTCCAGCATTGAGCCCCGCATTGTGTCTGGCATTGAGCCCAGCATTGAACCCATCATTGTGTCTAGCAAAGAAGCCAGCATTGAGACCAGCATTGCCTCCAGTATTGAGCAGAGCTTTGAGGCCAGCATTGTGCCTAGCATTGATGCCAGCATTGTGCCTAGCATTGAAAACAGCATTGAGCCCAGCATTGTGTCTAGCATTGCGCCTAGCATTGTGTCAATCATTAAGTCCAGAATTGAGGCCTGCTTTGTGTTTAGCATGGAGTCCGGCATTGTGTGTAGCTTTGAGCAACAGCTTTGAGCTGAGCATTGCGTCTAGCATTGAGCCCAGCATTGAGCCCTGCATTGTGTACAGCATTGAGCCCAGCATTGTGTCTAGCATTGAGCCAAGCATTGAGTCCAGCATTGTCTCTAGTATTGAGGCCAGCATTGTGCCGAGCATGGAGCCCAGCATTGCACCCAGCATTGTGTCTAGCACTGAGCCTAGTATTGAGACCCGCATTGCGTGAAGCATTGAGCCTTGCATTGCGTCCCGCATTGTGTCTAGTATTGAGCTCGGCATTGAGCCCAGCATTGTGTCCAGCATTGAGCCCAGCATTGTGTCTATCATTGAGCTCAGCATTGCGCCCAGCATTGCTTCTATCATTGGGCCCAATATTGTGTCTAGCGTTGAGCCCAACATTGTGTCTAGCACTGATCCCAATATTGAGCCCAGCATTGCGTGTAGCATTGAGCCCAGCATTGTATCTACCAGTGAGCCCAGAATTGAGCCCAGCATTGTGTCTAGCATTGAGCCCAGCATTGTGTCTAGCATTGAGCCAAACATTGAGCCCAGGATTGCATCTAGTATTGAGGCCAGTATTGAGACCCACATTATGTGAAGCATTGAGCAATGCATTGCGCCCCGCATTGTGTCTAGCATTGAGCCCAGCAGTTGGTTTAACATTGGGCCCAGAATTGAGACCAGCATTGTGTCCAGTATTGAGCCCAGCATTGAGCCCAGCTTTGTGTCCAGCATTGTGTCTAGCATTGACCCAAGCATTGAGCCAAGCATTGCCTCTAGCGTTGAGGCCAGCATTGAAACCCGCATTGAGGCCAGCATTGTGCCTAGCATGCAGCCCAGCATTGAGCCCAACATTGTGTTTAGCAATGCGCCCGGCATTGTGTCAAGCATTAATTACAGCATTGTGTCTAGCATTGAGCCCAGCAATACGCCCATCATTTCATCTAGCATTGAGCCCAGCAATGTGTCTACCATTGAGCTCAGCAATGTGTCGAGCTTTGCGTAGATCATTGAGCCCATCATTGTGTCTAGCATTGCAACCAGCATTGTGTCAATCATTAAATCCAGAATTGAGGTCAGCTTTGTGTTTAACATGGAGCCCAGCATTGCATCTAACTTTGAGCAACAGCATTGAGCTGAGCATTGTGTCTAACACTGAGCGCAGCATTGTGTCTAGCATTGAGCCCAGCATTGACCCGTCATTGCATCGAGCATTGCATCGAGCATTGAGCCCAGCATTGTGTCTAGCATTGAGCCCAGCATTGTGTCAAGCATTAATTACAGCATTGTGTCTAGCATTGAGCCCAGCAATGCGCCCATCATTTCATCTAGCATTGAGCCCAGCATTGTGTCTACCATTGAGCTCAGCAATGTGTCGAGCTTTGCGTAGATCATTGAGCCCATCATTGTGTCTAGCATTGCAACCAGCATTGTGTCAATCATTAAATCCAGAATTGAGGCCAGCTTTGTGTTTAACATGGAGCCCAGCATTGCATCTAACTTTGAGCAACAGCATTGAGCTGAGCATTGTGTCTAACATTGAGCGCAGCATTGTGTCTAGCATTGAGCCCAGCATTGAGCCGTCATTGCATCGAGCATTGCATCGAGCATTGAGCCCAGCATTGTATCTAGCATTGAGCCCAGCATTGTGCACATCATTGCCTCTAGTATTGAGGCCAGCATGACGCCAGCATTGTGTCTAGCATTGCGCCCAACATTGTGTCAAGCATTAATTACAGCATTGTGTCTAGCACTGAGGCCAGTATTGGGACCCGCATTGCGTGTAGCATTGAGCCCTGCATTGCGCATCGCATTGTGTCTAGCATTGAGCCCAGCAATTTGTCTACCATTGGGCCCAGAATTGAGACCAGCATTGTGACTAGTATTGAGCCCAGCATTGAGCCCAGCTTTGTGTCCAGCATTGAACCCAGCATTGTGTCTAGGATTCAGCCAAGCATTGAGCCCAGCATTGCCTCTAGTATTGAGGCCAGCATTGTGCCTAGCATGGAGGCCAGCATTGTGTCTTGGATTGACCCAAGCATTGAGCCCAGCATTGCTTCTAGTATTGAGTCCAGCATTGAGGCCAGCATTGTGCTGAGCATGGAACCCAGCATTGAGCCCAGCTTTGTGTCCGGCACTGAGACCAGCATTGTGTCTAGCATTGACCTAAGCATTGAGCCCAGCATTGCCTCTAGCGTTGAGGCCAGCATTGAGGCCAGCATTGTGGCATCATTGTGCCTAGCATGCAGCACAGCACTGAGCCCAGCATTGTGTCAAGCATTGAGCCAAGCATTGAGCCCAGCATTGTGTCTAGTATTGAGGCCAGCATTGAGGCCAGCATTGTGCCGAGCATGGAGCCCAGCGTTGTACCCAGCATTGTGTCTAGCATTGAGCCCAGCATTGTGTCTAGCACTGAGCCTAGTATTGAGACCCGCATTGCGTGAAGCATTGAGCCTTGCATTGCGTCCCGCATTGTGTCTAGCATTGAGCCCAGCAACTTGTTTAACATTGGGCCCAGAATTGAGACCAGCATTGTGTCTAGTATTGAGCCCAGCATTGAGCCCAGCTTTGTGTCCAGCATTGAGCCCAGCATTGTGTCTATCATTGAGCTCAGCATTGCGCCCAGCATTGCTTCTATCATTGAGCCTAATATTGTGTCTAGCGTTGAGCCCAACATTGTGTCTAGCACTGATCCCAATATTGAGCCCAGCATTGCATGTAGCATTGAGCCCAGCATTGTGTCTAGCATTGAGCCCAGCATTGTGTCTAGCATTGAGCCAAGCATTGAGCCCAGGATTGCCTCTAGTATTGAGGCCAGTATTGAGACCCACATTATGTGAAGCATTGAGCAATGCATTACGCCCCGCATTGTGTCTAGCATTGAGCCCAGCAATTGGTTTAACATTGGGCCCAGAATTGAGACCAGCATTGTGTCTAGTATTGAGCCCAGCATTGAGCCCAGCTTTGAGTCCAGCATTGTGTCTAACATTGACCCAAGCATTGAGCCAAGCTTTGCCTCTAGCGTTGAGGCCAGCATTGAAGCCCGCATTGAGGCCAGCATTGTGCCTAGCATGCAGCCCAGCATTGAGCCCAGCATTGTGTTTAGCAATGCGCCCGGCATTGTGTCAAGCATTAATTACAGCATTGTGTCTAGCATTGAGCCCAGCAATTTGCCCATCATTTCATCTAGCATTGAGCCCAGCATAGTGTCTACCATTGAGCTCAGCAATGTGTCGAGCTTTGCGTAGATCATTGAGCCCATCATTGTGTCTAGCATTGCAACCAGCATTGTGTCAATCATTAAGTCCAGAATTGAGGCCAGCTTTGTGTTTAACATGGAGCCCAGCATTGCATCTAACTTTGAGCAACAGCATTGAGCTGAGCATTGTGTCTAACATTGAGCGCAGCATTGTGTCTAGCATTGAGCCCAGCATTGACCCGTCATTGCATCGAGCATTGCATCGAGCATTGAGCTCAGCATTGTGTCAAGCATTGAGCCAAGCATTATGCACATCATTGCCTCTAGTATTGAGGCCAGCATGACGCCAGCATTGTGTCTAGCATTGCGCCCAGCATTGTGTCAAGCATTAATTACAGCATTGTGTCTAGCATTGAGCCCAGCAATGCGCCCATCATTGCGTCTAGCATTGAGCCCAGCATTGTGTCTAACATTGAGCTCAGCAATGTGTTTAGCATTGCGTATTTCATTCAGACCATCATTGTGTCTAGCATTGAGCCCAGCATTGTTCCCAGCTTTGTGTCTAGCTCTGTGCCCAGCATTAAGCCCAGCATTGCATCTAGCATTGAGCCCAGCATTGAGTCTACCATTGAGCTCAGCAATGTGTTTAGCATTGCGTATTTCAATCA
Organism: Carcharodon carcharias; assembly: GCF_017639515.1. Taxonomy (NCBI): domain Eukaryota; kingdom Metazoa; phylum Chordata; class Chondrichthyes; order Lamniformes; family Lamnidae; genus Carcharodon; species Carcharodon carcharias. The sequence continues at coordinate 81,349,059 of NC_054471.1, forward strand.
GCCCATCATTGTATCTAGCATTGAGCCCAGCATTGTTCCCTACTTTGTGTCTAGCTCTGTGCCCTGCATTGAGCCCAGCATTGCGTCTCGCATTGAGCCATTTCACGTGTCTAGCATTGAGCCCAGCAATGAGCCCCGCATTGTATCTAGCATTGAGCCCAGCATTGAACCCAGCATTGTGTCCAGCATTGAGCCCAGCATTGATCCTAGCATAGCATCTAGCATTGAGCCCAGCATTGCGGCTACCATTGAGCTCAGCAATGCGTCGAGCTTTGCGTAGATCATTGAGCTCATTATTGTGTCTAGCATTGCACCCAGCATTGTGTCAATCATTAAATCCAGAATTGAGGCCAGCTTTGTGTTTAGCATGGAGCCCAGCATTGCGTCTAACTTTGAGCAACAGCATTGAGCTGAGCATTGCGTCTAGCATTGAGCGCAGCATTGAGTCTAGCATTGAGCCCTTCATTGCATTGAGCATTGCATCGAACATTAAGACCAGCATTGTATCTAGCATGGAGCCCAGCATTGTGCACATCATTGCCTCTAGTATTGAGGCCAGCATGACGCCAGCATTGTGTCTAGCATTGCGCCCAGCATTGCGCCCATATTGCTTCTATCATTGAGCCCAGCATTGTGTCTAGCATTGAGCCCAGCATTGAGACCAGCAATATGTCTAGCATTGAGCCGTGCATAGCGCCCAGCATTGTGTCTAGCATTGAGCCCAGTATTGGGTCTATCATTGAGGCAAGCATGGAGCCCAGCATTGCATCTAGCTTTGAGCGCTGCATTGTGCACTGCATTGAGCCCAGCATTGCGCACAGCATTGCGTCTAGCATTGAGCCCAGCATTGTGTCTAGCATTGAGCCCAGCATTACGTCTTGCATTGCATATATCATTGAGCCCATCATTGTTTCCATCATCGAGCCCCACATTGTGTCTAGCATTGAGCCCAGCATTGTGTCAAGGATTGATCCAAGCATTGAGCCCAGCATTGCCTCTAGTATTGAGGCCAGCATTGAGGCCAGCATTGTGCCTAGCATTGATGCCAGCATTGTGCCTTGCATTGAGAACAGTATTGAGCTCAGCATTGTGTCTAGCAATGCATCCAGCATTGTGTTGATCATTAAGTCCAGAAATGATGCCAGCTTTGTGTTTAGCATGGAGCCCAGCATTGAGTCGAGCATTGAGCCCAGCATTGAGCCCTGCGTTGCATCGAGCATTGCTTCGTGCATTGAGACGAGCATTGTGTCTAGCGTTGAGCCTAGCATTGTGTCCAGCATTGAGCCAAGCATTGAGTCCAGCATTGCCTCTACCCTTCAGCCCAGCATTGTGTCTAGATGTAAGTGCAGTATTGAGACCCGCATTGCGTGTAGCATTGAGCCCAGCATTGCGCATCGCATTGTGTCTAGCATGTAGCCCAGCAATTTGTCTACCATTGGGCCCAGAATTGAGACCAGCATTGTGACTAGTATTGACCCAGCATTGAGCCCAGTTTTGTGTCCAGCATTGAGCCCAGCATTGTGTCTTGGATTGACCCAAACATTGAGTCCAGCATTGCCTCTAGTATTGAGGCCAGCATTGAGGCCAGCATTGAGGCCAGCATTGTGCCTAGCATGGAGCCCAGCATTGAGCCCAGCATTGTGTCTAGCAATGCGCCCAACATTTTGTCAAGCATTAATTATCGCATTGTGTCTAGCATGTAGCCCAGCAATTTGTCTACCATTGAGCCCAGAATTGCGACCAGCATTGTGTCTAGTATTGAGCCAGCATTGAGCCCAGCTTTGTGTCCAGCATTGAGCCCAGCATTGTGTCTTGGATTGACCCAAGCATTGAGCCCAGCAATGCCTCAGCGTTGAGGCCAGCATTGAGGCCAGCATTGCAGCCAGCATTGTGCCTAGCATGCAGCCCAGCATTGATCCCAGCATTGTGTCTAGCAATGCGCCCAGCATTGTGTCAAGCATTAATTACAGCATTGTGTCTACCATTGAGCTCAGCAATGCGCCCATCATTTCATCTAGCATTGAGCCCAGCATTGTGTTTTGCATTACCTATTTCATTCAGCCCAACATTGTGTCTAGCATTGTTCCCAGCTTTTTGTTTAGCTCTCTGCCCAGCATTGCATCTCGCATTGAGCTCAGAAATGCGTTGATCTTTGCGTAGATCATTGAGCCCATCATTAGGTCTAGCATGCACCCGGCATTGTGTCAATCATTAAGTCCAGAATTGAAGCCAGCTTTGTTTTTAGCATGGAGCCCAGCATTGCATCTAGCTTTGAGCAACAGCATTGAGCTCAGCATTGCATCTAGCATTAAGCGCAGCATTGAGTCTGGCATTGAGCCCAGCATTGAGCCCTGCATTTCATCGAGCATTACATCGAGCATTGAAATGAGCATTGTGTCTAGCACTGAGCCCAGCATTGTGCGCATCATTGCCTCTAGTATTGAGGCCAGCAATGACGGCAGCATTGTGTCTAGCATTGCACCCAGCATTGTGTCAAGCATTAAGTCCAGCATTGTGTCTATCATTGAGCCCAGCATTGCGCCCAGCATTGCTTCTATCACTGAGCCCAGCATTGTGTCTAGCATTGAGCCCAGCATTGTGTCTAGCATTGAGCCCAGCATTGAGCCCAGCATTGCGCCCAGCATTGCTGCTATCATTGAGCCCAGCATTGTGTCTAGAAATGAGCCCAGTATTAAGCCCAAAATTGCGTGTAGCATTGAGCCCAGCATTGTAGCTACCATTAAGCCCAGAATTGAGCCCAGCATTGTGTCTAGCACTGAGCTCAGCACTGAGCCCAGCATTGCGCCCAGCATTGCTTCTATCATTGAGCCCAGCATTGTGTCTAGCATTGAGCCCAGCATTCAGCCCAGCATTGTGTACAGCACTGAGCCAGTATTGAGCCTAGCATTGCGTGTAGCATTGAGCCCAGCATTGTATCTAACATTGAGCCCAGAATTGAGCCCAGCATTGTGTCTAGCATTGAGCCCAGCATTGAGCCCAGCATTGCCCCAGCATTGCTTCTATCATTGAGCCCAGCATTGTGTCTAGCATTGAGCCCAGCATTTTAGTCTAGCACTGAGCCCAGTATTGAGCCCAAAATTGCATGTAGCATTGAGCCCAGCATTGTAGCTACCATTGAGCCCAGAATTGAGCCCAGCATTGCGTCTAGCTTTGAGCCCAGCATTCAGCCCAGCATTGTGTACAGCATTGAGCCCAGCATTGTGTCTAGCATTGAGCCCAGTATTGATCCCAGCATTGCGTGTAACAGTGAGCCCAGCATTGTAGCTAGCATTGAGCCCAGAATTGAGCCCAGCATTGTGTCTAGCATTGCGCCCAGCATTCAGCCCAGCATTGTGTACAGCAGTGAGCCAGTATTGAGCCTAACATTGCGTTTAGCATTGAGCCCAGCATTGTATCTAACATTGAGCCCAGAATTGAGCCCAGCATTGTGTCTAGCATTGAGCCCAGCATTAAGCCCAGCATTGTGTACAGCATTGATCCCAGGATTGTGTCTAGCACTGAGCCAAGCATTGAGCCCAGCATTGCATCTGGGAGTGAGCCCAGCATTGTTCCCAGCTTTGTGTTTAGCTCTGAGCCCAGCATTGAGCCCAGCATTGCGTCTCGCATTGAGCCAATCCACGTGTCTAGCATTGAGCCCAGCAATGAGCCCAGCATTGCATCTCGCATTGAGCCAATCCAAGTGTCTAGCATTGAGCCCAGCAATGAGTCCCGCATTGTGTCAAGCATTGAGCCCAGCATTTAGCCCAGCATTGTTTCCGGCATTGATCCTAGCCTAACGTCTAGCATTGAGCCCAGCATTGCATCTAACTTTGAGCAACAGCATTGAGCTGAGCATTGCGTCTAACATTGAGCGCAGCATTGAGTCTAGCATTGAGACCTTCATTGCATCGAGCATTGCATCGAGCATTGAGCCCAGCATTGTGTCTAGCATTGAGCCCAGCATTGTGTACAGCACTGAGCCAGTATTGAGCCTAGCATTGCGTTTAGCATTGAGTCCAGCATTGTAGCTAACATTGAGCCCAGAATCGAGCCCAGCATTGCGTCTAGCATTGAGCCCAGCACTGAGCCCAGCATTGTGTCTTGCAATGTGCCTAGCATTGTGTCAAGCATTAAGTCCAGCATTGTGCCTAGCAAAGAGCCCAGCATTGAATCTAGCAGTGAGCCTAGCATTGAGCCCAGCAATGCGTCAAGCATTGCATATATCATTGAGCACATCATTGTGTCTTTCATTGAGCCCAGCATTGAGCCCAGCATTGCATCTAGCATTGAGCCCCTCAATGTGTCGAGCATTGAGCCCAGCATTGAGCCCCGCATTGTGTCCAGCATTGAGCCCAGCATTGTGTCTACCATTGAGGCAAGCATGGAGGCCAGCATTGCATCTAGCTTTGAGCCCCGTATTGTGTTTTGCATTGAGCCCGGCATTGCGCTCAGCATTGCGTCTAGCATTAAGCCCAGCATTGTGTCTAGTATTGAGCCCAGCATTACGTCTCACATTGTGTATATTTTTGAGCCCATCATTCTGTCCAGCATTGAGCCCCGCATTGTGTCTGGCATTGAGCCCAGCATTGAACCCATCATTGTGTCTAGCAAAGAAGCCAGCATTGAGACCAGCATTGCCTCCAGTATTGAGCAGAGCTTTGAGGCCAGCATTGTGCCTAGCATTGATGCCAGCATTGTGCCTAGCATTGAAAACAGCATTGAGCCCAGCATTGTGTCTAGCATTGCGCCTAGCATTGTGTCAATCATTAAGTCCAGAATTGAGGCCTGCTTTGTGTTTAGCATGGAGTCCGGCATTGTGTGTAGCTTTGAGCAACAGCTTTGAGCTGAGCATTGCGTCTAGCATTGAGCCCAGCATTGAGCCCTGCATTGTGTACAGCATTGAGCCCAGCATTGTGTCTAGCATTGAGCCAAGCATTGAGTCCAGCATTGTCTCTAGTATTGAGGCCAGCATTGTGCCGAGCATGGAGCCCAGCATTGCACCCAGCATTGTGTCTAGCACTGAGCCTAGTATTGAGACCCGCATTGCGTGAAGCATTGAGCCTTGCATTGCGTCCCGCATTGTGTCTAGTATTGAGCTCGGCATTGAGCCCAGCATTGTGTCCAGCATTGAGCCCAGCATTGTGTCTATCATTGAGCTCAGCATTGCGCCCAGCATTGCTTCTATCATTGGGCCCAATATTGTGTCTAGCGTTGAGCCCAACATTGTGTCTAGCACTGATCCCAATATTGAGCCCAGCATTGCGTGTAGCATTGAGCCCAGCATTGTATCTACCAGTGAGCCCAGAATTGAGCCCAGCATTGTGTCTAGCATTGAGCCCAGCATTGTGTCTAGCATTGAGCCAAACATTGAGCCCAGGATTGCATCTAGTATTGAGGCCAGTATTGAGACCCACATTATGTGAAGCATTGAGCAATGCATTGCGCCCCGCATTGTGTCTAGCATTGAGCCCAGCAGTTGGTTTAACATTGGGCCCAGAATTGAGACCAGCATTGTGTCCAGTATTGAGCCCAGCATTGAGCCCAGCTTTGTGTCCAGCATTGTGTCTAGCATTGACCCAAGCATTGAGCCAAGCTTGAGCCAAACATTGAGCCCAGGATTGCATCTAGTATTGAGGCCAGTATTGAGACCCACATTATGTGAAGCATTGAGCAATGCATTGCGCCCCGCATTGTGTCTAGCATTGAGCCCAGCAGTTGGTTTAACATTGGGCCCAGAATTGAGACCAGCATTGTGTCCAGTATTGAGCCCAGCATTGAGCCCAGCTTTGAGTCCAGAATTGTGTCTAGCATTGACCCAAGCATTGAGCCAAGCATTGCCTCTAGCGTTGAGGCCAGCATTGAAACCCGCATTGAGGCCAGCATTGTGCCTAGCATGCAGCCCAGCATTGAGCCCAACATTGTGTTTAGCAATGCGCCCGGCATTGTGTCAAGCATTAATTACAGCATTGTGTCTAGCATTGAGCCCAGCAATACGCCCATCATTTCATCTAGCATTGAGCCCAGCAATGTGTCTACCATTGAGCTCAGCAATGTGTCGAGCTTTGCGTAGATCATTGAGCCCATCATTGTGTCTAGCATTGCAACCAGCATTGTGTCAATCATTAAATCCAGAATTGAGGTCAGCTTTGTGTTTAACATGGAGCCCAGCATTGCATCTAACTTTGAGCAACAGCATTGAGCTGAGCATTGTGTCTAACACTGAGCGCAGCATTGTGTCTAGCATTGAGCCCAGCATTGACCCGTCATTGCATCGAGCATTGCATCGAGCATTGAGCCCGGCATTGTGTCTAGCATTGAGCCCAGCATTGTGTCAAGCATTAATTACAGCATTGTGTCTAGCATTGAGCCCAGCAATGCGCCCATCATTTCATCTAGCATTGAGCCCAGCATTGTGTCTACCATTGAGCTCAGCAATGTGTCGAGCTTTGCGTAGATCATTGAGCCCATCATTGTGTCTAGCATTGCAACCAGCATTGTGTCAATCATTAAATCCAGAATTGAGGCCAGCTTTGTGTTTAACATGGAGCCCAGCATTGCATCTAACTTTGAGCAACAGCATTGAGCTGAGCATTGTGTCTAACATTGAGCGCAGCATTGTGTCTAGCATTGAGCCCAGCATTGAGCCGTCATTGCATCGAGCATTGCATCGAGCATTGAGCCCAGCATTGTATCTAGCATTGAGCCCAGCATTGTGCACATCATTGCCTCTAGTATTGAGGCCAGCATGACGCCAGCATTGTGTCTAGCATTGCGCCCAACATTGTGTCAAGCATTAATTACAGCATTGTGTCTAGCACTGAGGCCAGTATTGGGACCCGCATTGCGTGTAGCATTGAGCCCTGCATTGCGCATCGCATTGTGTCTAGCATTGAGCCCAGCAATTTGTCTACCATTGGGCCCAGAATTGAGACCAGCATTGTGACTAGTATTGAGCCCAGCATTGAGCCCAGCTTTGTGTCCAGCATTGAACCCAGCATTGTGTCTAGGATTCAGCCAAGCATTGAGCCCAGCATTGCCTCTAGTATTGAGGCCAGCATTGTGCCTAGCATGGAGGCCAGCATTGTGTCTTGGATTGACCCAAGCATTGAGCCCAGCATTGCTTCTAGTATTGAGTCCAGCATTGAGGCCAGCATTGTGCTGAGCATGGAACCCAGCATTGAGCCCAGCTTTGTGTCCGGCACTGAGACCAGCATTGTGTCTAGCATTGACCCAAGCATTGAGCCCAGCATTGCCTCTAGCGTTGAGGCCAGCATTGAGGCCAGCATTGTGGCATCATTGTGCCTAGCATGCAGCACAGCACTGAGCCCAGCATTGTGTCAAGCATTGAGCCAAGCATTGAGCCCAGCATTGTGTCTAGTATTGAGGCCAGCATTGAGGCCAGCATTGTGCCGAGCATGGAGCCCAGCGTTGTACCCAGCATTGTGTCTAGCATTGAGCCCAGCATTGTGTCTAGCACTGAGCCTAGTATTGAGACCCGCATTGCGTGAAGCATTGAGCCTTGCATTGCGTCCCGCATTGTGTCTAGCATTGAGCCCAGCAACTTGTTTAACATTGGGCCCAGAATTGAGACCAGCATTGTGTCTAGTATTGAGCCCAGCATTGAGCCCAGCTTTGTGTCCAGCATTGAGCCCAGCATTGTGTCTATCATTGAGCTCAGCATTGCGCCCAGCATTGCTTCTATCATTGAGCCTAATATTGTGTCTAGCGTTGAGCCCAACATTGTGTCTAGCACTGATCCCAATATTGAGCCCAGCATTGCATGTAGCATTGAGCCCAGCATTGTGTCTAGCATTGAGCCCAGCATTGTGTCTAGCATTGAGCCAAGCATTGAGCCCAGGATTGCCTCTAGTATTGAGGCCAGTATTGAGACCCACATTATGTGAAGCATTGAGCAATGCATTACGCCCCGCATTGTGTCTAGCATTGAGCCCAGCAATTGGTTTAACATTGGGCCCAGAATTGAGACCAGCATTGTGTCTAGTATTGAGCCCAGCATTGAGCCCAGCTTTGAGTCCAGCATTGTGTCTAACATTGACCCAAGCATTGAGCCAAGCTTTGCCTCTAGCGTTGAGGCCAGCATTGAAGCCCGCATTGAGGCCAGCATTGTGCCTAGCATGCAGCCCAGCATTGAGCCCAGCATTGTGTTTAGCAATGCGCCCGGCATTGTGTCAAGCATTAATTACAGCATTGTGTCTAGCATTGAGCCCAGCAATTTGCCCATCATTTCATCTAGCATTGAGCCCAGCATAGTGTCTACCATTGAGCTCAGCAATGTGTCGAGCTTTGCGTAGATCATTGAGCCCATCATTGTGTCTAGCATTGCAACCAGCATTGTGTCAATCATTAAGTCCAGAATTGAGGCCAGCTTTGTGTTTAACATGGAGCCCAGCATTGCATCTAACTTTGAGCAACAGCATTGAGCTGAGCATTGTGTCTAACATTGAGCGCAGCATTGTGTCTAGCATTGAGCCCAGCATTGACCCGTCATTGCATCGAGCATTGCATCGAGCATTGAGCTCAGCATTGTGTCAAGCATTGAGCCAAGCATTATGCACATCATTGCCTCTAGTATTGAGGCCAGCATGACGCCAGCATTGTGTCTAGCATTGCGCCCAGCATTGTGTCAAGCATTAATTACAGCATTGTGTCTAGCATTGAGCCCAGCAATGCGCCCATCATTGCGTCTAGCATTGAGCCCAGCATTGTGTCTAACATTGAGCTCAGCAATGTGTTTAGCATTGCGTATTTCATTCAGACCATCATTGTGTCTAGCATTGAGCCCAGCATTGTTCCCAGCTTTGTGTCTAGCTCTGTGCCCAGCATTAAGCCCAGCATTGCATCTAGCATTGAGCCCAGCATTGAGTCTACCATTGAGCTCAGCAATGTGTTTAGCATTGCGTATTTCAATCAGCCCATCATTGTATCTAGCATTGAGCCCAGCATTGTTCCCTACTTTGTGTCTAGCTCTGTGCCCTGCATTGAGCCCAGCATTGCGTCTCGCATTGAGCCATTTCACGTGTCTAGCATTGAGCCCAGCAATGAGCCCCGCATTGTATCTAGCATTGAGCCCAGCATTGAACCCAGCATTGTGTCCAGCATTGAGCCCAGCATTGATCCTAGCATAGCATCTAGCATTGAGCCCAGCATTGCGGCTACCATTGAGCTCAGCAATGCGTCGAGCTTTGCGTAGATCATTGAGCTCATTATTGTGTCTAGCATTGCACCCAGCATTGTGTCAATCATTAAATCCAGAATTGAGGCCAGCTTTGTGTTTAGCATGGAGCCCAGCATTGCGTCTAACTTTGAGCAACAGCATTGAGCTGAGCATTGCGTCTAGCATTGAGCGCAGCATTGAGTCTAGCATTGAGCCCTTCATTGCATTGAGCATTGCATCGAACATTAAGACCAGCATTGTATCTAGCATTGAGCCCAGCATTGTGCACATCATTGCCTCTAGTATTGAGGCCAGCATGACGCCAGCATTGTGTCTAGCATTGCGCCCAGCATTGCGCCCATATTGCTTCTATCATTGAGCCCAGCATTGTGTCTAGCATTGAGCCCAGCATTGAGACCAGCAATATGTCTAGCATTGAGCCGTGCATAGCGCCCAGCATTGTGTCTAGCATTGAGCCCAGTATTGGGTCTATCATTGAGGCAAGCATGGAGCCCAGCATTGCATCTAGCTTTGAGCGCTGCATTGTGCACTGCATTGAGCCCAGCATTGCGCACAGCATTGCGTCTAGCATTGAGCCCAGCATTGTGTCTAGCATTGAGCCCAGCATTACGTCTTGCATTGCATATATCATTGAGCCCATCATTGTTTCCATCATCGAGCCCCACATTGTGTCTAGCATTGAGCCCAGCATTGTGTCAAGGATTGATCCAAGCATTGAGCCCAGCATTGCCTCTAGTATTGAGGCCAGCATTGAGGCCAGCATTGTGCCTAGCATTGATGCCAGCATTGTGCCTTGCATTGAGAACAGTATTGAGCTCAGCATTGTGTCTAGCAATGCATCCAGCATTGTGTTGATCATTAAGTCCAGAAATGATGCCAGCTTTGTGTTTAGCATGGAGCCCAGCATTGAGTCGAGCATTGAGCCCAGCATTGAGCCCTGCGTTGCATCGAGCATTGCTTCGTGCATTGAGACGAGCATTGTGTCTAGCGTTGAGCCTAGCATTGTGTCCAGCATTGAGCCAAGCATTGAGTCCAGCATTGCCTCTACCCTTCAGCCCAGCATTGTGTCTAGATGTAAGTGCAGTATTGAGACCCGCATTGCGTGTAGCATTGAGCCCAGCATTGCGCATCGCATTGTGTCTAGCATGTAGCCCAGCAATTTGTCTACCATTGGGCCCAGAATTGAGACCAGCATTGTGACTAGTATTGACCCAGCATTGAGCCCAGTTTTGTGTCCAGCATTGAGCCCAGCATTGTGTCTTGGATTGACCCAAACATTGAGTCCAGCATTGCCTCTAGTATTGAGGCCAGCATTGAGGCCAGCATTGAGGCCAGCATTGTGCCTAGCATGGAGCCCAGCATTGAGCCCAGCATTGTGTCTAGCAATGCGCCCAACATTTTGTCAAGCATTAATTATCGCATTGTGTCTAGCATGTAGCCCAGCAATTTGTCTACCATTGAGCCCAGAATTGCGACCAGCATTGTGTCTAGTATTGAGCCAGCATTGAGCCCAGCTTTGTGTCCAGCATTGAGCCCAGCATTGTGTCTTGGATTGACCCAAGCATTGAGCCCAGCAATGCCTCAGCGTTGAGGCCAGCATTGAGGCCAGCATTGCAGCCAGCATTGTGCCTAGCATGCAGCCCAGCATTGATCCTAGCATTGTGTCTAGCAATGCGCCCAGCATTGTGTCAAGCATTAATTACAGCATTGTGTCTACCATTGAGCTCAGCAATGCGCCCATCATTTCATCTAGCATTGAGCCCAGCATTGTGTTTTGCATTACCTATTTCATTCAGCCCAACATTGTGTCTAGCATTGTTCCCAGCTTTTTGTTTAGCTCTCTGCCCAGCATTGCATCTCGCATTGAGCTCAGAAATGCGTTGATCTTTGCGTAGATCATTGAGCCCATCATTAGGTCTAGCATGCACCCGGCATTGTGTCAATCATTAAGTCCAGAATTGAAGCCAGCTTTGTTTTTAGCATGGAGCCCAGCATTGCATCTAGCTTTGAGCAACAGCATTGAGCTCAGCATTGCATCTAGCATTAAGCGCAGCATTGAGTCTGGCATTGAGCCCAGCATTGAGCCCTGCATTTCATCGAGCATTACATCGAGCATTGAAATGAGCATTGTGTCTAGCACTGAGCCCAGCATTGTGCGCATCATTGCCTCTAGTATTGAGGCCAGCAATGACGGCAGCATTGTGTCTAGCATTGCACCCAGCATTGTGTCAAGCATTAAGTCCAGCATTGTGTCTATCATTGAGCCCAGCATTGCGCCCAGCATTGCTTCTATCACTGAGCCCAGCATTGTGTCTAGCATTGAGCCCAGCATTGTGTCTAGCATTGAGCCCAGCATTGAGCCCAGCATTGCGCCCAGCATTGCTGCTATCATTGAGCCCAGCATTGTGTCTAGAAATGAGCCCAGTATTAAGCCCAAAATTGCGTGTAGCATTGAGCCCAGCATTGTAGCTACCATTAAGCCCAGAATTGAGCCCAGCATTGTGTCTAGCACTGAGCTCAGCACTGAGCCCAGCATTGCGCCCAGCATTGCTTCTATCATTGAGCCCAGCATTGTGTCTAGCATTGAGCCCAGCATTCAGCCCAGCATTGTGTACAGCACTGAGCCAGTATTGAGCCTAGCATTGCGTGTAGCATTGAGCCCAGCATTGTATCTAACATTGAGCCCAGAATTGAGCCCAGCATTGTGTCTAGCATTGAGCCCAGCATTGAGCCCAGCATTGCCCCAGCATTGCTTCTATCATTGAGCCCAGCATTGTGTCTAGCATTGAGCCCAGCATTTTAGTCTAGCACTGAGCCCAGTATTGAGCCCAAAATTGCATGTAGCATTGAGCCCAGCATTGTAGCTACCATTGAGCCCAGAATTGAGCCCAGCATTGCGTCTAGCTTTGAGCCCAGCATTCAGCCCAGCATTGTGTACAGCATTGAGCCCAGCATTGTGTCTAGCATTGAGCCCAGTATTGATCCCAGCATTGCGTGTAACAGTGAGCCCAGCATTGTAGCTAGCATTGAGCCCAGAATTGAGCCCAGCATTGTGTCTAGCATTGCGCCCAGCATTCAGCCCAGCATTGTGTCTAGTATTGAGCCCAGCATTACGTCTCACATTGTGTATATTTTTGAGCCCATCATTCTGTCCAGCATTGAGCCCCGCATTGTGTCTGGCATTGAGCCCAGCATTGAACCCATCATTGTGTCTAGCAAAGAAGCCAGCATTGAGACCAGCATTGCCTCCAGTATTGAGCAGAGCTTTGAGGCCAGCATTGTGCCTAGCATTGATGCCAGCATTGTGCCTAGCATTGAAAACAGCATTGAGCCCAGCATTGTGTCTAGCATTGCGCCTAGCATTGTGTCAATCATTAAGTCCAGAATTGAGGCCTGCTTTGTGTTTAGCATGGAGTCCGGCATTGTGTGTAGCTTTGAGCAACAGCTTTGAGCTGAGCATTGCGTCTAGCATTGAGCCCAGCATTGAGCCCTGCATTGTGTACAGCATTGAGCCCAGCATTGTGTCTAGCATTGAGCCAAGCATTGAGTCCAGCATTGTCTCTAGTATTGAGGCCAGCATTGTGCCGAGCATGGAGCCCAGCATTGCACCCAGCATTGTGTCTAGCACTGAGCCTAGTATTGAGACCCGCATTGCGTGAAGCATTGAGCCTTGCATTGCGTCCCGCATTGTGTCTAGTATTGAGCTCGGCATTGAGCCCAGCATTGTGTCCAGCATTGAGCCCAGCATTGTGTCTATCATTGAGCTCAGCATTGCGCCCAGCATTGCTTCTATCATTGGGCCCAATATTGTGTCTAGCGTTGAGCCCAACATTGTGTCTAGCACTGATCCCAATATTGAGCCCAGCATTGCGTGTAGCATTGAGCCCAGCATTGTATCTACCAGTGAGCCCAGAATTGAGCCCAGCATTGTGTCTAGCATTGAGCCCAGCATTGTGTCTAGCATTGAGCCAAACATTGAGCCCAGGATTGCATCTAGTATTGAGGCCAGTATTGAGACCCACATTATGTGAAGCATTGAGCAATGCATTGCGCCCCGCATTGTGTCTAGCATTGAGCCCAGCAGTTGGTTTAACATTGGGCCCAGAATTGAGACCAGCATTGTGTCCAGTATTGAGCCCAGCATTGAGCCCAGCTTTGTGTCCAGCATTGTGTCTAGCATTGACCCAAGCATTGAGCCAAGCATTGCCTCTAGCGTTGAGGCCAGCATTGAAACCCGCATTGAGGCCAGCATTGTGCCTAGCATGCAGCCCAGCATTGAGCCCAACATTGTGTTTAGCAATGCGCCCGGCATTGTGTCAAGCATTAATTACAGCATTGTGTCTAGCATTGAGCCCAGCAATACGCCCATCATTTCATCTAGCATTGAGCCCAGCAATGTGTCTACCATTGAGCTCAGCAATGTGTCGAGCTTTGCGTAGATCATTGAGCCCATCATTGTGTCTAGCATTGCAACCAGCATTGTGTCAATCATTAAATCCAGAATTGAGGTCAGCTTTGTGTTTAACATGGAGCCCAGCATTGCATCTAACTTTGAGCAACAGCATTGAGCTGAGCATTGTGTCTAACACTGAGCGCAGCATTGTGTCTAGCATTGAGCCCAGCATTGACCCGTCATTGCATCGAGCATTACATCGAGCATTGAGCCCAGCATTGTGTCTAGCATTGAGCCCAGCATTGTGTCAAGCATTAATTACAGCATTGTGTCTAGCATTGAGCCCAGCAATGCGCCCATCATTTCATCTAGCATTGAGCCCAGCATTGTGTCTACCATTGAGCTCAGCAATGTGTCGAGCTTTGCGTAGATCATTGAGCCCATCATTGTGTCTAGCATTGCAACCAGCATTGTGTCAATCATTAAATCCAGAATTGAGGCCAGCTTTGTGTTTAACATGGAGCCCAGCATTGCATCTAACTTTGAGCAACAGCATTGAGCTGAGCATTGTGTCTAACATTGAGCGCAGCATTGTGTCTAGCATTGAGCCCAGCATTGAGCCGTCATTGCATCGAGCATTGCATCGAGCATTGAGCCCAGCATTGTATCTAGCATTGAGCCCAGCATTGTGCACATCATTGCCTCTAGTATTGAGGCCAGCATGACGCCAGCATTGTGTCTAGCATTGCGCCCAACATTGTGTCAAGCATTAATTACAGCATTGTGTCTAGCACTGAGGCCAGTATTGGGACCCGCATTGCGTGTAGCATTGAGCCCTGCATTGCGCATCGCATTGTGTCTAGCATTGAGCCCAGCAATTTGTCTACCATTGGGCCCAGAATTGAGACCAGCATTGTGACTAGTATTGAGCCCAGCATTGAGCCCAGCTTTGTGTCCAGCATTGAACCCAGCATTGTGTCTAGGATTCAGCCAAGCATTGAGCCCAGCATTGCCTCTAGTATTGAGGCCAGCATTGTGCCTAGCATGGAGGCCAGCATTGTGTCTTGGATTGACCCAAGCATTGAGCCCAGCATTGCCTCTAGTATTGAGGCCAGCATTGAGGCCAGCATTGTGCCTAACATGGAGCCCAGCTTTGAGCCCAGCATTGTCTAGCCCAATATTTTGTCAAGCATTAATTACAGCATTGTGTCTAGCACTGAGCCCCTCATTGTGTCTAGAATTGAGGCCATCAATGTGTCGAGCATTGAGGCCAGCATTGAGCCACGCATTGTATCTAGCATTGAGCCCTGCTTTGAGCCCAGCATTGTGTCAAGCATTGAGCCCAGCATTGTGTCTACCTTTGAGGCAAGCATGGAGCACAGCATTGCACCTAGCTTTCTGCCCAGCATTGTGTCTTGCATTGAGCCCAGCATTGTGTCTAGCATTCAGCCCAGCATTGTGTCTAGCATTGAGCCCAGCATTACGTCTCGCATTGTGTCTAGCATTCAGTCCAATATTGCATCCATTATTGTATCTAGCATAGAGCCCAGCATTAAGACCAGCATTGCCTCCAGTATTGAGCCCAGCATTGAGCCCTGCATTGCATCAAGCATTGCTTCGTGCATTGAGACGAGCATTTTGTCAATATTGAGCCCAGCATTGTGTACAGCATTGAGCCCAGCATTGTGTCTAGCATTGAGCCAAGCATTGAGTCCAGCATTGACTCTTGCATTGAGGCGAGCATTGTGCCTAGCATGGAGCCCATCATTGCACCTAGCATTGTGTGTAGCCTTGAGCCCAGCATTGTGTCTAGCACTGAGCCCAGTATTGAGACCCACATTGCGTGTAGCATTGAACCCTGCAGTGTGCATCGCATTGTGTCTAGCATGTAGCCCAGCAATTTGTCTACCATTGAGCCCAAAATTGAGCCCAGCATTGTGTCTTGGATTGACCCAAGCATTGAGCCCAGCATTGCCTCTAGTATTGAGGCCAGCATTGAGGCCAGCATTGTGGCTCGCATGGAGCCCAGCATTGATCCCACCTTTGTGTCCGGCATTGAGCCCAGCATTGTGTCTGGCATTGACCCAAGCATTGAGCCCAGTAATGCCTCCAGCGTTGAGGCCAGCATTGAGGCCAGCATTGCAGCCAGCATTGTGCCTAGCATGCAGCCCAGCATTGTGTCAATCATTAAGTCCAGAATTGAGGCCAGCTTTGTTTTTAGCATGGGGCCCAGCATTGCGTCTAGCTTTGAGCAACAGTATTGAGCTCAGCATTGCGTCTAGCATTAAGCGCAGCACTGAGTCTGGCATTGAGCCCAGCATTGAGCCCTGCATTTCATCGAGCATTGCATCGAGTATTGAGACGAGCATTGTGTCTAGCATTGAGCCCAGCATTGTGCACATCATTGCCTCTAGTATTGAGGCCAGCATTGTGTCTAGCATTGCACCCAGCATTGTGTCAAGCATTAAGTCCAGCATTGTGTCTATCATTGAGCCCAGCATTGCGCCCAGCATTGCTTCTATCATTGAGCGCAGCATTGTGTCTAGCATTGAGCCCAGCAATTTGTCTACCATTGGGCCCAGAATTGAGACCAGCATTGTGTCTAGTATTGAGCCCAGCATTGTGTCTAGCATTGCGCCCAGCATTGCTTCTATCATTGAGCCCAGCATTGTGTCTAGCATTGAGCCCAGCATTCAGCCCAGCATTGTGTACAGCATTGAGCCCAGCATTGTGTCTAGCATTGAGCCAAGCATTGAGTCCAGCATTGCCTCTAGTATTGAGCCCAGTATTGTGTCTAGCACTGAGCCCAGTATTGAGACCCGCATTGTGTATAGCATTCAGCCCTGCATTGCGCATCGCATTGTGTCTAGCATTGATCCCAGCAATTTGTCTACCATTGGGCCCAGAATTGAGACCAGCATTGTGTCTAGTATTGAGCCCAGCATTGAGCCCAGCTTTGTGTCCAGCATTGAGCCCAGCATTGTGTCTTGGATTGACCCAAGCATTGAGCCCAGCATTGCCTCTAGTATTGAGGCCAGCATTGAGGCCAGCATTGTGGCTCGCATGGAGCCCAGCATTGATCCCACCTTTGTGTCCGGCATTGAGCCCAGCATTGTGTCTGGCATTGACCCAAGCATTGAGCCCAGCAATGCCTCCAGCGTTGAGGCCAGCATTGAGGCCAGCATTGCAGCCAGCATTGTGCCTAGCATGCAGCCCAGCATTGCATCTAGCAATGCGCCCAGCACTGTGTCAAGCATTAATTATAGCATTGTGTCTAGCATTGAGCCCAGCAATGCGCCCATCATTTCATCTAGCATTGAGCCCAGCATTGTGTTTAGCATTGCGTATTTCATTCAGCCCAACATTGTGTCTAGCATTGTTCCCAGCTTTGTGTTTAGCTCTGTGCCCAGCATTGCATCTCGCATTGAGCTCAGAAATGCGTCGAGCTTTGGGTAGATCATTGAGCCCATCATTGGGTCTAGCATGCACCCAGCATTGTGTCAATCATTAAGTCCAGAATTGAGGCCAGCTTTGTTTTTAGCATGGGGCCCAGCATTGCGTCTAGCTTTGAGCAACAGCATTGAGCTCAGCATTGCGTCTAGCATTAAGCGCAGCACTGAGTCTGGCATTGAGCCCAGCATTGAGCCCTGCATTTCATCGAGCATTGCATCGAGTATTGAGACGAGCATTGTGTGTAGCCTTGAGCCCAGCATTGTGTCTAGCAATGCGCCCAGCACTGTGTCAAGCATTAATTACAGCATTGTGTCTAGCATTGAGCCTAGCAATGCGCCCATCATTTCATCTAGCATTGAGCCCAGCATTGTGTTTAGCATTGCGTATTTCATTCAGCCCAACATTGTGTCTAGCATTGTTCCCAGCTTTGTGTTTAGCTCTGTGCCCAGCATTGCATCTCGCATTGAGCTCAGAAATGCGTCGAGCTTTGGGTAGATCATTGAGCCCATCATTGGGTCTAGCATGCACCCAGCATTGTGTCAATCATTAAGTCCAGAATTGAGGCCAGCTTTGTTTTTAGCATGGGGCCCAGCATTGCGTCTAGCTTTGAGCAACAGCATTGAGCTCAGCATTGCGTCTAGCATTAAGCGCAGCATTGAGTCTGGCATTGAGCCCAGCATTGAGCCCTGCATTTCATCGAGCATTGCATCGAGTATTGAGATGAGCATTGTGTTTAGCATTGAGCCCAGCATTGTGCACATCATTGCCTCTAGTATTGAGGCCAGCATTGTGTCTAGCATTGCACCCAGCATTGTGTCAAGCATTAAGTCCAGCATTGTGTCTATCATTGAGCCCAGCATTGCGCCCAGCATTGCTTCTATCATTGAGCCCAGCATTGTGTCTAGCATTGAGCCCAGCATTCAGCCCAGCATTGTGTACAGCATTGAGCCAGTATTGAGCCTAGCATTGCGTGTAGCATTGAGCCCAGCATTGTATCTAACATTGAGCCCAGAATTGAGCCCAGCATTGTGTCTAGCATTGAGCCCAGCATTGAGCCCAGCATTGCCCCAGCATTGCTTCTATCATTGAGCCCAGCATTGTGTCTAGCATTGAGCCCAGCATTGTGTCTAGCACTGAGCCCAGTACTGAGCCCAAAATTGCGTGTAGCATTGAGCCCAGCATTGTAACTACCATTGAGCCCAGAATTGAGCCCAGCATTGTGTCTAGCATTGAGCCCAGAATTGAGCCCAGCATTGTGTACAGCATTGAGCCCAGCATTGTGTCTAGCATTGAGCCCAGCATTGAGTCCAGCATTGCCCCAGCATTGCTTCTATCATTGAGCCCAGCATTGTGTCTAGCACTGAGCCCAGTACTGAGCCCAAAATTGCGTGTAGCATTGAGCCCAGCATTGTAACTACCATTGAGCCCAGAATTGAGCCCAGCATTGTGTCTAGCATTGAGCCCAGAATTGAGCCCAGCATTGTGTACAGCATTGAGCCCAGCATTGTGTCTAGCTCTGAGCCCAGTATTGAGACCCGCATTGCGTGTAGCATTGAGCCCTGCATTGCGCATCGCATTGTGTCTAGCATTGATCCTAGCAATTTGTGTACCATTGGGCGCAGAATTGAGACCAGCATTGTGTCTAGTATTGAGCCCAGCATTGAGCCCAGCTTTGTGTCCAGCATTGAACCCAGCATTGTTCTAGGTTTCAGCCAAGCATTGAGCCCAGCATTGCCTCTAGTATTGAGGCCAGCATTGAGGCCAGCATTGTGCCTAGCATGGAGCCCAGCTTTGAGCCCAGCATTTTGTCTTAGATTGACCCAAGCATTGAGCCCAGCATTGCTTCTAGTATTGAGTCCAGCATTGAGTCCAGCATTGAGCCCAGCATTGCGCCCAGCATTGCATCTATCATTGAGCCCAGCATTGTCTCTACCATTGAGCTCAGCAATGCGTCGAGCTTTGTATAGATCATTGAGCCCATCATTGTGTCTAGCATTGCACCCAGCATTGTGTCAATTATTAAGTCCAGAATTGAGGCCAGATTTGTGTTTAGCATGGAGCCCAGCATTGCGTCTAACCTTGAGCAAAAGCATTGAGCTGATCATTGCGTCTAGCATTGAGCGCAGCATTGTGCCCAGCATGGAGCCCAGCTTTGAGCCCAGCTTTGTGTCTGGCATTGAGCCCAGCATTGTGTCTAGCATTGACCCAAGCATTGAGCCCAGCATTGCCTCTAACGTTGAGGCCAGCATTGAGGCCAGCATTGCGGCCAGCATTGTGCCTAGCATGCAGCCCAGCATTGAGCCCAGCATTGTGTCAAGCATTAATTACAGCATTGTGTCTAGCATTGAGCCCAGCAATGCGCCCATCATTGCGTCTAGCATTGAGCCAAGCATTGTGTCTAACATTGAGTTCAGCAATGTGTTTAGCGTTGCGTATTTCATTCAGCCCATCATTGTTTCTAGCATTGAGCCCAGTATTGTTCCCAGCTTTGTGTTTAGCTCTGTGCCCAGCATTGAGCCCAGCATTGCGTCTCGCATTGTGCCAATCCACGTGTCTAGCATTGAGCCCAGCAATGAGTCCCGCATTGTGTCTAGCATTTAGCTCAGCATTTAGCCCAGCATTGTTTCCAGCATTGAGCCCAGCATTGATCCTAGCCTAACATCTAGCAATGAGCCCAGCATTGTGTCTAGCATTTAGCTCAGCATTTAGCCCAGCATTGTTTCCAGCATTGAGCCCAGCATTGATCCTAGCCTAACATCTAGCAATGAGCCCAGCATTGCGTCTAACTTTGAGCAACAGCATTGAGTTGAGCACTGCGTCTAACATTGAGCGTAGCATTGAGTCTAGCATTGAGCCCAGCATTGAGCCCTTCATTGCATCGAGCATTGCATCGAGCATTGAGCCCCGCATTGTGTCTAGCATTGAGCCCATCATTGTGCACATCATTGCCTCTAGTATTGAGGCCAGCATGACGCCAGCATTGTGTCTAGCATTGCGCCCAGCATTGTGTCAAGCATTAAGTCCAGCATTATGTCTATCACTGAGCCCTGCATTGCACCCAGCATTGCTTCTATCATTGAGCCAAGCATTGTGTCGAGCATTGAGCCCAGCATTGAGACCAGCAATATGTCTAGCAATGAGCCGTGCATTGCACCCAGCATTGTGTCTAGCATTGAGCCAAGCATTGTGGCTACCATTGTGCCCAGAATTGAGCCCAGCTATGCATCCAGCATTGAGCCCAGCATTGTGTCTAGCATTGACCCAAGCATTGAGCCCAGCATTGCCTCTAGCGTTGAGGCCAGCATTGAGGCCCGAATTGAGGCCTGCATTGTGCCTAGCATTCAGCCCAGCATTGAGCCCAGCATTGTGTTTAGCAATACGCCCAGCACTGTGTCAAACGTTAATTACAGCATTGTGTCCAGCATTATGCCCAGCAATGCGCCCATCATTGCATCTAGCATTGAGTCCAGCATTGATGCTACCATTGAACTCAGCAATGTGTTTAGCATTGCGTATTTCAATCAGCCCATCATTGTGTCTAGCATTGAGCCCAGTATTGTTCCCAACTTTGTGTCTAGCTCTGTGCCCTGCATGAGCCCAGCATTGCGTTTCGCATTGAGCCAATCCATGTGTCTAGCATTGAGCCCAGCAATGAGCCCTGCATTGTGTCTAGCATTCAGCCGAGCATTGAGCCCAGCATTGTGTCCAGCATTGAGCCCAGCTTTGGGACCAGCATTGCGTCTAGTATTGAAGCCATCAATGTGTCAATCATTGATCCCAGCATTGAGCCCCACATTGTATTTAGCATTGAGCCCTGCTTTGAGCCCAGCATTGTGTCAAGCATTGAGCCCAGCATTGTGTCTAGCACTGAGCCCAGTATTGAGCCCAAAATTGCGTGTAGCATTGAGCCCAGCATTGCGTTTAGTATTGAGGCCAGCATTGTGCCTAGCATGGAGTCCATCATTGCCGCTAGCTTTGTGTCTAGCCTTGAGCCCAGCATTGTGTCTAGCACTGAGCCCAGTATTGAGACCCGCATTGCGTGTAGCATTGAGCCCTGCATTGCGCATCGCATTGTGTCTAGCATTGAGCCCAGCAATTTGTCTACGATTGGGCCCAGAATTGAGACCAGCATTGTGTCTAGTATTGAGCCCAGCATTGAGCCCAGCCATTGAGCCCTGCTTTGAGCCCAGCATTGTGTCAAGCATTGAGCCCAGCATTGTGTCTACCTTTGAGGCAAGCATGGAGCCCAGCATTGCATCTAGCTTTCAGCCCAGCATTGTGTCTAGCATTGAGCCCAGCATTGTGTCTACCTTTGAGGCAAGCATGGAGCCCAGCATTGCATCTAGTTTTCAGCCCAGCATTGTGTCTAGCATTGCGCACAGCTTGGCGTCAAGCATTAAGTACAGCATTGTGTCTAGCATGGAGCCCAGCAATGCACCCATCATTGCGTCTAGCATTTAGCTCAGCATTGTGTCTAGAATTGTGCTCAGCAATGTGTTTAGCATTGCGTATATCATTCAGCCCATCATTGTGTATAGCATTGAGCCCAGCATTGTTCCCAGCATTGCATCTAGCATTGAGCCCATCCACGTGTCTAGCATTGAGCCCAGCAATGAGCCCCGCATCGTGTCTAGCATTGAGCCCAGCATTGAGCCCAGCACTGTGTCCAGCATTGAGCACAGCATTGTTTCTACCTTCAGGCAAGCATGGAGCCCAGCAATGCATCTAGCTTTGAGGCCAGCATTGTGTCTAGCATTGAGCCCAGCATTGCGCACAGCATTACGTCTAGAATTGAGCCCAGCATTGAGGCCAGCATTGTGTCTAGCATTGCACCCAGCATTGTGTCAAGCATTAAGTCCAGCATTGTGTCTATCATTGAGCCCAGCATTGTGTCTAGTATTGAGCTCAGCAATGCTCCTAGCATTGCTTCTAGCATTGAGCCCAGCATTGTGTCTAGCACTGAGCCCAGTATTGAGACCCGCATTGCGTGTAGCATTGAACACTGCATTGCGCATCGCATTGTGTCTAGCATTGAGCCCAGCAATTTGTCTACGATTGGGCCCAGAATTGAGACCAGCATTGTGTCTTTTATTGAGCCCAGCGTTGAGCTCAGTTTTGTGTCCAGCATTGAGCCCAGCATTGTGTCTAGGATTGACCCAAGCATTGAGCCCAGCATTGCCTCTAGTATTGAGGCCAGCATTGAGGCCAGCATTGTGCCTAGCATGGAGCCCAGCATTGAGCCCAGCATTGTGTCTAGCCCAATATTTTGTCAAGCATTAATTACAGCATTGTGTCTAGCATTGAGCCCATCATTGTGTCTAGAATTGAGCCCATCAATGTGTCGAGCATTGAGGCCAGCATTGAGCCACGCATTGTATCTAGCATTGAGCCCAGCTTTGAGCCCAGCATTGTGTCAAGCATTGAGCCCAGCATTGTGTCTACCTTTGAGGCAAGCATGGAGCACAGCATTGCATCTAGCTTTCAGCCCAGCATTGTGTCTTGCATTGAGCCCAGCATTGTGTCTAGCATTCAGCCCAGCATTGTGTCTAGCATTGAGCCCAGCATTACATCTCGCATTGTGTCTATCATTGAGTCCAATATTGCATCCATTATTGTATCTAGCATAGAGCCCAGCATTGAGACCAGCATTGCCTCCAGTATTGAGCCCAGCATTGAGCCCTGCATTGCATCAAGCATTGCTTCGTGCATTGAGACGAGCATTTTGTCAATATTGAGCCCAGCATTGTGTCTAGCATTGAGCCAAGCATTGAGTCCAGCATTGACTCTTGCATTGAGGCGAGCATTGTGCCTAGCATGGAGCCCATCATTGCACCTAGCATTGTGTGTAGCCTTGAGCCCAGCATTGTGTCTAGCACTGAGCCCAGTATTGAGACCCACATTGCGTGTAGCATTGAACCCTGCAGTGTGCATCGCATTGTGTCTAGCATGTAGCCCAGCAATTTGTCTACCATTGGGCCCAAAGTTGAGACCAGCATTGTGTCTGGTATTGACCCAGCATTGAGCCCAGCTTTGTGTCCAGCATTGAGCCCAGCATTGTGTCTTGGATTGACCCAAGCATTGAGCCCAGCATTGCCTCTAGTATTGAGGCCAGCATTGAGGCCAGCATTATGGCTCGCATGGAGCCCAGCATTGATCCCACCTTTGTGTCCGGCATTGAGCCCAGCATTGTGTCTGGCATTGACCCAAGCATTGAGCCCAGCAATGCCTCCAGCGTTGAGGCCAGCATTGAGGCCAGAATTGCAGCCAGCATTGTGCCTAGCATGCAGCCCAGCATTGTGTCAATCATTAAGTCCAGAATTGAGGCCAGCTTTGTTTTTAGCATGGGGCCCAGCATTGCGTCTAGCTTTGAGCAACAGTATTGAGCCCAGCATTGCATCTAGCTTTCAGCCCAGCATTGTGTCTAGCATTGAGCCCAGCATTGTGTCTACCTTTGAGGCAAGCATGGAGCCCAGCATTGCATCTAGTTTTCAGCCCAGCATTGTGTCTAGCATTGCGCACAGCTTGGCGTCAAGCATTAAGTACAGCATTGTGTCTAGCATGGAGCCCAGCAATGCACCCATCATTGCGTCTAGCATTTAGCTCAGCATTGTGTCTAGAATTGTGCTCAGCAATGTGTTTAGCATTGCGTATACCATTCAGCCCATCATTGTGTATAGCATTGAGCCCAGCATTGTTCCCAGCATTGCATCTAGCATTGAGCCCATCCACGTGTCTAGCATTGAGCCCAGCATTGAGCCCCGCATCGTGTCTAGCATTGAGCCCAGCATTGAGCCCAGCACTGTGTCCAGCATTGAGCACAGCATTGTTTCTACCTTCAGGCAAGCATGGAGCCCAGCAATGCATCTAGCTTTGAGGCCAGCATTGTGTCTAGCATTGAGCCCAGCATTGCGCACAGCATTACGTCTAGAATTGAGCCCAGCATTGAGGCCAGCATTGTGTCTAGCATTGCACCCAGCATTGTGTCAAGCATTAAGTCCAGCATTGTGTCTATCATTGAGCCCAGCATTGTGTCTAGTATTGAGCTCAGCAATGCTCCTAGCATTGCTTCTAGCATTGAGCCCAGCATTGTGTCTAGCACTGAGCCCAGTATTGAGACCCGCATTGCGTGTAGCATTGAACACTGCATTGCGCATCGCATTGTGTCTAGCATTGAGCCCAGCAATTTGTCTACGATTGGGCCCAGAATTGAGACCAGCATTGTGTCTTTTATTGAGCCCAGCGTTGAGCCCAGTTTTGTGTCCAGCATTGAGCCCAGCATTGTGTCTAGGATTGACCCAAGCATTGAGCCCAGCATTGCCTCTAGTATTGAGGCCAGCATTGAGGCCAGCATTGTGCCTAGCATGGAGCCCAGCATTGAGCCCAGCATTGTGTCTAGCCCAATATTTTGTCAAGCATTAATTACAGCATTGTGTCTAGCATTGAGCCCATCATTGTGTCTAGAATTGAGCCCATCAATGTGTCGAGCATTGAGGCCAGCATTGAGCCACGCATTGTATCTAGCATTGAGCCCTGCTTTGAGCCCAGCATTGTGTCAAGCATTGAGCCCAGCATTGTGTCTACCTTTGAGGCAAGCATGGAGCACAGCATTGCATCTAGCTTTCAGCCCAGCATTGTGTCTTGCATTGAGCCCAGCATTGTGTCTAGCATTCAGCCCAGCATTGTGTCTAGCATTGAGCCCAGCATTACATCTCGCATTGTGTCTATCATTGAGTCCAATATTGCATCCATTATTGTATCTAGCATAGAGCCCAGCATTGAGACCAGCATTGCCTCCAGTATTGAGCCCAGCATTGAGCCCTGCATTGCATCAAGCATTGCTTCGTGCATTGAGACGAGCATTTTGTCAATATTGAGCCCAGCATTGTGTACAGCATTGAGCCCAGCATTGTGTCTAGCATTGAGCCAAGCATTGAGTCCAGCATTGACTCTTGCATTGAGGCGAGCATTGTGCCTAGCATGGAGCCCATCATTGCACCTAGCATTGTGTGTAGCCTTGAGCCCAGCATTGTGTCTGGCACTGAGCCCAGTATTGAGACCCACATTGCGTGTAGCATTGAACCCTGCAGTGTGCATCGCATTGTGTCTAGCATGTAGCCCAGCAATTTGTCTACCATTGGGCCCAAAGTTGAGACCAGCATTGTGTCTGGTATTGACCCAGCATTGAGCCCAGCTTTGTGTCCAGCATTGAGCCCAGCATTGTGTCTTGGATTGACCCAAGCATTGAGCCCAGCATTGCCTCTAGTATTGAGGCCAGCATTGAGGCCAGCATTATGGCTCGCATGGAGCCCAGCATTGATCCCACCTTTGTGTCCGGCATTGAGCCCAGCATTGTGTCTGGCATTGACCCAAGCATTGAGCCCAGTAATGCCTCCAGCGTTGAGGCCAGCATTGAGGCCAGCATTGCAGCCAGCATTGTGCCTAGCATGCAGCCCAGCATTGTGTCAATCATTAAGTCCAGAATTGAGGCCAGCTTTGTTTTTAGCATGGGGCCCAGCATTGCGTCTAGCTTTGAGCAACAGTATTGAGCTCAGCATTGCGTCTAGCATTAAGCGCAGCACTGAGTCTGGCATTGAGCCCAGCATTGAGCCCTGCATTTCATCGAGCATTGCATCGAGTATTGAGACGAGCATTGTGTCTAGCATTGAGCCCAGCATTGTGCACATCATTGCCTCTAGTATTGAGGCCAGCATTGTGTCTAGCATTGCACCCAGCATTGTGTCAAGCATTAAGTCCAGCATTGTGTCTATCATTGAGCCCAGCATTGCGCCCAGCATTGCTTCTATCATTGAGCGCAGCATTGTGTCTAGCATTGAGCCCAGCAATTTGTCTACCATTGGGCCCAGAATTGAGACCAGCATTGTGTCTAGTATTGAGCCCAGCATTGTGTCTAGCATTGCGCCCAGCATTGCTTCTATCATTGAGCCCAGCATTGTGTCTAGCATTGAGCCCAGCATTCAGCCCAGCATTGTGTACAGCATTGAGCCCAGCATTGTGTCTAGCATTGAGCCAAGCATTGAGTCCAGCATTGCCTCTAGTATTGAGCCCAGTATTGTGTCTAGCACTGAGCCCAGTATTGAGACCCGCATTGCGTATAGCATTCAGCCCTGCATTGCGCATCGCATTGTGTCTAGCATTGATCCCAGCAATTTGTCTACCATTGGGCCCAGAATTGAGACCAGCATTGTGTCTAGTATTGAGCCCAGCATTGAGCCCAGCTTTGTGTCCAGCATTGAACCCAGCATTGTGTTAGATTTTCAGCCAAGCATTGAGCCCAGCATTGCCTCTAGTATTGAGGCCAGCATTGAGGCCAGCATTGTGCCTAGCATGGATCCCAGCTTTGAGCCCAGCATTCTGTCTTAGATTGACCCAAGCATTGAGCCCAGCATTGCCTCTAGTATTGAGTCCAGCATTGAGTCCAGCATTGAGCCCAGCATTGCGCCCAGCATTGCATCTATCATTGAGCCCAGCATTGTGTCTACCATTGAGCTCAGCAATGCGTCGAGCTTTGTATAGATCATTGAGCCCATCATTGTGTCTAGCATTGCACCCAGCATTGTGTCAATTATTAAGTCCAGAATTGAGGCCAGATTTGTGTTTAGCATGGAGCCCAGCATTGCGTCTAACCTTGAGCAAAAGCATTGAGCTGATCATTGCGTCTAGCATTGAGCGCAGCATTGTGCCCAGCATGGAGCCCAGCTTTGAGCCCAGCTTTGTGTCTGGCATTGAGCCCAGCATTGTGTCTAGCATTGACCCAAGCATTGAGCCCAGCATTGCCTCTAACGTTGAGGCCAGCATTGAGGCCAGCATTGCGGCCAGCATTGTGCCTAGCATGCAGCCCAGCATTGAGCCCAGCATTGTGTCAAGCATTAATTACAGCATTGTGTCTAGCATTGAGCCCAGCAATGCGCCCATCATTGCGTCTAGCATTGAGCCAAGCATTGTGTCTAACATTGAGTTCAGCAATGTGTTTAGCGTTGCGTATTTCATTCAGCCCATCATTGTTTCTAGCATTGAGCCCAGTATTGTTCCCAGCTTTGTGTTTAGCTCTGTGCCCAGCATTGAGCCCAGCATTGCGTCTCGCATTGTGCCAATCCACGTGTCTAGCATTGAGCCCAGCAATGAGTCCCGCATTGTGTCTAGCATTTAGCTCAGCATTTAGCCCAGCATTGTTTCCAGCATTGAGCCCAGCATTGATCCTAGCCTAACATCTAGCAATGAGCCCAGCATTGTGTCTAGCATTTAGCTCAGCATTTAGCCCAGCATTGTTTCCAGCATTGAGCCCAGCATTGATCCTAGCCTAACATCTAGCAATGAGCCCAGCATTGCGTCTAACTTTGAGCAACAGCATTGAGTTGAGCACTGCGTCTAACATTGAGCGTAGCATTGAGTCTAGCATTGAGCCCAGCATTGAGCCCTTCATTGCATCGAGCATTGCATCGAGCATTGAGCCCCGCATTGTGTCTAGCATTGAGCCCATCATTGTGCACATCATTGCCTCTAGTATTGAGGCCAGCATGACGCCAGCATTGTGTCTAGCATTGCGCCCAGCATTGTGTCAAGCATTAAGTCCAGCATTATGTCTATCACTGAGCCCTGCATTGCACCCAGCATTGCTTCTATCATTGAGCCAAGCATTGTGTCGAGCATTGAGCCCAGCATTGAGACCAGCAATATGTCTAGCAATGAGCCGTGCATTGCACCCAGCATTGTGTCTAGCATTGAGCCAAGCATTGTGGCTACCATTGTGCCCAGAATTGAGCCCAGCTATGCATCCAGCATTGAGCCCAGCATTGTGTCTAGCATTGACCCAAGCATTGAGCCCAGCATTGCCTCTAGCGTTGAGGCCAGCATTGAGGCCCGAATTGAGGCCTGCATTGTGCCTAGCATTCAGCCCAGCATTGAGCCCAGCATTGTGTTTAGCAATACGCCCAGCACTGTGTCAAACGTTAATTACAGCATTGTGTCCAGCATTATGCCCAGCAATGCGCCCATCATTGCATCTAGCATTGAGTCCAGCATTGATGCTACCATTGAACTCAGCAATGTGTTTAGCATTGCGTATTTCAATCAGCCCATCATTGTGTCTAGCATTGAGCCCAGTATTGTTCCCAACTTTGTGTCTAGCTCTGTGCCCTGCATGAGCCCAGCATTGCGTTTCGCATTGAGCCAATCCATGTGTCTAGCATTGAGCCCAGCAATGAGCCCTGCATTGTGTCTAGCATTCAGCCGAGCATTGAGCCCAGCATTGTGTCCAGCATTGAGCCCAGCTTTGGGACCAGCATTGCGTCTAGTATTGAAGCCATCAATGTGTCAATCATTGATCCCAGCATTGAGCCCCACATTGTATTTAGCATTGAGCCCTGCTTTGAGCCCAGCATTGTGTCAAGCATTGAGCCCAGCATTGTGTCTAGCACTGAGCCCAGTATTGAGCCCAAAATTGCGTGTAGCATTGAGCCCAGCATTGCGTTTAGTATTGAGGCCAGCATTGTGCCTAGCATGGAGTCCATCATTGCCGCTAGCTTTGTGTCTAGCCTTGAGCCCAGCATTGTGTCTAGCACTGAGCCCAGTATTGAGACCCGCATTGCGTGTAGCATTGAGCCCTGCATTGCGCATCGCATTGTGTCTAGCATTGAGCCCAGCAATTTGTCTACAATTGGGCCCAGAATTGAGACCAGCATTGTGTCTAGTATTGAGCCCAGCATTGAGCCCAGCCATTGAGCCCTGCTTTGAGCCCAGCATTGTGTCAAGCATTGAGCCCAGCATTGTGTCTACCTTTGAGGCAAGCATGGAGCCCAGCATTGCATCTAGCTTTCAGCCCAGCATTGTGTCTAGCATTGAGCCCAGCATTGTGTCTACCTTTGAGGCAAGCATGGAGCCCAGCATTGCATCTAGTTTTCAGCCCAGCATTGTGTCTAGCATTGCGCACAGCTTGGCGTCAAGCATTAAGTACAGCATTGTGTCTAGCATGGAGCCCAGCAATGCACCCATCATTGCGTCTAGCATTTAGCTCAGCATTGTGTCTAGAATTGTGCTCAGCAATGTGTTTAGCATTGCGTATATCATTCAGCCCATCATTGTGTATAGCATTGAGCCCAGCATTGTTCCCAGCATTGCATCTAGCATTGTGCCAATCCACGTGTCTAGCATTGAGCCCAGCAATGAGTCCCGCATTGTGTCTAGCATTTAGCTCAGCATTTAGCCCAGCATTGTTTCCAGCATTGAGCCCAGCATTGATCCTAGCCTAACATCTAGCAATGAGCCCAGCATTGTGTCTAGCATTTAGCTCAGCATTTAGCCCAGCATTGTTTCCAGCATTGAGCCCAGCATTGATCCTAGCCTAACATCTAGCAATGAGCCCAGCATTGCGTCTAACTTTGAGCAACAGCATTGAGTTGAGCACTGCGTCTAACATTGAGCGTAGCATTGAGTCTAGCATTGAGCCCAGCATTGAGCCCTTCATTGCATCGAGCATTGCATCGAGCATTGAGCCCCGCATTGTGTCTAGCATTGAGCCCATCATTGTGCACATCATTGCCTCTAGTATTGAGGCCAGCATGATGCCAGCATTGTGTCTAGCATTGCGCCCAGCATTGTGTCAAGCATTAAGTCCAGCATTATGTCTATCACTGAGCCCTGCATTGCACCCAGCATTGCTTCTATCATTGAGCCAAGCATTGTGTCGAGCATTGAGCCCAGCATTGAGACCAGCAATATGTCTAGCAATGAGCCGTGCATTGCACCCAGCATTGTGTCTAGCATTGAGCCAAGCATTGTGGCTACCATTGTGCCCAGAATTGAGCCCAGCTATGCATCCAGCATTGAGCCCAGCATTGTGTCTAGCATTGACCCAAGCATTGAGCCCAGCATTGCCTCTAGCGTTGAGGCCAGCATTGAGGCCCGAATTGAGGCCTGCATTGTGCCTAGCATTCAGCCCAGCATTGAGCCCAGCATTGTGTTTAGCAATACGCCCAGCACTGTGTCAAACGTTAATTACAGCATTGTGTCCAGCATTATGCCCAGCAATGCGCCCATCATTGCATCTAGCATTGAGTCCAGCATTGATGCTACCATTGAACTCAGCAATGTGTTTAGCATTGCGTATTTCAATCAGCCCATCATTGTGTCTAGCATTGAGCCCAGTATTGTTCCCAACTTTGTGTCTAGCTCTGTGCCCTGCATGAGCCCAGCATTGCGTTTCGCATTGAGCCAATCCATGTGTCTAGCATTGAGCCCAGCAATGAGCCCTGCATTGTGTCTAGCATTCAGCCGAGCATTGAGCCCAGCATTGTGTCCAGCATTGAGCCCAGCTTTGGGACCAGCATTGCGTCTAGTATTGAAGCCATCAATGTGTCAATCATTGATCCCAGCATTGAGCCCCACATTGTATTTAGCATTGAGCCCTGCTTTGAGCCCAGCATTGTGTCAAGCATTGAGCCCAGCATTGTGTCTAGCACTGAGCCCAGTATTGAGCCCAAAATTGCGTGTAGCATTGAGCCCAGCATTGCGTTTAGTATTGAGGCCAGCATTGTGCCTAGCATGGAGTCCATCATTGCCGCTAGCTTTGTGTCTAGCCTTGAGCCCAGCATTGTGTCTAGCACTGAGCCCAGTATTGAGACCCGCATTGCGTGTAGCATTGAGCCCTGCATTGCGCATCGCATTGTGTCTAGTATTGAGCCCAGCAATTTGTCTACGATTGGGCCCAGAATTGAGACCAGCATTGTGTCTAGTATTGAGCCCAGCATTGAGCCCAGCCATTGAGCCCTGCTTTGAGCCCAGCATTGTGTCAAGCATTGAGCCCAGCATTGTGTCTACCTTTGAGGCAAGCATGGAGCCCAGCATTTCATCTAGCTTTCAGCCCAGCATTGTGTCTAGCATTGAGCCCAGCATTGTGTCTACCTTTGAGGCAAGCATGGAGCCCAGCATTGCATCTAGT
This sequence comes from Carcharodon carcharias, assembly GCF_017639515.1. Classification (NCBI taxonomy): domain Eukaryota; kingdom Metazoa; phylum Chordata; class Chondrichthyes; order Lamniformes; family Lamnidae; genus Carcharodon; species Carcharodon carcharias. The sequence continues at coordinate 81,380,055 of NC_054471.1, forward strand.
TTTCAGCCCAGCATTGTGTCTAGCATTGCGCACAGCTGGCGTCAAGCATTAAGTACAGCATTGTGTCTAGCATGGAGCCCAGCAATGCACCCATCATTGCGTCTAGCATTTAGCTCAGCATTGTGTCTAGAATTGTGCTCAGCAATGTGTTTAGCATTGCGTATATCATTCAGCCCATCATTGTGTATAGCATTGAGCCCAGCATTGTTCCCAGCATTGCATCTAGCATTGAGCCCATCCACGTGTCTAGCATTGAGCCCAGCAATGAGCCCCGCATCGTGTCTAGCATTGAGCCCAGCATTGAGCCCAGCACTGTGTCCAGCATTGAGCACAGCATTGTTTCTACCTTCAGGCAAGCATGGAGCCCAGCAATGCATCTAGCTTTGAGGCCAGCATTGTGTCTAGCATTGAGCCCAGCATTGCGCACAGCATTACGTCTAGAATTGAGCCCAGCATTGAGGCCAGCATTGTGTCTAGCATTGCACCCAGCATTGTGTCAAGCATTAAGTCCAGCATTGTGTCTATCATTGAGCCCAGCATTGTGTCTAGTATTGAGCTCAGCAATGCTCCTAGCATTGCTTCTAGCATTGAGCCCAGCATTGTGTCTAGCACTGAGCCCAGTATTGAGACCCGCATTGCGTGTAGCATTGAACACTGCATTGCGCATCGCATTGTGTCTAGCATTGAGCCCAGCAATTTGTCTACGATTGGGCCCAGAATTGAGACCAGCATTGTGTCTTTTATTGAGCCCAGCGTTGAGCCCAGTTTTGTGTCCAGCATTGAGCCCAGCATTGTGTCTAGGATTGACCCAAGCATTGAGCCCAGCATTGCCTCTAGTATTGAGGCCAGCATTGAGGCCAGCATTGTGCCTAGCATGGAGCCCAGCATTGAGCCCAGCATTGTGTCTAGCCCAATATTTTGTCAAGCATTAATTACAGCATTGTGTCTAGCATTGAGCCCATCATTGTGTCTAGAATTGAGCCCATCAATGTGTCGAGCATTGAGGCCAGCATTGAGCCACGCATTGTATCTAGCATTGAGCCCTGCTTTGAGCCCAGCATTGTGTCAAGCATTGAGCCCAGCATTGTGTCTACCTTTGAGGCAAGCATGGAGCACAGCATTGCATCTAGCTTTCAGCCCAGCATTGTGTCTTGCATTGAGCCCAGCATTGTGTCTAGCATTCAGCCCAGCATTGTGTCTAGCATTGAGCCCAGCATTACATCTCGCATTGTGTCTATCATTGAGTCCAATATTGCATCCATTATTGTATCTAGCATAGAGCCCAGCATTGAGACCAGCATTGCCTCCAGTATTGAGCCCAGCATTGAGCCCTGCATTGCATCAAGCATTGCTTCGTGCATTGAGACGAGCATTTTGTCAATATTGAGCCCAGCATTGTGTACAGCATTGAGCCCAGCATTGTGTCTAGCATTGAGCCAAGCATTGAGTCCAGCATTGACTCTTGCATTGAGGTGAGCATTGTGCCTAGCATGGAGCCCATCATTGCACCTAGCATTGTGTGTAGCCTTGAGCCCAGCATTGTGTCTGGCACTGAGCCCAGTATTGAGACCCACATTGCGTGTAGCATTGAACCCTGCAGTGTGCATCGCATTGTGTCTAGCATGTAGCCCAGCAATTTGTCTACCATTGGGCCCAAAGTTGAGACCAGCATTGTGTCTGGTATTGACCCAGCATTGAGCCCAGCTTTGTGTCCAGCATTGAGCCCAGCATTGTGTCTTGGATTGACCCAAGCATTGAGCCCAGCATTGCCTCTAGTATTGAGGCCAGCATTGAGGCCAGCATTATGGCTCGCATGGAGCCCAGCATTGATCCCACCTTTGTGTCCGGCATTGAGCCCAGCATTGTGTCTGGCATTGACCCAAGCATTGAGCCCAGTAATGCCTCCAGCGTTGAGGCCAGCATTGAGGCCAGCATTGCAGCCAGCATTGTGCCTAGCATGCAGCCCAGCATTGTGTCAATCATTAAGTCCAGAATTGAGGCCAGCTTTGTTTTTAGCATGGGGCCCAGCATTGCGTCTAGCTTTGAGCAACAGTATTGAGCTCAGCATTGCGTCTAGCATTAAGCGCAGCACTGAGTCTGGCATTGAGCCCAGCATTGAGCCCTGCATTTCATCGAGCATTGCATCGAGTATTGAGACGAGCATTGTGTCTAGCATTGAGCCCAGCATTGTGCACATCATTGCCTCTAGTATTGAGGCCAGCATTGTGTCTAGCATTGCACCCAGCATTGTGTCAAGCATTAAGTCCAGCATTGTGTCTATCATTGAGCCCAGCATTGCGCCCAGCATTGCTTCTATCATTGAGCGCAGCATTGTGTCTAGCATTGAGCCCAGCAATTTGTCTACCATTGGGCCCAGAATTGAGACCAGCATTGTGTCTAGTATTGAGCCCAGCATTGTGTCTAGCATTGCGCCCAGCATTGCTTCTATCATTGAGCCCAGCATTGTGTCTAGCATTGAGCCCAGCATTCAGCCCAGCATTGTGTACAGCATTGAGCCCAGCATTGTGTCTAGCATTGAGCCAAGCATTGAGTCCAGCATTGCCTCTAGTATTGAGCCCAGTATTGTGTCTAGCACTGAGCCCAGTATTGAGACCCGCATTGCGTATAGCATTCAGCCCTGCATTGCGCATCGCATTGTGTCTAGCATTGATCCCAGCAATTTGTCTACCATTGGGCCCAGAATTGAGACCAGCATTGTGTCTAGTATTGAGCCCAGCATTGAGCCCAGCTTTGTGTCCAGCATTGAACCCAGCATTGTGTTAGATTTCAGCCAAGCATTGAGCCCAGCATTGCCTCTAGTATTGAGGCCAGCATTGAGGCCAGCATTGTGCCTAGCATGGAGCCCAGCTTTGAGCCCAGCATTCTGTCTTAGATTGACCCAAGCATTGAGCCCAGCATTGCCTCTAGTATTGAGTCCAGCATTGAGTCCAGCATTGAGCCCAGCATTGCGCCCAGCATTGCATCTATCATTGAGCCCAGCATTGTGTCTACCATTGAGCTCAGCAATGCGTCGAGCTTTGTATAGATCATTGAGCCCATCATTGTGTCTAGCATTGCACCCAGCATTGTGTCAATTATTAAGTCCAGAATTGAGGCCAGATTTGTGTTTAGCATGGAGCCCAGCATTGCGTCTAACCTTGAGCAAAAGCATTGAGCTGATCATTGCGTCTAGCATTGAGCGCAGCATTGTGCCCAGCATGGAGCCCAGCATTGAGCCCAGCTTTGTGTCCGGCATTGAGCCCAGCATTGTGTCTAGCATTGACCCAAGCATTGAGCCCAGCATTGCCTCTAACGTTGAGGCCAGCATTGAGGCCAGCATTGCGGCCAGCATTGTGCCTAGCATGCAGCCCAGCATTGAGCCCAGCATTGTGTCAAGCATTAATTACAGCATTGTGTCTAGCATTGAGCCCAGCAATGCGCCCATCATTGCGTCTAGCATTGAGCCAAGCATTGTGTCTAACATTGAGTTCAGCAATGTGTTTAGCGTTGCGTATTTCATTCAGCCCATCATTGTTTCTAGCATTGAGCCCAGTATTGTTCCCAGCTTTGTGTTTAGCTCTGTGCCCAGCATTGAGCCCAGCATTGCGTCTCGCATTGTGCCAATCCACGTGTCTAGCATTGAGCCCAGCAATGAGTCCCGCATTGTGTCTAGCATTTAGCTCAGCATTTAGCCCAGCATTGTTTCCAGCATTGAGCCCAGCATTGATCCTAGCCTAACATCTAGCAATGAGCCCAGCATTGTGTCTAGCATTTAGCTCAGCATTTAGCCCAGCATTGTTTCCAGCATTGAGCCCAGCATTGATCCTAGCCTAACATCTAGCAATGAGCCCAGCATTGCGTCTAACTTTGAGCAACAGCATTGAGTTGAGCACTGCGTCTAACATTGAGCGTAGCATTGAGTCTAGCATTGAGCCCAGCATTGAGCCCTTCATTGCATCGAGCATTGCATCGAGCATTGAGCCCCGCATTGTGTCTAGCATTGAGCCCATCATTGTGCACATCATTGCCTCTAGTATTGAGGCCAGCATGACGCCAGCATTGTGTCTAGCATTGCGCCCAGCATTGTGTCAAGCATTAAGTCCAGCATTATGTCTATCACTGAGCCCTGCATTGCACCCAGCATTGCTTCTATCATTGAGCCAAGCATTGTGTCGAGCATTGAGCCCAGCATTGAGACCAGCAATATGTCTAGCAATGAGCCGTGCATTGCACCCAGCATTGTGTCTAGCATTGAGCCAAGCATTGTGGCTACCATTGTGCCCAGAATTGAGCCCAGCTATGCATCCAGCATTGAGCCCAGCATTGTGTCTAGCATTGACCCAAGCATTGAGCCCAGCATTGCCTCTAGCGTTGAGGCCAGCATTGAGGCCCGAATTGAGGCCTGCATTGTGCCTAGCATTCAGCCCAGCATTGAGCCCAGCATTGTGTTTAGCAATACGCCCAGCACTGTGTCAAACGTTAATTACAGCATTGTGTCCAGCATTATGCCCAGCAATGCGCCCATCATTGCATCTAGCATTGAGTCCAGCATTGATGCTACCATTGAACTCAGCAATGTGTTTAGCATTGCGTATTTCAATCAGCCCATCATTGTGTCTAGCATTGAGCCCAGTATTGTTCCCAACTTTGTGTCTAGCTCTGTGCCCTGCATGAGCCCAGCATTGCGTTTCGCATTGAGCCAATCCATGTGTCTAGCATTGAGCCCAGCAATGAGCCCTGCATTGTGTCTAGCATTCAGCCGAGCATTGAGCCCAGCATTGTGTCCAGCATTGAGCCCAGCTTTGGGACCAGCATTGCGTCTAGTATTGAAGCCATCAATGTGTCAATCATTGATCCCAGCATTGAGCCCCACATTGTATTTAGCATTGAGCCCTGCTTTGAGCCCAGCATTGTGTCAAGCATTGAGCCCAGCATTGTGTCTAGCACTGAGCCCAGTATTGAGCCCAAAATTGCGTGTAGCATTGAGCCCAGCATTGCGTTTAGTATTGAGGCCAGCATTGTGCCTAGCATGGAGTCCATCATTGCCGCTAGCTTTGTGTCTAGCCTTGAGCCCAGCATTGTGTCTAGCACTGAGCCCAGTATTGAGACCCGCATTGCGTGTAGCATTGAGCCCTGCATTGCGCATCGCATTGTGTCTAGCATTGAGCCCAGCAATTTGTCTACAATTGGGCCCAGAATTGAGACCAGCATTGTGTCTAGTATTGAGCCCAGCATTGAGCCCAGCCATTGAGCCCTGCTTTGAGCCCAGCATTGTGTCAAGCATTGAGCCCAGCATTGTGTCTACCTTTGAGGCAAGCATGGAGCCCAGCATTGCATCTAGCTTTCAGCCCAGCATTGTGTCTAGCATTGAGCCCAGCATTGTGTCTACCTTTGAGGCAAGCATGGAGCCCAGCATTGCATCTAGTTTTCAGCCCAGCATTGTGTCTAGCATTGCGCACAGCTTGGCGTCAAGCATTAAGTACAGCATTGTGTCTAGCATGGAGCCCAGCAATGCACCCATCATTGCGTCTAGCATTTAGCTCAGCATTGTGTCTAGAATTGTGCTCAGCAATGTGTTTAGCATTGCGTATATCATTCAGCCCATCATTGTGTATAGCATTGAGCCCAGCATTGTTCCCAGCATTGCATCTAGCATTGTGCCAATCCACGTGTCTAGCATTGAGCCCAGCAATGAGTCCCGCATTGTGTCTAGCATTTAGCTCAGCATTTAGCCCAGCATTGTTTCCAGCATTGAGCCCAGCATTGATCCTAGCCTAACATCTAGCAATGAGCCCAGCATTGTGTCTAGCATTTAGCTCAGCATTTAGCCCAGCATTGTTTCCAGCATTGAGCCCAGCATTGATCCTAGCCTAACATCTAGCAATGAGCCCAGCATTGCGTCTAACTTTGAGCAACAGCATTGAGTTGAGCACTGCGTCTAACATTGAGCGTAGCATTGAGTCTAGCATTGAGCCCAGCATTGAGCCCTTCATTGCATCGAGCATTGCATCGAGCATTGAGCCCCGCATTGTGTCTAGCATTGAGCCCATCATTGTGCACATCATTGCCTCTAGTATTGAGGCCAGCATGATGCCAGCATTGTGTCTAGCATTGCGCCCAGCATTGTGTCAAGCATTAAGTCCAGCATTATGTCTATCACTGAGCCCTGCATTGCACCCAGCATTGCTTCTATCATTGAGCCAAGCATTGTGTCGAGCATTGAGCCCAGCATTGAGACCAGCAATATGTCTAGCAATGAGCCGTGCATTGCACCCAGCATTGTGTCTAGCATTGAGCCAAGCATTGTGGCTACCATTGTGCCCAGAATTGAGCCCAGCTATGCATCCAGCATTGAGCCCAGCATTGTGTCTAGCATTGACCCAAGCATTGAGCCCAGCATTGCCTCTAGCGTTGAGGCCAGCATTGAGGCCCGAATTGAGGCCTGCATTGTGCCTAGCATTCAGCCCAGCATTGAGCCCAGCATTGTGTTTAGCAATACGCCCAGCACTGTGTCAAACGTTAATTACAGCATTGTGTCCAGCATTATGCCCAGCAATGCGCCCATCATTGCATCTAGCATTGAGTCCAGCATTGATGCTACCATTGAACTCAGCAATGTGTTTAGCATTGCGTATTTCAATCAGCCCATCATTGTGTCTAGCATTGAGCCCAGTATTGTTCCCAACTTTGTGTCTAGCTCTGTGCCCTGCATGAGCCCAGCATTGCGTTTCGCATTGAGCCAATCCATGTGTCTAGCATTGAGCCCAGCAATGAGCCCTGCATTGTGTCTAGCATTCAGCCGAGCATTGAGCCCAGCATTGTGTCCAGCATTGAGCCCAGCTTTGGGACCAGCATTGCGTCTAGTATTGAAGCCATCAATGTGTCAATCATTGATCCCAGCATTGAGCCCCACATTGTATTTAGCATTGAGCCCTGCTTTGAGCCCAGCATTGTGTCAAGCATTGAGCCCAGCATTGTGTCTAGCACTGAGCCCAGTATTGAGCCCAAAATTGCGTGTAGCATTGAGCCCAGCATTGCGTTTAGTATTGAGGCCAGCATTGTGCCTAGCATGGAGTCCATCATTGCCGCTAGCTTTGTGTCTAGCCTTGAGCCCAGCATTGTGTCTAGCACTGAGCCCAGTATTGAGACCCGCATTGCGTGTAGCATTGAGCCCTGCATTGCGCATCGCATTGTGTCTAGTATTGAGCCCAGCAATTTGTCTACGATTGGGCCCAGAATTGAGACCAGCATTGTGTCTAGTATTGAGCCCAGCATTGAGCCCAGCCATTGAGCCCTGCTTTGAGCCCAGCATTGTGTCAAGCATTGAGCCCAGCATTGTGTCTACCTTTGAGGCAAGCATGGAGCCCAGCATTTCATCTAGCTTTCAGCCCAGCATTGTGTCTAGCATTGAGCCCAGCATTGTGTCTACCTTTGAGGCAAGCATGGAGCCCAGCATTGCATCTAGTTTTCAGCCCAGCATTGTGTCTAGCATTGCGCACAGCTGGCGTCAAGCATTAAGTACAGCATTGTGTCTAGCATGGAGCCCAGCAATGCACCCATCATTGCGTCTAGCATTTAGCTCAGCATTGTGTCTAGAATTGTGCTCAGCAATGTGTTTAGCATTGCGTATATCATTCAGCCCATCATTGTGTATAGCATTGAGCCCAGCATTGTTCCCAGCATTGCATCTAGCATTGAGCCCATCCACGTGTCTAGCATTGAGCCCAGCAATGAGCCCCGCATCGTGTCTAGCATTGAGCCCAGCATTGAGCCCAGCACTGTGTCCAGCATTGAGCACAGCATTGTTTCTACCTTCAGGCAAGCATGGAGCCCAGCAATGCATCTAGCTTTGAGGCCAGCATTGTGTCTAGCATTGAGCCCAGCATTGCGCACAGCATTACGTCTAGAATTGAGCCCAGCATTGAGGCCAGCATTGTGTCTAGCATTGCACCCAGCATTGTGTCAAGCATTAAGTCCAGCATTGTGTCTATCATTGAGCCCAGCATTGTGTCTAGTATTGAGCTCAGCAATGCTCCTAGCATTGCTTCTAGCATTGAGCCCAGCATTGTGTCTAGCACTGAGCCCAGTATTGAGACCCGCATTGCGTGTAGCATTGAACACTGCATTGCGCATCGCATTGTGTCTAGCATTGAGCCCAGCAATTTGTCTACGATTGGGCCCAGAATTGAGACCAGCATTGTGTCTTTTATTGAGCCCAGCGTTGAGCCCAGTTTTGTGTCCAGCATTGAGCCCAGCATTGTGTCTAGGATTGACCCAAGCATTGAGCCCAGCATTGCCTCTAGTATTGAGGCCAGCATTGAGGCCAGCATTGTGCCTAGCATGGAGCCCAGCATTGAGCCCAGCATTGTGTCTAGCCCAATATTTTGTCAAGCATTAATTACAGCATTGTGTCTAGCATTGAGCCCATCATTGTGTCTAGAATTGAGCCCATCAATGTGTCGAGCATTGAGGCCAGCATTGAGCCACGCATTGTATCTAGCATTGAGCCCTGCTTTGAGCCCAGCATTGTGTCAAGCATTGAGCCCAGCATTGTGTCTACCTTTGAGGCAAGCATGGAGCACAGCATTGCATCTAGCTTTCAGCCCAGCATTGTGTCTTGCATTGAGCCCAGCATTGTGTCTAGCATTCAGCCCAGCATTGTGTCTAGCATTGAGCCCAGCATTACATCTCGCATTGTGTCTATCATTGAGTCCAATATTGCATCCATTATTGTATCTAGCATAGAGCCCAGCATTGAGACCAGCATTGCCTCCAGTATTGAGCCCAGCATTGAGCCCTGCATTGCATCAAGCATTGCTTCGTGCATTGAGACGAGCATTTTGTCAATATTGAGCCCAGCATTGTGTACAGCATTGAGCCCAGCATTGTGTCTAGCATTGAGCCAAGCATTGAGTCCAGCATTGACTCTTGCATTGAGGCGAGCATTGTGCCTAGCATGGAGCCCATCATTGCACCTAGCATTGTGTGTAGCCTTGAGCCCAGCATTGTGTCTAGCACTGAGCCCAGTATTGAGACCCACATTGCGTGTAGCATTGAACCCTGCAGTGTGCATCGCATTGTGTCTAGCATGTAGCCCAGCAATTTGTCTACCATTGGGCCCAAAGTTGAGACCAGCATTGTGTCTGGTATTGACCCAGCATTGAGCCCAGCTTTGTGTCCAGCATTGAGCCCAGCATTGTGTCTTGGATTGACCCAAGCATTGAGCCCAGCATTGCCTCTAGTATTGAGGCCAGCATTGAGGCCAGCATTATGGCTCGCATGGAGCCCAGCATTGATCCCACCTTTGTGTCCGGCATTGAGCCCAGCATTGTGTCTGGCATTGACCCAAGCATTGAGCCCAGCAATGCCTCCAGCGTTGAGGCCAGCATTGAGGCCAGCATTGCAGCCAGCATTGTGCCTAGCATGCAGCCCAGCATTGTGTCAATCATTAAGTCCAGAATTGAGGCCAGCTTTGTGTTTAGCATGGAGCCCAGTATTGCGTGTAGCTTTGAGCAACAGCATTGAGCTGAGCATTGTGTCTAGCATTGAGCCCAGCATTGAATCTATCATTGAGCCCAGCATAGTGCCTAGCATTAGGAACAGCATTGAGCACAGCATTGTGTCTAGCATTGCGCCCAGCATTGTGTCAATCATTAAGTCCAGAATTGATGCCAGCATTGTGTTTAGCATGGAGCCCAACATTGCGTCTAGCTTTGAGCAACAGCATTGAGCTGAGCATTGCATTTACCATTGAGCCCAGCATTAAGTCTTGCATTGAGCCCAAAATTGAACCCTGCATTGCATCGAGCATTGCATTGAGCATTGAGCCCAGCATTGTGTCTAGCATTGAGCCCAGCATTGCGCACAGCATTACGTCTAGAATTGAGCCCAGCATTGAGGCCAGCCTTGTGTCTAGCATTGCACCCAGCATTGTGTCAAGCATTAAGTCCAGCATTGTGTCTGTCATTGAGCCCAGCATTGTGTCTAGTATTGAGCTCAGCAATGCTCCTAGCATTGCTTCTAGCATTGAGCCCAGCATTGTGTAGAGCATTGCTCCCAGCATTGAGCACAGCAATATGTCTAGCATTGAACCCTGCATTGCGCACAGCATTGTGTCTAGCATTGAGCCCGGCATTGTGTCCAGCACTGAGCCCAGTATTGAGCCCAACTTTGCGTGTAGCATTGAGCCCAGCATTGTATCTAGCATTGAGCCCAGAATTGAGCCAAGCATTGTGTGTAGCATTGAGCCCAGCACTGTGTACAGTATTGAGCCCAGCTATGTGTCTAGCATTAAGCCAAGCATTGAACCCAGCATTGCCTCTACTATTGAGGCCAGCATTGAGGCTAGCATTGTGCCTACCATGGAGCCCAGCATTGTGTCTAGCACTGAGCCCTGTATTGAGACCAGCATTGCGTGTAGCAGTGAGCCCTGCATAGCGCCCCGCAAACTGTCTACCATGGCCCCAGAATTGAGACCAGCATTGTGTCTCGCATTGATCCAAGCATTGAGACCAGCATTGCCTCTAGTATTGAGGCCAGCATTGAGGCCAGCATTGTGCCTAGCATGGCCCCAGCATTGAGCCCAGCATTGTGTCTACCAAGGCACACAGCTTTATGTAAAGCATTAATTACAGCATTGTGTCTCACACTGAGCCCAGCAATGCGCCCATTAATGCGTCTAGCATTGAGCCAGCATTGTGTCTGGCATTGAGCTCAGCAATGTGTTTAGCATTGCGTATATCATTCAGCCCATCATTGTGTCTAGCATTGAGGCCAGCATTTTTCCCAGCATTGTGTCTAGCTCTGAGCCCAGCATTGAGCCTAGCATTGCGTATAGCATTGAGCCCAACATTGTGTCTACCATTGAGCCCAGCAATGCGTCTAGCATTGCGTAGATCATTGAGCCCATCATTGTGTCTTGCATTGAGCCCAGCATTTAGCCCCACATTGTATCTCGCATTGAGCTCAGCATTGTATTGAGCATTGCATTGAGCATTGAGCCCAGCATTGTGTCTAGCATTGAGCCCAGCAATGAGCCCAGCATTGTGTGTAGCATTGCGCCCAGCATTGTATCTACCATTGAGCCCAGAATTGAGCCCAGTTTTGTGTCTAGCATTGAGCCCAGCATTGTGTCAATAATTAAGTCCAAAATTGAGGCCAGCTTTGTGTTTATCATGGAGCACAGCATTGCGTGTAGCTTTGAGCAACAGCACTGAGCTGAGCATTGCGTCTAACATTGAGCCCAGCATTGAGTCTAGCATTGAGCCCAGCATTGTGTCTAACACTGATCCAGTATTGAGCCTAACATTGCGTGTAGCATTGAGCCCAGCATTGTATCTACCATTGAGCACATCATTGAGCCCAGCATTGTGTCCAGCATTGAGCCCCACATTGTGTCTAGCATTGAGCCCAGCATTGAACTTATCATTGTGTCTAACATAGAGATCAGCATTGAGACCAGAATTGCCTCCAGTATTGCGCCCAGCATTGAGGCCAGCATTGTGCCTAGCATTGATGCCAGCATTGTGCCTAGCATTGAGAACAGCATTGAGCCCAGCATGGTGTCTAGCATTGCGCCTAGCATTGTGTCAATCATTAAGTCCAGAATTGAGGCCAGCTTTGTGTTTAGAATGGAGCCCAGCATTGCGTCTAGCTTTGAGCAACAGCATTGAGCTGAGCACAGTGTCTACCATTGAGCCCAGCATTGTGTCTAGCTTTGAGCCCAACATTGCGCCCAGCATTGCCTCTAGTATTGAGGCCAGCATTGAGGCCAGCATTGGGTCTAGCATTGTGCCCAGCATTGTGTGAAGCATTAAGTCCACCATTGTGTCTATCATTGAGCTCAGCATTGCTCCCAGCATTGCGTCTATCATTGAGCCCAGGATTGTGTCTAGTATTGAGCTCAGCAATGCTCCTAGCATTGCGTCTAGCATTGAGCCCAGCATTGTGTCTAGCATTGAGCCCAGCATTGAGCCAAGCAATACGTCTCACATTGTGTATATCATTGAGACCATCATTCTGTCCAGCATTAACCCCGCATTGCGCCCAGCATTGCATCTAGCAGTGAGCCCAGGATTGTGTCTTACATTGAGCCCAGCGTTGTGTCTAGCATTGAGCCAGGCATTACCTCTCACAGTGCATCTAGCATTAAGTCCATCATTGTGTCCAGCATTGAGCCCAGCATTGACACCAGCACTGCCTGCAGTATTGAGCCCAGCATTGAGGCCAGCATTGTGCCTAGCATTGATGCCAGCATTGTGTCTAGCATTGACAGCAGCACTGAGCCCATCATTGTGTCTAGCATTGAGCCCAGCATTGAGCACAGCAATAGGTCTAGGATTGAGGACTGCACTGCACCCAGCATTGTGTCTATTCTTGAACCCAGCATTGTGTCTAGCACTGAGCCCAGTATTGAGCCTAGCATTGCATTTAGCATTGAGCCCAGCATTGTATCAACCATTGAGCCCAGAATTGAACCCAGCATTGTGTCTACCATTGAGGCAAGCATGGAGCCCAGCATTGCATCTAGCTTTGAGCCCAGCATTGAGACCAGCATTGCCTCCGGTATTGAGCCCAGCATTGAGACCAGCATTGCCTCCCGCATTGAGCCCAGCGTTGAGGCCAGCAATGTGCCTAGCATTGATGCCAGCATTGTGCCTAGCATTGAGAACAGCATTGAGCCCAGCATTGTGTCTTGCCTTGAGCCCAGCAATGCGCCCATCAATGCGTCTAGCATTGAGCCAGCATTGTGTCTAGCATTGAGCTCAGCAATGTGTTTAGCATTGAGTATATCATTCAGCCCATCATTGTGCCTAGCATTGAGGACAGAATTGTTCCCAGCATTGTGTCTTGCTCTGAGCCCAGCATTGAGCCTGGCACTGCGTCTAGCATTGAGCCCAACATTGTGTCTACCATTGAGCCCAGCAATGCCTCTAGCATTGCGTAGATCATTGAGCCCATCATTGTGTCTTGCATTGAACCCAGCATTGAGCCCCGCATTGTATCTCGCATTGAGCTCAGCATTGCATCGAGCATTGCACCCCAGAATTGAGCCCAGCATTATGTCTAGCATGGCGCCCAGCACTGTGTCAAGCATTAAGTCCAGCATTGTGTCTATCATTGAGCCCCAGCATTTTGATGAGTATTGAGCTCAGCAATGCTCCTAGCATTGCTTCTAGCATTGAGCCCAGCATTGTGTAGAGCATTGATCCCAGCATTGAGCACAGCAATATGTCTAGCATTGAACCCTGCATTGCTCACAGCATTGTGTCTAGCATTGAGCCCAGCATTGTGTCTAGCACTGAGCCCAGTATTGAGCTCAGCTTTGCGTGTAGCATTGAGCCCAGCATTGTATCTAGCATTGAGCCCAGAATTGAGCCCAGCATTGTGTACAGCGTTGAGCCCAGCTTTGTGTCTAGCCTTCAGCTAAGCATTGAGCCCAGCATTGCCTCTACTATTGAGGCCAGCATTGAGGCCAGCATTGTGCCTACCATGAGCCCAGCATTGTGTCTAGCACGGAACCCCGTATTGAGACCAGCATTGCGTGTAGCATTGAGCCCTGCATTGTGCCCCGCAACGTGTCTACCATGGGCGCAGAATTGAGACCAGCATTGTTTCGCGCATTGATCCAAGTATTGAGCCCAGCATTGCCTCTAGTATTGAGGCCAGCATTGTACCTAGCATGGACCCCAGCATTGAGCCCAGCATTGTGTCTACCAAGGCGCACAGCTTTGTGTAAAGTATTAAGTACAGCATTGTGTCTCGCATTGAGCCCAGTAATGCGCCCATCAATGCGTCTAGCCTTGAGCCAGCATTGTGTCTAGCATTGAGCTCAGCAATGTGTTTAGTATTGCGTATATCATTCAGCCCATCATTTTGTCTAGCATTGAGGCCCGCATTGTGTCTAGCTCTGAGCCCAGCACTGAGCCCAGTGTTCCGTCTACCATTGAGCCCAACGTTGTGTCTACCATTGAGCCCAGCAATGTGTCTAGCATTGAGCCCAGCATTGAGCCCCGCATTGTATCTCGCATTGAGCCCAGCATTGTGTCCAGCATTGAGCCCAGCATTGTGTCTACCACTGAGGCAAGCACGGAGCCCAGCATTGCATCTAGCTTTGAACCCAGCATTGTGCCTTGTTTTGAGCCCAGTATTGTGTCCAGCATTGAGCCCAGCTTTGTGTCTAGCATTGAGCCCAGCATTGAACCCATCATTGTGTCTAGCATAGAGCCCAGCATTGAGACCAGCATTGCCTCCAGTATTGAGCCCAGCATTGAGGCCAGCAATGTGCCTAGCATTGATGCCAGCATTGTGTCAAGCATTGAGCCCAGCATTGGGTCAAACATTAAATCCAGAATTGAGGCCAGCTTTGTGTTTAGCATGGAGCCCAGCATTGCGTCTAGCTTTGAGCAACAGCATTGAGCTGAGCATTGCGTCTAGCATTGAGCCCAGCATTGAGTCAAGCATTAAGCCCAGCATTGAGCCCTGCATTGCATCGAGCATTGCATCGAGTATTGAGACCAGCATTGTGTCTAGCTTTGAGCCGAGTATTGCACCCAGCATTGCGTCTAGCATTGAGCCCAGCATTGTATCTAGCATTGAGCCCAGCATTACCTCTTGCATTGCGTATATCATTGAGCCCATCATTGTATCCAGCATTGAGCCCCGCATTGTGTCTAGCATTGAGCCCAGCATTGCATCGAGCATTGAGCCCAGCATTGTGTCTAGCATTGAGCCCAGCATTGAGCCCAGCATTACGTGTAGCATTGCGCCCAGCATTGCTTGTAGCATTGCGCCCAGCATTGTATCGACCATTGAGCCCAGAATTGAGCCCAGCATTGTGTCTAGCATTCAGCCCAGCATTGTGTCTAGCATTGAGCCCAGCATTGTGTCAATCAGTAAGTCCAGAATTTTGGCCAGCTTTGTGTTTAGCATGGAGCCCAGCATTGCGTGTAGCTTTGAACAACAGCATGGAGCCTAGCATTGAGTCTAGCATTGAGCCCAGCATTCTATCCAGTATTGAGCTCAGCAATGCTCCTAGCATTGCTTCTAGCATTGAGCCCAGCAATGTGTCTAGCACTGAGCCCAGTATTGAGCCTACCATTGCGTGTAGCATTGAGCCCAGCATTGTATCTACCATTGAGCACAGCATTGAGCCCAACATTGTGGCCAGCATTGAGCCCAGCATTGTGTCTACCACTGAGCCCAGCATTACCTCTCGCATTGTGTATATCATTGAGCCCATCATTGTGTCCAGCATTGAGCCCCGCTTTGTATCTAGCATTGAGCCCAGCATTGAACCCATCATTGTGTCTAGCATAGAGCCCAGCATTGAGACCAGCATTGCCTCCAGTATTGAGCCCAGCATTGAGGCCAGCATTGTGCCTAGCATTGATGCCAGCATTGTGCCAAGCATTGAGAACAGCATTGAGCCCAGCATTGAATCATGCATTGAGCCCAGCATTGGGTCAAACATTAAGTCCAGAATTGAGGCCAGCTTTGTGTTTAGCATTGTGTCTAGCTTTGAGCAACAGCATTGAGCTGAGCATTGTGTCTAGCATTGAGCCCAGCATTGAGTCTAGCATTAAGCCCAGCATTGAGCCCTGCATTGCTTCCAGCATTGCATCAAGCATTGAGACCAGCATTGTGTCTAGCATTGCTCCCAGCATTGCACACAGCATTGTCTCTAGTATTGAGGCCAGCATTGAGGCCAGCCTTGTGTCTAGCATTGCGCGCATCATTGTGTCAAGCATTAAGTCCAGCATTATGTCTAGTATTGAGTTCAGCAATTCTCCTAGCATTGCTTCTAGCATTGAGGCCAGCATTGTGTCTAGCATTGATCCCAGCATTGAGCCCAGCAATATGTCTAGCATTGAGCCCTGCATTGTGCCCAGCATTGCATGTAGCATTGAGCCCTGCATTGAGCCCAGCATTGTGTACAGCATTGAGCCCAGCATTGTGTCTAGCTTTGAGCCAAGCATTGAGCCCAGCATTGCCTCTCTTATTGAGGCCAGCATTGAGGCCACCATTGTTCCTACCATGGAGCCCAGCACTGAGCCCAGCATTGTGTCTAGCATTGAGCCCGGCATTGTTCCCAGCATTGTGTCTAGCTCTGAGCCCAGCATTGAGCCCAGCATTGTGTCCAGCATTGAGCCCAACATTGTGTCTACCATTGAGCTCAGCAATGTGTCTAGCATTGCGTAGATCATTGAGCCAATCATTGTGACTTGCATTGAGCCCAGCATTGTGTTTACCATTGAGTGAAGCACGGAGCCCAGCATTTCATCTAGCTTTGAACCCAGCATTGTGCCTTGTTTTGAGCCCAGCATTGTGTCTAGCATTGAGCCCAGCATTACCTCTCGCATTGCGTATATCGTTGAGCCCATCATTGTGTCCAGCATTGAGCCCCGCATTGTGTCTAGCATTGAGCCCAGCATTGAACCCATCATTGTATCTAGCATTGAGCCAAGCATTGAGACCAGCATTGCCTCCAGTATTGCGCCCAGCATTGAGGCCAGCATTGCTTATAGCTTTGAGCAACAGCATTGAGCTGAGCCTTGCGTCTAGCATTGAGCCCAGCATTGAGTCTAGCATTGAGCCCAGCATTGAGCCCTGCATTGCTTCGAGATTGCATCAAGCATTGAGACCAGCATTGTGTCTAGCATTGCTCCCAGCATTACGCACAGCATTGCCTCTAGTATTGAGGCCAGCATTGAGGCCAGCCTTGTGTCTAGCATTGCGCGCAGCATTGTGTCAAGCATTAAGTCCAGCATTGTGTCTATCATTGAGCCCAGCATTGTGTCTAGTATTGAGCTCAGCAATTCTCCTAGCATTGCTTCTAGCATTGAGGCTAGCATTGCATGTAGCATTGATCCCAGCATTGAGCCCAGCAATATGTCTAGCATTGAGCGCTGCATTGTGCCCAGCATTGTGTGTAGCATTGAGCCCAGCATTGAGCCCAGCATTTCGCACAGCATTACGTCTAGAATTGAGCCCATCATTGAGGCCAGCATTGTGTCTGGCATTGCACCCAGCATTGTGTCAAGCTTTGAGCCCATCCATGTGTCTAGCATTGAGCCCAGCAATGAGCCCGCTTTGTGTCGAGCATTCAGCCCAGCATTGAGCCCAGCATTGTGTCCAGCATTGAGCACAGCATTGTGTCTACCATTGAGGCAAGCATTGCGCCCAGCATTGCATCTAGCTTTGAGCCCAGCATTGTGTCTTGCATTGAGCCCAGCATTGCGCACAGCTTTGTGTCTAGCATTGAGCCCAGCATTGCATATAGCATTGAGTCCAGCATTGAGCCCTGCATTGCATCTAGCATTGCGTCTAGCTTTGAGCAAAGTATTGAGCACAGCATTGCATCAAGCATTGAGCCCAGCATTGTGTCTAGCATTGAGCCCAGCATTGAATATAGCATTGAGTCCAGCATTGAGCCCAGCATTGCGAACAGCATTACCTCTATTATTGAGGCCAGCATTAAGTCCAGCATTGTGTCTAGCATTGAGCCCAGCATTGAGCCTAGCAATATGTCTAGCGTTGAGCCCTGCATTGCGCCCAGCATTATGTCTAGCATTGAGCCAGGCTTTGTGTCTAGCACTGAGCCCAGTATTGAGCCCAGCATTGGGTGTAGCATTGAGCCCAGCATTGTATATACCATTGAGCCCAGAATTGAACCTAGCATTTTGTACAGCATTAAGCCCAGCATTGCCTCTGGTATTGAGGCCAGCATTGAGGCTACCATTGTGCCCAGGTTGGAGCCAATCATTGAGCCCAGCATTTTGTCTAGCATTGCACTCAGCATGGTGTCAAGCATTAAGTCCAGCATTGTTTCTAGCATTGAGCCCAGCAATGCGCCCATCATTGCGTCTAGCATTGAGCCCTACTTTGTGTCCAGCATTGCGCTCAGCAATTTGTTTAGCATTGCGTATATCATTCAGCCCATCATTGTGTCTAGCATTGAGCCCATCATTGTGTCTAGCATTGAGCTGAGCAATGAGTTTAGCATTGCGTATATCATTCAGCCCATCATTGTGTCTAGCATTGAGCCCAGCATTGTTCCCAGCATTGTGTCTAGCTCTGAGCCCAAAATTGAGCCCAGCATTACATCTAGCATTTAGCCAATACACGTGTCTAGCATTGAGCCCAGCATTGAGCCCCGCATTGTATCTCGCATTGAGCCCAGCATTGAGCGTAGTATTGTGTCCACCATTGAGCCCAGCATTATGTCTAGCGTTGAGCTCAGCAATGTGATTAGCATTGCGTATATCATTCAGCTCATCATTGTGTCTAGCATTGAGCCCCGCTTTGTTCCCAGCATTATGTCTAGCTCTGAGCCCAGCATTGAGCCCAGCATTGCATCTAGCATTGAGCTCATCCACGTGTCCAGCATTGAGCCCAGCAAAGAGCCCCACATTGTGTCTAGCTTTGAGCCCAGCATTGAGCCCAGCATTGTGTCCAGCATGGCGTTTAGCACTGAGCCCAGCATTGTGTCAAGCATTAAGCCCAGTATTGTTCCCAGCATTGTGTCTAGGTCTGAGCCCATCATTAAGCGCAGCATTGTGTCTAGCATTGAGCCCATCCACGTGTCTGGCCTTGAGCCTTGCAATGAGCCCCGCATTGTGTCGAGCACTGAGCCCATCATTGAGCCCAGCGTTGTGTCTAGCATTGAGCAAAGCATTGTGTCTACCATTCAGGCAAGCATGGAGACCAGCATTGCAACTAGCATTGAGCCCAGCATTATGTCTAGCACTGAGCTCAGTATTGAGACCAGCATTGTGTGTAGCATTGAGCCCTGCATCGCGCCTCGCATTGTGTCTAGCATTGAACCCAGCATTGTGTGTACCATTGCGCCCGGAATTGAGACCAGCATTGTGTCTAGTATTGAGCCCAGCATTGAGCCCAGCTTTGTGTCCAGCATTGAGCCCAACATTTAGTCTAGCATTGACCCAAGCATTGAGCCCAGCATTGCCTCTAGTATTGAGGCCTGCATTGAGGCCAGCATTGTGCTTACCATGCAGCCCAGCATTGAGGCCAGCATTGTGTCTAGCATTGAGCCCATCATTGTGTCTAGCACTGAGCCCAGTATTGAGACCAGCATTGCGTGTAGCATTGAGACCTGCATTGCGCCCAGCATTGTGTCTTGCATTGAGCCCAGCATTGCGCCCAGCATTGCAACTAGCATTGAGGCCAGCATTATGTCTAGCACTGAGCTCAGTATTGAGACCAGCATTGTGTGTAGCATTGGGCCCAGAATTGAGACCAGCATTGTGTCTAGTATTGAGCCCAGCATTGAGCCGAGCTTTGTGTCCAGCACTGAGCCCAGCATTGTGTCTAGCATTGACCCAAGCATTGAGCCCAGCATTGCCTCTAGTATTGAGGCCAGCATTGTGCCCAGGTTGAAGCCCAGCATTGAGCCCAGCAATGTATTTAGCAATGCGCCCAGCATTGTGTAAAACATTAAGTACAGCATTGTGTCTCGCGTTGAGCCCAGCAATGCGACCATCATTGCATTTGGCATTGAGCCCAGCGTTGTGTCTAGCATTGAGCTCAGCAATGTGTTTATCATTGCGTATATCATTCAGCCCATCAATGTGTCTAGCATTGAGCCCAGCATTGTTCCCAGCATTGTGTCTAGCTCTGAGCCCAGCATGGAGCCCACATTGCATCTAGCATTGAGCCAATCCACGTGTCTAGCATTGAGCTCAGCAATGAGCCCCGCATTGTATCTAGCATTGAGATCAGCATTGAGTGCAGCATTGAGTCCAGCAATGATCTGAGCATTGCGTCTAGCATTGAGCCCAGCATTGTGTCTACCATTGAGCTCAGGAATGCGTCTAGCATTGCGTAGATCATTGAGCCCATCTTTGTGTCTAGCATTGAGCCCAGCATTGAGCACCGCATTGTATCTCGCATTGAGCCCAGCATTGAGCCCAGCAATGTGTCTACCATTGAGGCAAGCATGGAGCCCAGCATTGTATCTAGCTTTGAGCAAAGCTTTGTTCCTTGCATTGTGCCCAGCATTGTGCCTATCATTGAGCCCAGCATTACGTCTCGCATTGCGAATATCATTGAGCCCAGCACTGAACCATCATTGTGACTAGCATGGAGCCCAGTATTGAGACCAGCACTGCCTCCAGTTTTGCGCCCAGCATTGAGGCCAGCATTGTGCCTACCATTGATGCCAGCATTGTGCCTAGCATTGAGCCCAGCACTGTGTATAGCTTTGAGCCCAGCATTGTGTTAATCGTTAAGTGCAGAATTGAGGCCAGGTTTGTTTTTAGCATGGAGCCCAGCATTGTGTCTAGCTTTGAGCATCAGCATTGAGCTGAGCATTGCATCTAGCATTCAGCCCAGCACTGAGACCTGCATTGCTTCGAGCATTGCATCGAGCATTGCGCCCAGCATTGTGTCAAACATTAGTACAGCATTGTGCCTAGCATTGAGCCCAGCAATGCACCCATCATTTCATCTAGCATTGAGCCCACCATTGTGTCTAGCATTGAGCTGAGCAACGTGTTTACCATTGCGTATAACATTCAGCCCATCATTGTGTCTAGTATTGAGCCCAGCATTGTTCCCAGCATTGTGTCTAGCTCTGAGCCCAGTATTGAGCCCTGCATTGCAACGAGCATTGCATCGAGCATTGAGACCAGCATTGTCTCTAGCACTGAGCCCAGCATTGTGCCCAGCATTGCCTCTAGTATTGAGGTCAGTATTGAGGCCAGCATTGTGTCTAGCATTGCGCCCTGAATCGAGCCCAGTATTGCGTGTAGCATTGAGCCCATCATTGTAACTACCATTGAGCCCGGAATTGAGACCAGCATTGTGTCTAGCATTGAGCCCAGTATTGAGCCCAGCATTGTGTACAGCATTGAGCCCAGCTTTGTGTCTAGCATTGAGCCAAGCATTGAGCCCAGCATTGCCTCTAGTATTGAGGCCAGCATTGCAGCCAGCATTGTGCCTAGCTTGGAGCCCAGCATTGGGCCCAGCATTGCGTCTAGCATTGAGCCCAGCATTGTGTCTAGCATTGAGCTCAGCAATGTGTTTAGCATTGCGTATATCATTCAGCCCATCATTGTGTCTAGCATTGAGCCCAGCATTGAGCTCAGCATTTCATCTAGCATTGAGCCCAGCATTGAGCCCAGCTTTGCATCTGGCATTGAGCCTAGCATTGCGTATAGCATTGAGCCCAGCATTGAGTCCTGCATTGCATCTAGCATTGAGCGCAGCATTGAGTTGAGCATTACGTCTCTCATTGAGCCCAGCACTGAGTCTATCATTGAGCCCTGCATTGCATCGAGCATTGAGCCCAGAATTGTGTCTAGCATTGAGCCCAGCATTGCGCACAGCATTACCTCCAGTATTGAGGCTAGCAATGAGGCCAGAATTGTGTCTAGCATTGCACCCAGCATTGTGTCAAGCATTAAGTCCAGCATTGTGTCTTGCTTTGAGCCCAGCATTGTGCCCAGCATTGTGTCTATCATTGAGCCCAGCATTGTGTATTACATTGATCTCAGCAATGCGCCTAGCATTGCATCTAGCATTGAGCCCAGCATTGTGTCTAGCATTGAGCCCAGCATTGAGCCCAACAAAATGTTTAGCATTGAGCCCTGCATTGCGCTCAGCATTGTGTCTAGCATTGAGCCCAGCATTGTGTCCAGAACTGAGCCCAGTATTGAGCCCAGCATTGCATGTAGCTTTGAGCCTTGCATTGCCTCTAGTATTGAGGCCTGCATTGAGGCCAGCATTGTGTCTAGCATTAAGTCCAGCATTGTGGCTAGCATTGAGCCCAACATTGCACCCAGCATTGCGTCTAGTATTGAGCCCAGTATTGTGTCTAGCACTGAGCCCAGCATTGAGCACAGCAATATGTCTAACATTGTTTCTAGCATTGAGACTAGCAAAGCGCCCATCATGGCGTCTAGCATTGAGCCCAGCTTTGTGACTAGCATTGAGCCCCGCATTTAGCCCAGCATTATGTCCAGCATTGAACACAGCATTGCGCTCAGCATTGCGTTTAGCATTGAGCCCAGCATTGCAACTAGCATTGATCCCAGCACTGAGTCTAGCATTGAGCCCAGCAATGAGCCCTGCATTGCATCGAGCATTGCATCGAGCATTGAAACCAGCATTGTCTCTAGTATTGAGGTAAGTATTGAGGCCAGCATTGTGTCTAGCATTGCGCCCAGAATTGAGCCCAGTATTGCGTGTAGCATTGAGCCCATCATTGTAACTACCATTGAGGCCGGAATTGAGACCAGCATTGTGTCTAGCATTGAGCCCAGTATTGAACCCAGCATTGTGTACAGCATTGAGTATAGCTTTGTGTCTAGCATTGAGCCAAGCATTGAGCCCAGCATTGCCTCTAGTATTGAGGCCAGCATTGTGGGCAGCATTGTGCCTAGCTTGGAGCCCAGCATTGTGTCTAGCTCTGAGCCCAGCATTGAGCCCAGCATTGCATCTAGCATTGAGCCCAGCATTGTGTCTAGCATTGTGTCTAGCTCTGAGCCCAGCATTGAGCCCAGCATTGCATCTAGCATTGAGCCAATACACGTGTCTAGCATTGAGCCCAGCAATGAGCCCCGCATTGTTTCTAGCATTGAGCGCAGCATTGAGCCCAGCATTGTGTCCAGCATTGAGCCCAGCATTGATCTGAGCATTGCGTCTAGCATTGAGCCCAGTATTGTGTCTACCATTGAGCTCAGCAATGCGTCTAGCACTGCGTAGATCATTGAGCCCGTCATTGTGTCTAGCATTGAGCCCAGCATTGAGCCCCGCATTGTATCTCGCATTGAGCCCAGCATTGAGCCCAGCATTGAGCGCAGTATTGTGTCCAGCATTGAGCCCAGCACTGTGTCTAGCATTGAGCTCAGCAATGTGTTTAGCATTGCGTATATCATTTAGCCCATCATTGTGTCTAGCATTGAGCCCAGCTTTGTTCCCAGCATTGTGTCTAGCTCTGAGCCCAGCATTGAGCCCAGCATTGCATCTAGCATTGAGCCCAGCATTGTGTCCAGCATTGCGTTTAGCATTGAGCCCAGCATTGTGTCTAGCATTAAGCCCAGCATTACGTTTTGCATTGTGCCCAGCATTGAGAACAGCATTGCATCTAGCATTGAGCCCAG
Source organism: Carcharodon carcharias (assembly GCF_017639515.1). Lineage (NCBI taxonomy): Eukaryota > Metazoa > Chordata > Chondrichthyes > Lamniformes > Lamnidae > Carcharodon > Carcharodon carcharias. The sequence goes on from NC_054471.1 coordinate 81,403,178, forward strand.
CATTGCGTCTAGCTTTGAACCCAGCATTGAGCAATGCAATGCGTCTAGCATTAGGCCAGCACTGAGCCCAACATTGTGTCTAGCATTGAGACCAGCATTGAGCCCAGCATTCCATCTAGCATTGAGCCCAGCATTGAGCCCAGCTTTGCGTCTGGCATTGAGCCTAGCATTGCGTATAGAATTGAGCCCAGCATTGAGTCCTGCATTGCATTTAGCATTGAGCCCAGCATTGAGTTGAGCATTACATCTCTCATTGAGCCCAGCACTGAGTCTATCATTGAGCCCTGCATTGCATCGAGCATTGAGCCCAGAATTGTGTCTAGCATTGAGCCCAGCATTGCGCACAGCATTACCTCCAGTATTGAGGCCAGCATTGAGGCCAGAATTGTGTCTAGCATTGCGCCCAGCATTGTGTCAAGCATTAAGTCCAGCATTGTGTCTTGCATTGAGCCCAGCAATGCGCCCAGCATTGCGTCTATCATTGAGCCCAGCATTGTGTTTTACATTGTTCTCAGCAATGCGCCTAGCATTGCTTCCAGCATTGAGCCCAGCATTGTGTCTAGCATTGAGCACAGCATTGAGCCCAACAAAATGTTTAGCATTGAGCCCTGCATTGCACCCAGCATTGTGTCTAGCATTGAGCCCAGCATTGTGTCCAGCATTGAGCCCAGTATTGAGCCCAGCATTGCATGTAGCTTTGAGCCCTACATTGCATCTAGTATTGAGGCCAGCATTGTGTCTAGCATTAAGTCCAGCATCGTGTCTAGCATTGAGCCCAGCATTGTGTCTAGCATTGAGCCCAGCATTGAGCCCATCATTGTGTAAAGCACTGAGCCCAGCTTTGTGTCTAGCATTGAACCAAGCATTGAGCCCAGCATTGCCTCTAGTATTGAGCCAGCATTGAGGCCAGCATTGTGCCTAGCTTGGCGCCCAGCATTGTGTCTAGCTCTGAGCCCAGCATTGAGCCCAGCATTGCGTCTAGCATTGAGCCCAGCATTGTGTCTAGCATTTAGCTCAGCAATCTGTTTAGCATTGCATATATCATTCAGCACATCATTGTGTCCAGCACTGAGCCCAGCATTGTTCCCAGCATTGTGTCTAGCTCTGAGCCCAAAATTGAGCCCTGCATTGCTTCTAGCATTGAGCCAATACACGTGTCTAGCATTGAGCCCAGCAATGAGCCCCGCATTGTGTCTAACATTGAGCCCAGCATTCAGCCCAGCATTGTGTCCAGCATTGAGCCCAGCATTGATCTGAGCATTGCGTCTAGCATTGAGCCCAGTATTGTGTCTACCATTGAGCTCAGCAATGCGTCTAGCATTGCGTAGATCATTGAGCCCATCATTGTGTCTAGCATTGAGCCCAGCATTGAGCCCCGCATTGTATCTCGCATTGAGACCAGCATTGAGTGCAGTATTGTGTCCAGCATTGAGCCGAGCATTGTGTCTACCATTGAGGCAAGCATGGAGCCCAGCATTGCCTTTAGCTTTGAGACCAGCATTGTATCTACAATTAACCCTAGCACTGAATCCATCATTGTGTCTAGCATAGAGTCCAGAATTGAATCCAGCATTGCGTGTAGCATTGAGCCCAGCATTGTATCTACCATTGAGCCCAGAATTGAAGCTAGCATTGTGTCTAGCGTTGAGCCCAGCATTGAGCCCAGCATTGTGTACAGAATTGAGCCCAACCTGTGTCTAGCATTGAGCCAAGCACTGAGCCCAGCATTACCTCTACTATTGAGGCCAGCATTGAGGCCAGCATTGTGCCTAGCCTGGAGCCCAGCATTGAGCCCAGCATTGTGTCTAGCATTAAGCTCAGCAATGTGTTTAGCATTGCATATATCATTCAGCCCATCATTGTGTCTAGCATTGAGCCCCGCATTGTTTCCAGCATTGTGCCTAGCTCTGAGCCCAGCATTGCATCTAGCATTGAGCCCATCTACTTGTCTAGCATTGAGCCCAGCATTGAGCCCAGCATTGTGTCCAGCATTGCGTTTAGCATTGAGCCCATCATTGTGTCTAGCATTGAACCCGGCATTGTTCCCAGCATAGTGTCTAGCTCTGAAACCAGCATTGCGCACTATATTGCATCTAGCATTGAGCCCATCCACGTGTATAGCACTGAGCCCAGCAATGAGCCCCGCACTGTGTCTAGCATTGAGCCCAGCATTGAGCCCAGCATTGTGTCTAGCATTGAGCCCAGCATTGTGTCTAGCATTTAGCTCAGCAATCTGTTTAGCATTGCGTATATCATTGAGCCCAGCATTGAGCCCAGCATTGCATCTAGCATTGAGCCCATCCACGTGTCTAGCATTGAGCCCAGCAAAGAGCCCCACATTGTGTCTAGCATTGAGCCCAGCATTGAGCCCAGCATTGTGTCCAGCATGGCGTTTTGCACTGAGCTCAGCATTGCGTCAAGCATTAAGCCCAGCATTGTTCCCAAGATTGTGTCTAGTATTGAGCCAAGCATTGAGCCCAGCATTGCCTCTGGTATTGAGGAGAGCATTGAGGCCAGCATTGTGCCCAGTATGGAGCCCAGCATTGAGCCCGGCATTGTGTCTAGCATTGCACTCAGCATTGTGTCAAGCATTAAGTCCAGCATTATTTCTAGCATTGAGCCCAGCAATGAGCCCATCATTGCGTCTAGCATTGAGCTCAGCTTTGTGTCTAGCATTGGGCTCTGCAATTTGTTTTGCTTTGCGTATATTATTCAGCCCATCATTTTGTCTAGCATAAAGCCCAGCATTGTTACCAGCATTGTGTCTAGCATTGAGCTCAGCATTGTGTCTAGCACTGAGCCCAGTATTGAGCCCAGAATTGTGTGTAGCATTGAGCCCAGCATTGAGCCCCGCATTTTGTCCAGTTTTGAGCACAGCATTGTGCCTACCATTCAGGCAAGCATGGAGCCCAGCATTGCATGTAGCTTTGAGCTCAGCATTGTGTCTTGCATTGAGCCCTGCATTGCACCCTGCATTGTGTCTAGCATTGAGCCCAGCAATATGTCTACCAAAAGGCCCAGAATTGAGACCAGCACTGTGTCTAGTATTGAGCCCAGCATTGAGCCCAGCTTTGTGTCCAGCATTGAGCCCAGCATTGTGTCTAGCATTGACCCAAGCATTGAGGCCAGCATCATGCCTACTATGGAGCCCAGCATTGTGCCCAGCATTGTGTCTAGCATTGAGCCCAGCATTGTGTCTAGCACTGAGCCCAGTATTGAGACCAGCATTGCATGTAGCATTGAGCCCTGTATTGCGCCCCTCATTGTGTCTAGCATTGAGCCCAGCAATGTGTCAACCATTGGGTCCAGAATAGAGATCAGCATTGTGTCTAGTATTGAGCCCAGCGTTGAGCCCAGCTTTGCGTCCAGCATTGAACCCAGCATTGTGTCTAGCATTGACCCAAGCATTGAGCCCAGCATTGCCTCTAGTATAGAGGCCAGCATTGAGGCCAGCATTGTGCCTAGCTTGGACCCCAGCAATGGGCCCAGCATTGTATCTAGCAATGCGCCCATCATTGTTCCCAGCATTGTGTCTAACACTGAGCCCAGCATTGAGCCCAGCATTGCGTCTAGCATTGAGCCCAGCATTGTCTCTAGCATTGAGCTCAGCAATGTGTTTAGCATTGCGTATATCATTCAGCCCACCATTGTGTCTAGCATTGAGCCCATCATTGTTCCCAGCATTTTGTCTAGCTTTGAGCCCAGCATTGAGCTCAGCATTGCATCTGGCTTTGAGCCCATTATTGTGTCTTGCATTGAGCCCAGCACTGCATTTAACATTGAGCCCAGCATTGTGTCTAGCATTGAGCCAAGCATTATATCTCTCATTGCGCACAGCATTGAGAACAGCAGTGCATCTGGCATTCAACCAAGCATTGCGTCTAGCTTTGAGCCCAGCATTGAGCAATGCAATGCATCTACCATTAGGAAAACATTGACCCCAGCATTGAGCTGAGCATTACATCTATCATTGAGCCCAGCAGTGAGTCTAGCATTGAGCACTGCATTGCATCGAGCATTGAACCCAGCATTGCGCACAGCATTACATCTAGTATTGAGGCCAGCATTGAGGCCAGAATTGTGTCTAGTATTGTGCCCAGCATTGCGCCTATCATTGAGCCCAGCATTGTGTCTTGCTTTGATCTCAGCAATGCGCCTAGAATTGCGTCTAGCATTGAGCCCAGCATGTTGTCTAGCATTGAGCCCAGCATGGACCCCAGCAAAATGTTTTGCATTGAGCCCTGCATTGAGCCCAGCATTGTGTCTAGTTCTGAGCCCAGTATTGAGCCCAGCATTGAATGTAGCTTTGAACCCTGCATTGCCTCTAGTATTGAGCCCAGCATTGTGTCCAGCATGGCATTTAGCATTGAGCCCAGCATTGTGTCAAGCATTAAGCCCAGCATTGTTCCCAAGATTGTGTCTAGTATTGAGCCAAGCATTGAGCCCAGCATTGCCTCTGGTATTGAAGAGAGCATTGAGCCCAGCATTGTGCCCATTATGGAGCCCAGCATTGAGCCCGGCATTGTGTCTAGCATTGCACTCAGCATTGTATCAAGCATTAAGTCCAGCATTATTTCTAGCATTGAGCCCAGCAATGAACCCATCATTGCGTCTAGCATTGAGCTCAGCTTTGTGTCTAGCATTGGGCTCTGCAATTTGTTTTGCATTGCGTATATCATTCAGCCCATCATTGTGTCTAGCATAAAGCCCAGCATTGTTACCAGCATTGTGTCTAGCATTGAGCCCAGCACTGTGTCTAGCACTGAGCCCAGTATTGAGCCCAGAATTGTGTGTAGCATTGAGCCCAGCATTGTATCTACCATTAAGCCCAGAATTGAGCGCAGCATTGTGTCCAGCATTGAGCCCAGCTCTGAGCCCAGCATTGAGCCCAGCATTGCATCTAGCATTGAGCCCAACCACGTGTCTAGCATTGAGCCCATCAATGAACCCCGCATTATGTCTAGCATTGAGCCCAGCATTGTGTCTAGCACTGAGCCCAGTATTGAGCCCAGAATTGTGTGTAGCATTGAGCCCAGCATTGTATCTACCATTAAGCCCAGAATTGAGCGCAGCATTGTGTCCAGCATTGAGCCCAGCTCTGAGCCCAGCATTGAGCCCAGCATTGCGTCTAGCATTGAGCCCAACCACGTGTCTAGCATTGAGCCCATCAATGAACCCCGCATTGTGTCTAGCATTGAGCCCAGCATTAACCCCCGCATTTTGTCCAGTATTGAGCACAGCATTGTGCCTACCATTCAGGCAAGCATGGAGCCCAGCATTGCATGTAGCTTTGAGCCCAGCATTGTGTCTTGCATTGAGCCCAGCATTGCGCCCAGCATTGTGTCTAGCATTGAGCCCAGCAATATGTTTACCATAGGGCCCAGTATTGAGACCAGCACTGTGTCTAGTATTGAACCCAGCATTGAGCCCAGCTTTGTGTCCAGCATTGAGCCCAGCATTGTGTCTAACATTGACCCAAGCATTGAGGCCAGCATCGTGCCTACTATGGAGCCCAGCATTGTGCCCAGCATTGTGTCTAGCATTGAGCCCAGCATTGTGTCTAGCACTGAGCCCAGTATTGAGACCAGCATTGTATGTAGCATTGAGCCCTGTATTGTGCCCCTCATTGTGTCTAGCATTGAGCCCAGCAATGTGTCAACCATTGGGTCCAGAATAGAGATCAGCATTGTGTCTAGTATTGAGCCCAGCGTTGAGCCCAGCTTTGCGTCCAGCATTGAACCCAGCATTGTGTCTAGCATTGACCCAAGCATTGAGCCCAGCATTGCCTCTAGTATAGAGGCCAGCATTGAGGCCAGCATTGTGCCTAGCTTGGACCCCAGCAATGGGCCCAGCATTGTATCTAGCAATGCGCCCATCATTGTTCCCAGCATTGTGTCTAACACTGAGCCCAGCATTGAGCCCAGCATTGCGTCTAGCATTGAGCCCAGCATTGTCTCTAGCATTGAGCTCAGCAATGTGTTTAGCATTGCGTATATCATTCAGCCCACCATTGTGTCTAGCATTGAGCCCATCATTGTTCCCAGCATTTTGTCTAGCTTTGAGCCCAGCATTGAGCTCAGCATTGCATCTGGCTTTGAGCCCATTATTGTGTCTTGCATTGAGCCCAGCACTGCGTTTAACATTGAGCCCAGCATTGTGTCTAGCATTGAGCCAAGCATTATATCTCTCATTGCGCACAGCATTGAGAACAGCAGTGCATCTGGCATTCAACCAAGCATTGCGTCTAGCTTTGAGCCCAGCATTGAGCAATGCAATGCATCTACCATTAGGAAAACATTGACCCCAGCATTGAGCTGAGCATTACATCTATCATTGAGCCCAGCAGTGATTCTAGCATTGAGCACTGCATTGCATCGAGCATTGAACCCAGCATTGCGCACAGCATTACATCTAGTATTGAGGCCAGCATTGAGGCCAGAATTGTGTCTAGTATTGTGCCCAGCATTGCGCCTATCATTGAGCCCAGCATTGTGTCTTGCTTTGATCTCAGCAATGCGCCTAGAATTGCGTCTAGCATTGAGCCCAGCATGTTGTCTAGCATTGAGCCCAGCATGGACCCCAGCAAAATGTTTTGCATTGAGCCCTGCATTGAGCCCAGCATTGTGTCTAGTTCTGAGCCCAGTATTGAGCCCAGCATTGAATGTAGCTTTGAGCCCTGCATTGCCTCTAGTATTGAGCCCAGCATTGTGTCCAGCATGGCATTTAGCATTTAGCCCAGCATTGTGTCAAGCATTAAGCCCAGCATTGTTCCCAAGATTGAGTCTAGTATTGAGCCAAGCATTGAGCCCAGCATTGCCTCTGGTATTGAAGAGAGCATTGAGCCCAGCATTGTGCCCATTATGGAGCCCAGCATTGAGCCCGGCATTGTGTCTAGCATTGCACTCAGCATTGTATCAAGCATTAAGTCCAGCATTATTTCTAGCATTGAGCCCAGCAATGAACCCATCATTGCGTCTAGCATTGAGCTCAGCTTTGTGTCTAGCATTGGGCTCTGCAATTTGTTTTGCATTGCGTATATCATTCAGCCCATCATTGTGTCTAGCATAAAGCCCAGCATTGTTACCAGCATTGTGTCTAGCATTGAGCCCAGCATTGTGTCTAGCACTGAGCCCAGTATTGAGCCCAGAATTGTGTGTAGCATTGAGCCCAGCATTGTATCTACCATTAAGCCCAGAATTGAGCGCAGCATTGTGTCCAACATTGAGCCCAGCTCTGAGCCCAGCATTGAGCCCAGCATTGCGTCTAGCATTGAGCCCAACCACGTGTCTAGCACTGAGCCCATCAATGAACCCCGCATTGTGTCTAGCATTGAGCCCAGCATTAACCCCCGGATTTTGTCCAGTATTGAGCACAGCATTGTGCCTACCATTCAGGCAAGCATGGAGCCCAGCATTGCATGTAGCTTTGAGCCCAGCATTGTGTCTTGCATTGAGCCCAGCATTGCGCCCAGCATTGTGTCTAGCATTGAGCCCAGCAATATGTTTACCATAGGGCCCAGTATTGAGACCAGCACTGTGTCTAGTATTGAACCCAGCATTGAGCCCAGCTTTGTGTCCAGCATTGAGCCCAGCATTGTGTCTAGCATTGACCCAAGCATTGAGGCCAGCATCGTGCCTACTATGGAGCCCAGCATTGTGTCTAGCATTGAGCCCAGCATTGTGTCTAGCACTGAGCCCAGTATTGAGACCAGCATTGTATGTAGCATTGAGCCCTGTATTGCGCCCCTCATTGTGTCTAGCATTGAACCCAGCAATGTGTCAACCATTGGGTCCAGAATAGAGATCAGCATTGTGTCTAGTATTGAGCCCAGCATTGAGCCCAGTTTTGCGTCCAGCATTGAGCCCAGCATTGTGTCTAGCATTGACCCAAGCATTGAGCCCAGCATTGCCTCTAGTATAGAGGCCAGCATTGAGGCCAGCATTGTGCCTAGCTTGGACCCCAGCAATGGGCCCAGCATTGTATCTAGCAATGCGCCCATCATTGTTGCCAGCATTGTGTCTAACACTGAGCCCAGCATTGAGCCCAGCATTGCGTCTAGCATTGAGCCCAGCATTGTCTCTAGCATTGAGCTCAGCAATGTGTTTAGCATTGCGTATATCATTCAGCCCACCATTGTGTCTAGCATTGAGCCCATCATTGTTCCCAGTGTTGTTTCCAGCTCTGAGCCCAGCATTGAGATCAGCATTGCGTCTAGCATTGACCTCAATCACGTGTCTAGCATTGAGCCCATCAATGAACCCCACGTTGTTTCTAGCATTGAGCCCTGCTTTGAGTCCTGCATTGTGTGTAGCATTGAGCCCAGCAATGAGTCCACCATTGGGCCCAGAATTGAGGCCAGCATTGTGCCTAACATGGAGCCCAGCATTGTGTCTAGCATTGAGTCCAGCATTGTGTCCAATTCTGAGCCCAGTATTGAGACCAGCATTGCTTGTAGCATTGAGCCCTGCATTGCACCCCTCATTGGGTCTAGCATTGAGCTCAGAAATATGTCAACCATTGGGCCTAGAATATTGACCAGCATTGTGTCTAGTATTGAGCCCAGCATTGGTTCAAGCATTGACCCAAGCATTGAGCCCAGCATTGCCTCTAGTATTGAGGCCAGCATTGAGGCTAGCATTGTGCCTAGCTTGGAGCCCAGCATTGACCCCAGCATTGTGTCTAGCAATGCTCCCATCATTGTTCCCAGCATTTAGTCTAGCTCTGCGCTGAGCATTGAGCCCAGCATTGCGTCCAGCATTGAGCCTACTATTGTGTCTAGCATTGAGCTCAGCAATGTGTTTAGCACTGCGTATATCATTCAGCCCATCACAGTGTCTAGCATTGAGCCCAGCTTTGTTCCCAGCATTGTGTCTAGCTCTGAGCCCAGCACTGAGCCCAGCATTGTGTCTAGCGTTGAGCCCAACCACGTGTCTAGCATTGAGACCAGGATTGATCGCCGCATTGTGTCCAGCATTGAGCACAGCATTGTGCCTACAATTCAGGCAAGCATGGAGCCCAGCATTGCATCTAGCTTTGAGCCCAGCATTGTGTCTAGCATTGAGCCCAGCATTGAGGCCAGCATTGTGCCTACCATGGAGCGCAGCATTGAGCCCAGCATTGTGTCTAGCACTGAGCCCAGTATCGAGACCAGCATTGCGTGTAGTATTGAGCCCTGCATTGCACCTCTCATTGTGTCTAGCATTGAGCTCAGCAATGTGTCAACCATTGGGCCCAGAATAGAGGCCAGCATTGTATCTAGTATTGAGCCCAGCATTAAGCCCAGCTTTGCATCCAGCATTGAGCCCAGCATTCTGTCTAGCATTGATCCAAGCATTGAGCCCAGCATTGCCTCTAGTATTGAGCCCAGCATTGAGGCCAGCATTGTGCCTAGCTTGGAGCCAAGCATTGAGCCGAGCATTGTGTCTAGCATTGACTCCAGCATTGTGTCTAGCATTGAGCTCAGCAATGTGTTTAGCACTGGGTATATCATTCAGCCCATCATTGTGTCTAGCATTCAGCCCATCATTTTTCCCAGCATTGTGTCTAGCTCTGAGCCCAGCATTGAACCCCGCATTGTGTCTAGCATTGATCCCAGCATTGAGCCCAGCATTGTGTCTAGCATTGAGCCCAGCATTTTATATAACATTGAGCACAGCTTTGTGTCTAGCATTGAGCCAAGCATTGAGCCAAGCATCGCCTCTGGTATTGAGGCCAGCATTGAGGCCAGCATTGTGCCCAGTATGGAGCCAAGCATTGAGACCAGCATTGAGCCCAGCATTGCATCTAGTATTGACTCCAGCATTGTGTCTAGCATTGAACTCAGCAATGTGTTTAGCACTGGGTATATCATTCAGCCCATCATTGTGTCTAGCATTCAGCCCATCATTGTTCCCAGCATTGTGTCTAGCATTGAGCCCAGCATTGAGCCCAGCATTGCGTCTAGCTCTGAGCCCAGCTTTGAGCCCCGCATTGTGTCTAGCATTGAGCCCAGCATTGAGCCCAGCATTGTGTCCAGCATTGAGCCCAGCATTGAGCCCAGCATTGTGTCTAGCAATGAGCCCAGCATTGTGTCTAGCAATGAGCCCAGCATTGTGTCTACCAGTGAGCTCAGCAATGCGTCTATCATTGAGCCCAGCATTGTTTCTCGCATTGATCTCAGCAATGCGCCTAGCATTGCGTCTAACATTGAATCAAGCATTGCGTCTAGCATTGAGCCCAGCATTGAGCTCAGCAAAATGTTTAGCATTGAGCCCAGCATTGCGCCCAGCATTGTGTCTTGCACTGAGCCCAGTATTGAGCCCAGCATTGCATGTAGATTTGAGCCCTGCACTGCCTCTAGTATAGAGGCCAGCATTCAGGCCAGCATTGTGTCTAGCAATAAGTCCAGCAATATGTCTAACATTGAGCCCTGCATTGCGCCCAGCATTGCATCTAGCATTGAGCCCAGCATTGCAACTAGCATTGAGCCCAGCAATGAGCCCAGCAATGTATCTAATTTTGAGCCCAGCATTGAGCCCAGTTTTGTGTCCAGCATTGAGCCCAGTATTGTGTCTAGCTCTGAGCCCAGAATTGAGCCCAGCATTGCATCTAGCATTGAGCCCATCCACGTGTCTAGCATTGAGCCCAGCATTGAGCCCCGCATTGTGTCTAGCATTATTCCAGCATTGAGCTCAGCATTGTGTCCAGCATTGAGCACAGCACTGTGTCTACCATTCAGGCAAGCATGGAGCCCAGCATTTCATCTAGCTTTGAGCACAGCATTGTGTCTTGCATTGAGACCAGCGTAGCGCCCAGCATTGCATTTAGCATTGAGCCCAGCATTGTGTCTAGCATTGAGCCAAGCATTACCTCTCGCATTGCGCCCAGCATTGAGAACAGCATTGCATCTGGCATTGAACCCAGCATTGCATCTAGCTTTGAGCCCAGCATTGAGCAATGCAATGCGTCTACCATTAGGCCAGCATTGAGCCCAGCTTTGCATCTAGCATTGAGCCCAGCATTGAAACCTGCATTGCATCTAGCATTGCGTCTAGCTTTGAGCACATTTTTGGGCACAGCAAGGTTTCAAGCATTAAGTCCAGCATTGTAACCAGCATTGCATCTAGCATTGAGCCCAGCATAGAGCTGAGCCTTACTTCTATCATTGAGCCCAGCAGTGAGTCTAGCATTGAGCACTGCATTGCATCGATCATTGAGCACAGCAGTGATTCTAGCAATGAGCCCTGCATTGCATCGAGCATTGAACCCAGCACTGTGTCTAGCATTGAGCCCAGCATTACCTCTAGTGTTGAGGCCAGCATTGAGGCCAGAATTGTGGCTAGCAATGCACCCCGCATTGTGCCAAGCATTAAGTCCAGCATTGCGTCTAGCTTTGAGCCCAGCATTGCGCCCAGCATAGCGCACAGCATTGCATCTGTCATTGAGCCGAGCATTGTGTCTTGCATTGATCTCAGCAATGCGCCTAGCATTGAGCCCTGCATTGCACCCAGCATTGTGTCTAGTATTGAGCCCAGCATTCTGTCTAGCACTGAGCCCAGTAATGAGCCCAGCATTGCATGCAGCTTTGAGCCCTGCAATGCCTCTAGTATTGAGGCCAGCATTGTGTCTAGCATTAAGTCCAGCATTGTGTCTAGGATTGAGCCCAGCATTGTGTCTAGCATTGAGGCCAGCATTGAGCCCAGCCATCCGTCTAGCATTGAGCCCTGCATTGTGCCCAGCATTGAGGCCAGCATTGAGCCAGGCATTGTGTCTAGCGCTGAGCCCAGTATTGAGCCCAGCATTACGTGTAGCATTGAGCCCAGCATTGTACCTACCATTGAGCCCAGAATTGTGCCTAGCATTGTGTCTAGCATTGAGCCCAGCATTGAGCCGAGCATTTTGTACAGCATTGAGCCCAGCATTGTGTCTAGTACTGAGCCCAGCATTGAGCCCAGTTTTGTGTCCAGCATTGAGCCAAGTATTGTGTCTAGCTCTGAGCCCAGCATTGAGCCCAGCATTGCATCTAGCATTGAGCCCATCCACGTGTCTAGTATTGAGCCCAGCATTGAGCCCCGCATTATGCCTAGCATTGAACCCAGCATTGAGCCCAGCATTGTGTCCAGCATTGAGCACAGCATTGTGTCTACCATTCAGGCAAGCATGGAGCCCAGCATCGCATTTAGCATTGAGCCCAGCATTGTGTCTAGCATTGAGCCCAGCATTACCTCTCGCATTGCGCCCAGCATTTCGAACAGCATTGCATCTGGCATTGAACCCAGCATTGCGTCTAGCTTTGAGCCCAGCATTGAGCAATGCAAAGCGTCTACCAGTAGGCCAGCATTGAGCTCAGCTTTGCGTCTAGCATTGAGCCCAGCATTGAGCCCTGCATTGCACCTACCATTGCGTCTAGCTTTGAGCACAGTTTTGGGCACAGCATTGTGTCAATCATTGCGCCCAGCATTGTGTCAAGCATTAAGTCCAGCATTGTAGCCAGCATTGCATCTAGCATTGAGCCCTGCATTGAGCTGAGCATTACTTCTATCATTGAGCCCAGCAGTGAGTCTAGCATTAAGCACTGCATTTCATCAAGCATTGAGCCCAACAGTGAGTCTAGCATTGAGCCCTGCATTGCACTGAGCATTGAACCCAGCATTGTGTCTAGCATTGAGCCCTGCATTGCGCACAGCATTACCTCTAGTATTGAGGCCAGCATTGAGGCCAGAATTGTGGCTAGCATTGCGCCCAGCATTGTGTCAAGCATTGAGCCCAGCATTGTGTCTAGCATTGAGCCCAGCATTGTGGCTAATATTGAGCCCAGCATTGAGTCAAGCATTGTGTCCAGCATTGAGCCCAGCATTGAGCCCAGCATTGTGTCCAACATTGAGCACAGCATTGTGTCTACCATTCAGGCAAGCATGGAGCCCAGCATTGCATCTAGCTTTGAGCACAGCACTGTGTCTTGCATTGAGCACAGCATTGCGCCCAGCTTTGCATTTAGCATTGAGCCCAGCATTGTGTCTAGCATTGAGCACAGCATTACCTCTCGCATTGCGCCCAGCATTGAGAACAGCATTGCATCTGGCATTGAACACAGCATTGCGTCTAGCTTTGAGCCCAGCATTGAGCAATACAATGCGTCTACCAGTAGGCCAACATTGAGCCCAGCTTTGTGTCTAGCATTGAGCCCAGCATTGAGCCCTGCATTGCATCTAGCATTGCGTCTAGCTTTGAGCACAGTTTTGGGCACAGCATGGTGTCAAGCATTGCGCCCAGCATTGTGTCAAGCATTAAGTCCAGCATTGTACCCAGCATTGCATCGAGCATTGAGCCCAGCAGTGAGTCTAGCATTGAGCACTGCATTGCATCGAGCATTGAGCCCAGCATTTTGTCTAGCATTGAGCCGAGCATTGCGCAAGGCCTTACCTCTAGTATTGAGGCCAGCATTGATGCCAGAATTGTGGCTAGCATTGCGCCCAGCATTGTGTCAAGCATTAAGTCCAGCATTGTGTCTAGCTTTGAGCCCAGCATTGCGCCCAGCGTTGCGTCTATCATTGAGTCCAGCATTGTGTCTTGAATTGATCTCAGCAATGCGCCTAGCATTGCATCTAGCATTGAGCACAGCATTGTGTCTAGCATTGAGCCCAGCATTGTGTCCAGCACTGAGCCCAGTACTGCGCCCAGCACTGCATGTAGCTTCGAGCCCTGCATTGCCTCTAATATTGAGGCCAGCATTGAGGCCAGCATTGTGTCTAGCATTAAGTCCAGCAATGTGTCTAGCACTGAGCCCAGCATTGAGCTCCGCATTGTATCTCGCATTGATCCCAGCATTGAGTCCTGAACTGTGTCCAGCATTGAGCCCAGCATTGCGCCCAGCATTGCGCCCAGCATTGCGTCTATCATTGAGCCCAGCATTGTTTCTCACATTGATCTCAGCAATGCGCCTAGCATTGCGTCTAACATTGAATCAAGCATTATGTCTAGCATTGAGCCCAGCATTGAGCTCAGCAAAATGTTTAGCATTGAGCCCTGCATTGAGCCCAGCATTGTGTCTTGCACAGAGCCCAGTATTGAGCCCAGCATTGCATGTAGATTTGAGCCCTACACTGCCTCTAGTATTGAGGCCAGCATTCATTCCAGCATTGTGTCTAGCATTAAGTCCAGCATTGTTTCTAGCATTGAGCCCAACATTGCGCCCAGCATTGCGTCTAGCATTGAACCCAGCATTGTGTCTAGCATTGAGCCCAACTTTGAGGCTAGCAATATGTCTAGCATTGAGCCCTGCATTGTGCCCAGCATTGTACCTACCATGGAGTCCAGCATTGAGCCCAGCATATTGTCTAGCATTGATCCCAGCAATCTGTTTAGCATTGAGCCCTGCATTGCGCCCAGCATTGCGCCCAGCATTGCAACTAGCAATGAGCCCAGCAATGAGCCCAGCAAGGTGTCTAATTTTGAGCCCAGCATTGAGCCCAGCATTGAGCCCAGCATTGAGCCCAGCATTGCATCTAGCATTGAGCCCATCCACGTGTCTAGCATTGAGCCCAGCATTGAGCCCCTCATTGTGTCTAGCATTATCCCAGCATTGAGCTCAGCATTGTGTCCAGCATTGAGCACAGCATTGTGTCTACCATTCAGGCAAGGATGGAGCCCAGCATTGCATCTAGCTTTGAGCATAGCATTGTGTCTTGCATTGAGCACAGCATTGCGCCCAGCTTTGCGTTTAGCATTGAGCCCAGCATTGTGTCTAGCATTGAGCCCAGCATTACCTCTCGCATTGCGCCCAGCAGTGAGAACAGCATTGCATCTGGATTTGAACCCAGCATTGCGTCTAGCGTTGAGCCCAGCATTGAGCAATGCAATGCGTCTACCAGTAGGCCAACACTGAGCCCAGCTTTACATCTAGCATTGAGCCCAGCATTGAGCCCTGCATTGCATCTAGCATTGCGTCTAGCTTTGAGCACAGTTTTGGGCACAGCATGGTGTCAAGCATTGCACCCAGCATTGTGTCAAGCATTAAGTCCAGCATTGTACCCAGCATTGCGTCTAGCATTGAGCCCAGCATTGAGCTAAGCATTACTTGTATCATTGAGCCCAGCCGTGAGTCTAGCATTAAGCACTGCATTGCATCGAGCATTGAGCCCAGCAGTGAGTCTAGCATTGCGCCCAGCGTTGTGTCAAGCATTAAGTCCAGTATTTTCTCTAGCTTTGAGCCCAGCTTTGCGCCCAGTGTTGCATCTATCATTGAGTCCAGCATTGTGTCTTGCGTGGATCTCAGAAATGCGCCTAGATTTGCGTCTAGCATTGAGCACAGCATTGTGTCTAGCTTTGAGCCCAGCATTGTGTCCAGCACTGAGCCCAATACTGAGCCCAGCATTGCATGTAGCTTCAAGCCCTGCATTGCCTCTAATATTGAGACCAGCATTGAGGCCAGCATTGTGTCTAGCATTAAGTCCAGCAATGTGTCCAGCATTGAGCCCAGCATTGTGTCAAGCATTAAGTCCAGCATTATGTCTAGCTTTGAGCCCAGCATTGCGCCCAGCATTGCGCCCAGCATTGCGTCTATCATTGAGCCCAGCATTGTTTCTCACATTGATCTCAGCAATGCGCCTAGCATTGCGTCTAACATTGAATCACGCATTATGTCTAGCATTGAGCCCAGCATTGAGCTCAGCAAAATGTTTAGCATTGAGCCCTGCATTGAGCCCTGATTTGCGTCTAGCATTGAGCACAGCATTGTGTCTAGCTTTGAGCCCAGCATTGTGTCCAGCACTGAGCCCAATACTGAGCCCAGCATTGCATGTAGCTTCAAGCCCTGCATTGCCTCTAATATTTAGGCCAGCATAGAGGCCAGCATTGTGTCTAGCATTAAGTCCAGCAATGTGTCTAGCATTGAGCACAGCATTGAGCTCCGCATTGTATCTCGCATTGATCCCAGCATTGAGCCCAGTACTGTGTCCAGCATTGATCCCAGCATTGTGTCAAGCATTCAGTCCAGCATTGAGTCTAGCTTTGAGCCCAGCATTGCGCCCAGCATTGCGTCTATCATTGAGCCCAGCATTGTTTCTCGCATTGATCTCAGCAATGCGCCTAGCATTGCGTCTAACATTGTATCAAGCATTATGTCTAGCATTGAGCCCTGCATTGAGCTCAGCAAAAAGTTTAGCATTGAGCCCTGCATTGCGCCCAGCATTGTGTCTTGCACTGAGTCCAGTATTGAGCCCAGCATTGCATGTAGATTTGAGCCCTGCACTGCCTCTAGTGTTGTGTCCAGCATTGAGCCCAGTAACGTGTCTAGCTCTGAGCCCAGCATTGAGCCCATCATTGCATCTAGCATTGAACCCAGCATTGTGTCTAGCATTGAGCCCAGCTTTGAGGCTAGCAAAATGTCTAGCACTGAGCCCTGCATTGCGCCCAGCATTGCGTCTAGCATTGAGCCCAGCATTGCAACTAGTATTGAGCCCAGCAACGAGCCCAGCAATGTGTCTAATTTTGAGCCCAGCATTGAACCCAGTGTTGTGTCCAGCATTGAGCCCAGTAATGTGTCTAGCTCTGAGCCCAGCATTGAGCTCATCATTGCATCTAGCATTGAGCCCATCCACGTGTCTAGCATTGAGCCCAGCATTGAGCCCCGCATTGTGTCTAGCATTATCCCAGCATTGAGCTCAGAATTGTGTCCAGCATTGAGCACAGCATTGTGTCTACCATTCAGGCAAGCATGGAGCCCAGCATTGCATCTAGCTTTGAGCACAGCATTGTGTCTTGCGTTGAGCACATCATAGCGCCCAGCTTTGCGTTTAGCATTGAGCCCAGCATTGTGTCTAGCATTGAGCCCAGCATTACCTCTCGCATTGCGCCCAGCATTTCGAACAGCATTGCATCTGGCATTGAACCCAGCATTGCGTCTAGCTTTGAGCCCAGCATTGAGCAATGCAATGCATCTACCAGTAGGCCAACAGTGAGCCCAGCTTTGCGTCTAGCATTGCGTCTAGCTTTGAGCACAGTTTTGGGCACAGCATGGTGTCAAGCATTGCGCCCAGCATTGTGTCAAGCATTAAGTCCAGCATTGTACACAGCATTGCGTCTAGCATTGAGCCCAGCATTGAGCTGAGCATTACTTCTATCACTGAGCCCAGCCGTGAGTCTAGCATTGAGCACTGCATTGCATCGAGCATTGAGACCAGCAGTGAGTCTGGCATTGAGCCCTGCATTGCATCGAGCATTGAGCCCAGCATTTTGTCTAGCATTGAGCCGCGCATTGTGCAAGGCATTACCTCTAGTATTGAGGCCAGCATTGAGGCCAGAATTGTGGCTAGCATTGCGCCCAGCCTTGTGTCAAGCATTAAGTCCAGCATTGTGTCTAGCTTTGAGCCCAGCATTGCGCCCAGCGTTGCGTCTATCATTGAGTCCAGCATTGTGTCTTGCATTGATCTCAGCAATGCGCCTAGCATTGCATCTAGCATTGAGCACAGCATTGTGTCTAGCATTGAGCCCAGCATTGTGTCCAGCACTGAGCCCAGTACTGCGCCCAGCATTGCATGTAGCTTCGAGCCCTGCATTGCCTCTAATATTGAGACCAGCATTGAGGCCAGCATTGTGTCTAGCATTAAGTCCAGCAATGTGTCTAGCATTGAGCCCAGCATTGAGCTCCACATTGTATCTCGCATTGATCCCAGCATTGAGCCCAGAACTGTGTCCAGCATTGAGCCCAGCATTGTGTCAAGCATTAAGTCCAGCATTATGTCTAGCTTTGAGCCCAGCATTGCGCCCAGCATTGCACCCAGCATTGCGTCTATCATTGAGCCCAGCATTGTTTCTCAAATTGATCTCAGCAATGCGCCTAGCATTGCGTCTAACATTGAATCACGCATTATGTCTAGCATTGAGCGCAGCATTGAGCGCAGCAAAATGTTTAGCATTGAGCCCTGCATTGAGCCCAGCATTGTGTCTTGCACAGAGCCCAGTATTGAGCCCAGCATTGCATGTAGATTTGAGCCCTACACTGCCTCTAGTATTGAGGCCAGCATTCAGGCCAGCATTGTGTCTAGCATTAAGTCCAGCATTGTGTCTAGCATTGAGCCCAACATTGCGCCCAGCATTGAGCCGAGCATTGTGTCTAGCATTGACTCCAGCATTGTGTCTAGCATTGAGCTCAGCAATGTGTTTAGCACTGGGTATATCATTCAGCCCATCATTGTGTCTAGCATTCAGCCCATCATTTTTCCCAGCATTGTGTCTAGCTCTGAGCCCAGCATTGAACCCCGCATTGTGTCTAGCATTGATCCCAGCATTGAGCCCAGCATTGTGTCTAGCATTGAGCCCAGCATTTTGTATAACATTGAGCACAGCTTTGTGTCTAGCATTGAGCCAAGCATTGAGCCAAGCATCGCCTCTGGTATTGAGGCCAGCATTGAGGCCAGCATTGTGCCCAGTATGGAGCCAAGCATTGAGACCAGCATTGAGCCCAGCATTGCGTCTAGTATTGACTCCAGCATTGTGTCTAACATTGAACTCAGCAATGTGTTTAGCACTGGGTATATCATTCACCCCATCATTGTGTCTAGCATTGAGCCCATCATTGTTCCCAGAATTGTGTCAAGCTCTGAGCCCAGCATTGAGCCCAGCATTGCGTCTAGTATTGACTCCAGCATTGTGTCTAGCATTGAACTCAGCAATGTGTTTAGCACTGTGTATATCATTCAGCCCATCATTGTGTCTAGCATTCAGCCCATCATTGTTCCCAGCATTGTGTCCAGCATTGAGCCCAGCATTGAGCCCAGCATTGCGTCTAGCTCTGAGCCCAGCTTTGAGCCCCGCATTGTGTCTAGCATTGAGCCCAGCATTGAGCCCAGCATTGTGTCTAGCATTGAGCCCAGCATTGAGCCCAGCATTGTGTCTAGCAATGAGCCCAGCATTGTGTCTACCAGTGAGTTCAGCAATGCGTCTATCATTGAGCCCAGCATTGTTTCTCGCATTGAATTCAGCAATGCGCCTAGCATTGCGTCTAACATTGAATCAAGCATTGCGTCTACCATTGATCCCAGCATTGAGCCCAGCATTGTGTCTAGCATTGAGCCCAGCATTTTGTATAACATTGAGCACAGCTTTGTGTCTAGCATTGAGCCAAGCATTGAGCCAAGCATCGCCTCTGGTATTGAGGCCAGCATTGAGGCCAGCATTGTGCCCAGTATGGAGCCAAGCATTGAGACCAGCATTGAGCCCAGCATTGCGTCTAGTATTGACTCCAGCATTGTGTCTAACATTGAACTCAGCAATGTGTTTAGCACTGGGTATATCATTCAGCCCATCATTGTGTCTAGCATTGAGCCCATCATTGTTCCCAGAATTGTGTCAAGCTCTGAGCCCAGCATTGAGCCCAGCATTGCGTCTAGTATTGACTCCAGCATTGTGTCTAGCATTGAACTCTGCAATGTGTTTAGCACTGGGTATATCATTCAGCCCATCATTGTGTCTAGCATTCAGCCCATCATTGTTCCCAGCATTGTGTCTAGCATTGAGCCCAGCATTGAGCCCAGCATTGCGTCTAGCTCTGAGCCCAGCTTTGAGCCCCCCATTGTGTCTAGCATTGAGCCCAGCATTGAGCCCAGCATTGTGTCCAGCATTGAGCCCAGCATTGTGTCTAGCAATGAGCCCAGCATTGTGTCTACCAGTGAGCTCAGCAATGCGTCTATCATTGAGCCCAGCATTGTTTCTCGCATTGATCTCAGCAATGCGCCTAGCATTGCATCTAACATTGAATCAAGCATTGCGTCTAGCATTGAGCCCAGCATTGAGCTCAGCAAAATGTTTAGCATTGAGCCCTGCATTGCGCCCAGCATTGTGTCTTGCACTGAGCCCAGTATTGAGCCCAGCATTGCATGTAGATTTGAGCCCTGCACTGCCTCTAGTATTGAGGCCAGCATTTAGGCCAGCATTGTGTCTAGCAATAAGTCCAGCAATATGTCTAACATTGAGCCCTGCATTGCGCCCAGCATTGCATCTAGCATTGAGCCCAGCATTGCAACTAGCATTGAGCCCAGCAATGAGCCCAGCAATGTATCTAATTTTGAGCCCAGCATTGAGCCCAGTTTTGTGTCCAGCATTGAGCCCAGTATTGTGTCTAGCTCTGAGCCCAGAATTGAGCCCAGCATTGCATCTAGCATTGAGCCCATCCACGTGTCTAGCATTGAGCCCAGCATTGAGCCCCGCATTGTGTCTAGCATTATCCCAGCATTGAGCTCAGCATTGTGTCCAGCATTGAGCACAGCACTGTGTCTACCATTCAGGCAAGCATGGAGCCCAGCATTTCATCTAGCTTTGAGCACAGCATTGTGTCTTGCATTGAGACCAGCATAGCGCCCAGCATTGCATTTAGCATTGAGCCCAGCATTGTGTCTAGCATTGAGCCAAGCATTACCTCTCGCATTGCGCCCAGCATTGAGAACAGCATTGCATCTGGCATTGAACCCAGCATTGCATCTAGCTTTGAGCCCAGCATTGAGCAATGCAATGCGTCTACCATTAGGCCAGCATTGAGCCCAGCTTTGCATCTAGCATTGAGCCCAGCATTGAAACCTGCATTGCATCTAGCATTGCGTCTAGCTTTGAGCACATTTTTGGGCACAGCAAGGTTTCAAGCATTAAGTCCAGCATTGTAACCAGCATTGCATCTAGCATTGAGCCCAGCATAGAGCTGAGCCTTACTTCTATCATTGAGCCCAGCAGTGAGTCTAGCATTGAGCACTGCATTGCATCGATCATTGAGCACAGCAGTGATTCTAGCAATGAGCCCTGCATTGCATCGAGCATTGAACCCAGCACTGTGTCTAGCATTGAGCCCAGCATTACCTCTAGTGTTGAGGCCAGCATTGAGGCCAGAATTGTGGCTAGCAATGCACCCCGCATTGTGCCAAGCATTAAGTCCAGCATTGCGTCTAGCTTTGAGCCCAGCATTGCGCCCAGCATAGCGCCCAGCATTGCATCTATCATTGAGCCGAGCATTGTGTCTTGCATTGATCTCAGCAATGTGCCTAGCATTGCGTCTAGCATTGAGCACAGCATTATGTCTAGCATTGAGCCCAGCAAAATGTTTAGCATTGAGCCCTGCATTGCACCCAGCATTGTGTCTAGTATTGAGCCCAGCATTCTGTCTAGCACTGAGCCCAGTAATGAGCCCAGCATTGCATGCAGCTTTGAGCCCTGCAATGCCTCTAGTATTGAGGCCAGCATTGAGGCCAGCATTGTGTCTAGCATTAAGTCCAGCATTGTGTCTAGGATTGAGCCCAGCATTGTGTCTAGCATTGAGGCCAGCATTGAGCCCAGCCATCCGTCTAGCATTGAGCCCTGCATTGTGCCCAGCATTGAGGCCAGCATTGAGCCAGGCATTGTGTCTAGCGCTGAGCCCAGTATTGAGCCCAGCATTACGTGTAGCATTGAGCCCAGCATTGTACCTACTATTGAGCCCAGAATTGTGCCTAGCATTGTGTCTAGCATTGAGCCCAGCATTGAGCCGAGCATTTTGTACAGCATTGAGCCCAGCATTGTGTCTAGTATTGAGCCCAGCATTGAGCCCAGTTTTGTGTCCAGCATTGAGCCAAGTATTGTGTCTAGCTCTGAGCCCAGCATTGAGCCCAGCATTGCATCTAGCATTGAGCCCATCCACGTGTCTAGTATTGAGCCCAGCATTGAGCCCCGCATTATGCCTAGCATTGAACCCAGCATTGAGCCCAGCATTGTGTCCAGCATTGAGCACAGCATTGTGTCTACCATTCAGGCAAGCATGGAGCCCAGCATCGCATTTAGCATTGAGCCCAGCATTGTGTCTAGCATTGAGCCCAGCATTACCTCTCGCATTGCGCCCAGCATTTCGAACAGCATTGCATCTGGCATTGAACCCAGCATTGCGTCTAGCTTTGAGCCCAGCATTGAGCAATGCAATGCGTCTACCAGTAGGCCAACATTGAGCGCAGCTTTTTGTCTAGCATTGAGCCCAGCATTGAGCCCTGCATTGCATCTAGCAATGCGACTAGCTTTGAGCACAGTTTTGGGCACAGCATGGTGTCAAGCATTGCGCCCAGCATTGTGTCAAGCATTAAGTCCAGCATTGTACCCAGCATTGCATCTAGCATTGAGCCCAGCATTGAGATGAGCATTACTTCTATCATTGAGCCCAGCTGTGAGTCTAGCATTGAGCACTGCATTGCATCGAGCATTGAGCCCAGCAGTGAGTCTAGCATTGAGCACTGCATTGCATCGAGCATTGAGCTCAGCATTTTGTCTAGCATTGAGCCGAGCATTGCGCAAGGCCTTACCTCTAGTATTGAGGCCAGCATTGATGCAAGAATTGTGGCTAGCATTGCGCCCAGCATTGTGTCAAGCATTAAGTCCAGCATTGTGTCTAGCTTTGAGCCCAGCATTGCGCCCAGCGTTGCGTCTATCATTGAGTCCAGCATTGTGTCTGGCATTGATCTCAGCAATGCGCCTAGCATTGCATCTAGCATTGAGCACAGCATTGTGTCTAGCATTGAGCCCAGCATTGTGTCCAGCACTGAGCCCAGTACTGCGCCCAGCATTGCATGTAGCTTCGAGCCCTGCATTGCCTCTAATATTGAGGCCAGCATTGAGGCCAGCATTGTGTCTAGCATTAAGTCCAGCAATGTGTCTAGCACTGAGCCCAAAATTGAGCTCCGCATTGTATCTCGCATTGATCCCAGCATTGAGTCCCGAACTGTGTCCAGCATTGAGCCCAGCATTGCGCCCAGCATTGCGCCCAGCATTGCGTCTATCATTGAGCCCAGCATTGTTTCTCCCATTGATCTCAGCAATGCGCCTAGCATTGCGTCTAACATTGAATCAAGCATTATATCTAGCGTTGAGCCCAGCATTGAGCTCAGCAAAATGTTTAGCATTGAGCCCTGCATTGAGCCCAGCATTGTGTCTTGCACAGAGCCCAGTATTGAGCCCAGCATTGCATGTAGATTTGAGCCCTACACTGCCTCTAGTATTGAGGCCAGCATTCAGGCCAGCATTGTGTCTAGCATTAAGTCCAGCATTGTGTCTAGCATTGAGCCCAACATTGCGCCCAGCATTGCGTCTAGCATTGAACCCAGCATTGTGTCTAGCATTGAGCCCAACTTTGAGGCTAGCAATATGTCTAGCATTGAGCCCTGCATTGTGCCCAGCATTGTACCTACCATGGAGTCCAGCATTGAGCCCAGCATATTGTCTAGCATTGATCCCAGCAATCTATTTAGCATTGAGCCCTGCATTGCGCCCAACATTGCAACTAGCATTGAGCCCAGCATTGCAACTAGCAATGAGCCCAGCAATGAGCCCAGCAATGTGTCTAATTTTGAGCCCAGCATTGAGCCCAGTGTTGTGTCCAGCATTGAGCCCAGTATTGTGTCTAGCTCTGAGCCCAGCATTGAGCCCAGCATTGAGCCCAGCATTGAGCCCCGCATTGTGTCTAGCATTATCCCAGCATTGAGCTCAGCATTGTGTCCAGCATTGAGCACAGCATTGTGTCTACCATTCAGGCAAGGATGGAGCCCAGCATTGCATTTAGCTTTGAGCATAGCATTGTGTCTTGCATTGAGCACAGCATTGCGCCCAGCTTTGCGTTTAGCATTGAGCCCAGCATTGTGTCTAGCATTGAGCCCAGCATTACCTCTCGCATTGCGCCCAGCAGTGAGAACAGCATTGCATCTGGATTTGAACCCAGCATTGCGTCTAGCGTTGAGCCCAGCATTGAGCAATGCAATGCGTCTACCAGTAGGCCAACACTGAGCCCAGCTTTACGTCTAGCATTGAGCCCAGCATTGAGCCCTGCATTGCATCTAGCATTGCGTCTAGCTTTGAGCACAGTTTTGGGCACAGCATGGTGTCAAGCATTGCACCCAGCATTGTGTCAAGCATTAAGTCCAGCATTGTACCCAGCATTGCGTCTAGCATTGAGCCCAGCATTGAGCTAAGCATTACTTGTATCATTGAGCCCAGCCGTGAGTCTAGCATTAAGCACTGCATTGCATCGAGCATTGAGCCCAGCAGTGAGTCTAGCATTGCGCCCAGCGTTGTGTCAAGCATTAAGTCCAGTATTTTGTCTAGCTTTGAGCCCAGCTTTGCGCCCAGTGTTGCATCTATCATTGAGTCCAGCATTGTGTCTTGCATTGATCTCAGAAATGCGCCTAGATTTGCGTCTAGCATTGAGCACAGCATTGTGTCTAGCTTTGAGCCCAGCATTGTGTCCAGCACTGAGCCCAATACTGAGCCCAGCATTGCATGTAGCTTCAAGCCCTGCATTGCCTCTAATATTTAGGCCAGCATAGAGGCCAGCATTGTGTCTAGCATTAAGTCCAGCAATGTGTCTAGCATTGAGCACAGCATTGAGCTCCGCATTGTATCTCGCATTGATCCCAGCATTGAGCCCAGTACTGTGTCCAGCATTGAGCCCAGCATTGTGTCATGCATTAAGTCCAGCATTGAGTCTAGCTTTGAGCCCAGCATTGCGCCCAGCATTGCGTTTATCATTGAGCCCAGCATTGTTTCTCGCATTGATCTCAGCACTGCGCCTAGCATTGCGTCTAACATTGTATCAAGCATTATGTCTAGCATTGAGCCCTGCATTGAGTTCAGCAAAAAGTTTAGCATTGAGCCCTGCATTGCGCCCAGCATTGTGTCTTGCACTGAGTCCAGTATTGAGCCCAGCATTGCATGTAGATTTGAGCCCTGCACTGCCTCTAGTATTGAAGCCAGCAGTAAGTCCAGCATTGTGTCTAGCATTGAGCCCAACATTGCGCCCAGCATTACGTCTAGCATTGAACCCAGCATTGTGTCTAGCATTGAGCCCAGCTTTGAGGCTAGCAAAATGTCTAGCACTGAGCCCTGCATTGCGCCCAGCATTGCGTCTAGCATTGAGCCCAGCATTGCAACTAGTATTGAGCCCAGCAACGAGCCCAGCAATGTGTCTAATTTTGAGCCCAGCACTGAGCCCAGTGTTGTGTCCAGCATTGAGCCCATTAATGTGTCTAGCTCTGAGCCCAGCATTGAGCCCATCATTGCATCTAGCATTGAGCCCATCCACGTGTCTAGCATTGAGCCCAGCATTGAGCCCCGCATTGTGTCTAGCATTATCCCAGCATTGAGCTCAGAATTGTGTCCAGCATTGAGCACAGCATTGTGTCTACCATTCAGGCAAGCATGGAGCCCAGCATTGCATCTAGCTTTGAGCACAGCATTGTGTCTGGCGTTGAGCACAGCATAGCGCCCAGCTTTGCGTTTAGCATTGAACCCAGCATTGCGTCTAGCTTTGAGCCCAGCATTGAGCAATGCAATGCATCTACCAGTAGGCCAACAGTGAGCCCAGCTTTGCGTCTAGCATTGAGCCCAGCATTGAGCCCTGCATTGCATCTAGCATTGCGTCTAGCTTTGAGCACAGTTTTGGGCACAGCATGGTGTCAAGCATTGCGCCCAGCATTGTGTCAAGCATTAAGTCCAGCATTGTACCCAGCATTGCGTCTAGCATTGAGCCCAGCATTGAGCTGAGCATTACTTCTATCACTGAGCCCAGCCGTGAGTCTAGCATTGAGCACTGCATTGCATCGAGCATTGAGACCAGCAGTGAGTCTAGCATTGAGCCCTGCATTGCATCGAGCATTGAGCCCAGCATTTTGTCTAGCATTGAGCCGCGCATTGTGCAAGGCATTACCTCTAGTATTGAGGCCAGCATTGAGGCCAGAATTGTGGCTAGCATTGCGCCCAGCATTGTGTCAAGCATTAAGTCCAGCATTGTGTCTAGCTTTGAGCCCAGCATTGCGCCCAGCGTTGCGTCTATCATTGAGTCCAGCATTGTGTCTTGCATTGATCTCAGCAATGCGCCTAGCATTGCATCTAGCATTGAGCACAGCATTGTGTCTAGCATTGAGCCCAGCATTGTGTCCAGCACTGAGCCCAGTACTGCGCCCAGCATTGCATGTAGCTTCGAGCCCTGCATTGCCTCTAATATTGAGACCAGCATTGAGGCCAGCATTGTATCTAGCATTAAGTCCAGCAATGTGTCCAGCATTGAGCCCAGCATTGTGTCAAGCATTAAGTCCAGCATTATGTCTAGCTTTGAGCCCAGCATTGCGCCCAGCATTGCGCCCAGCATTGCGTCTATCATTGAGCCCAGCATTGTTTCTCACATTGATCTCAGCAATGCGCCTAGCATTGCGTCTCACATTGAATCACGCATTATGTCTAGCATTGAGCCCAGCATTGAGCTCAGCAAAATGTTTAGCATTGAGCCCTGCATTGAGCCCAGCATTGTGTCTTGCATTGATCTCAGAAATGCGCCTAGATTTGCGTCTAGCATTGAGCACAGCATTGTGTCTAGCTTTGAGCCCAGCATTGTGTCCAGCACTGAGCCCAATACTGAGCCCAGCATTGCATGTAGCTTCAAGCCCTGCATTGCCTCTAATATTTAGGCCAGCATAGAGGCCAGCATTGTGTCTAGCATTAAGTCCAGCAATGTGTCTAGCATTGAGCACAGCATTGAGCTCCGCATTGTATCTCGCATTGATCCCAGCATTGAGCCCAGTACTGTGTCCAGCATTGAGCCCAGCATTGTGTCAAGCATTCAGTCCAGCATTGAGTCTAGCTTTGAGCCCAGCATTGCGCCCAGCATTGCGTCTATCATTGAGCCCAGCATTGTTTCTCGCATTGATCTCAGCAATGCGCCTAGCATTGCGTCTAACATTGTATCAAGCATTATGTCTAGCATTGAGCCCTGCATTGAGCTCAGCAAAAAGTTTAGCATTGAGCCCTGCATTGCGCCCAGCATTGTGTCTTGCACTGAGTCCAGTATTGAGCCCAGCATTGCATGTAAATTTGAGCCCTGCACTGCCTCTAGTATTGAGGCCAGCATTAAGTCCAGCATTGTGTCTAGCATTGAGCCCAACATTGCGCCCAGCATTACGTCTAGCATTGAACCCAGCATTGTGTCTAGCATTGAGCCCAGCTTTGAGGCTAGCAAAATGTCTAGCACTGAGCCCTGCATTGCGCCCAGCATTGCGTCTAGCATTGAGCCCAGCATTGCAACTAGTATTGAGCCCAGCAACGAGCCCAGCAATGTGTCTAATTTTGAGCCCATCATTGAGCCCAGTGTTGTGTCCAGCATTGAGCCCAGTAATGTGTCTAGCTCTGAGCCCAGCATTGAGCCCATCATTGCATCTAGCATTGAGCCCATCCACGTGTCTAGCATTGAGCCCAGCATTGAGCCCCGCATTGTGTCTAGCATTATCCCAGCATTGAGCTCAGAATTGTGTCCAGCATTGAGCACAGCATTGTGTCTACCATTCAGGCAAGCATGGAGCCCAGCATTGCATCTAGCTTTGAGCACAGCATTGTGTCTGGCGTTGAGCACAGCATAGCGCCCAGCTTTGCGTTTAGCATTGAACCCAGCATTGCGTCTAGCTTTGAGCCCAGCATTGAGCAATGCAATGCATCTACCAGTAGGCCAACAGTGAGCCCAGCTTTGCGTCTAGCATTGAGCCCAGCATTGAGCCCTGCATTGCATCTAGCATTGCGTCTAGCTTTGAGCACAGTTTTGGGCACAGCATGGTGTCAAGCATTGCGCCCAGCATTGTGTCAAGCATTAAGTCCAGCATTGTACCCAGCATTGCGTCTAGCATTGAGCCCAGCATTGAGCTGAGCATTACTTCTATCACTGAGCCCAGCCGTGAGTCTAGCATTGAGCACTGCATTGCATCGAGCATTGAGACCAGCAGTGAGTCTAGCATTGAGCCCTGCATTGCATCGAGCATTGAGCCCAGCATTTTGTCTAGCATTGAGCCGCGCATTGTGCAAGGCATTACCTCTAGTATTGAGGCCAGCATTGAGGCCAGAATTGTGGCTAGCATTGCGCCCAGCATTGTGTCAAGCATTAAGTCCAGCATTGTGTCTAGCTTTGAGCCCAGCATTGCGCCCAGCGTTGCGTCTATCATTGAGTCCAGCATTGTGTCTTGCATTGATCTCAGCAATGCGCCTAGCATTGCATCTAGCATTGAGCACAGCATTGTGTCTAGCATTGAGCCCAGCATTGTGTCCAGCACTGAGCCCAGTACTGCGCCCAGCATTGCATGTAGCTTCGAGCCCTGCATTGCCTCTAATATTGAGACCAGCATTGAGGCCAGCATTGTATCTAGCATTAAGTCCAGCAATGTGTCCAGCATTGAGCCCAGCATTGTGTCAAGCATTAAGTCCAGCATTATGTCTAGCTTTGAGCCCAGCATTGCGCCCAGCATTGCGCCCAGCATTGCGTCTATCATTGAGCCCAGCATTGTTTCTCACATTGATCTCAGCAATGCGCCTAGCATTGCGTCTAACATTGAATCACGCATTATGTCTAGCATTGAGCCCAGCATTGAGCTCAGCAAAATGTTTAGCATTGAGCCTTGCATTGAGCCCAGCATTGTGTCTTGCATTGATCTCAGAAATGCGCCTAGATTTGCGTCTAGCATTGAGCACAGCATTGTGTCTAGCTTTGAGCCCAGCATTGTGTCCAGCACTGAGCCCAATACTGAGCCCAGCATTGCATGTAGCTTCAAGCCCTGCATTGTCTCTAATATTTAGGCCAGCATAGAGGCCAGCATTGTGTCTAGCATTAAGTCCAGCAATGTGTCTAGCATTGAGCACAGCATTGAGCTCCGCATTGTATCTCGCATTGATCCCAGCATTGAGCCCAGTACTGTGTCCAGCATTGAGCCCAGCATTGTGTCAAGCATTCAGTCCAGCATTGAGTCTAGCTTTGAGCCCAGCATTGTTTCTCACATTGATCTCAGCAATGCGCCTAGCATTGCGTCTAACATTGAATCACGCATTATGTCTAGCATTGAGCCCAGCATTGAGCTCAGCAAAATGTTTAGCATTGAGCCCTGCATTGAGCCCAGCATTGTGTCTTGCATTGATCTCAGAAATGCGCCTAGATTTGCGTCTAGCATTGAGCACAGCATTGTGTCTAGCTTTGAGCCCAGCATTGTGTCCAGCACTGAGCCCAATACTGAGCCCAGCATTGCATGTAGCTTCAAGCCCTGCATTGCCTCTAATATTTAGGCCAGCATAGAGGCCAGCATTGTGTCTAGCATTAAGTCCAGCAATGTGTCTAGCATTGAGCACAGCATTGAGCTCCGCATTGTATCTCGCATTGATCCCAGCATTGAGCCCAGTACTGTGTCCAGCATTGAGCCCAGCATTGTGTCAAGCATTCAGTCCAGCATTGAGTCTAGCTTTGAGCCCAGCATTGCGCCCAGCATTGCGTCTATCATTGAGCCCAGCATTGTTTCTCGCATTGATCTCAGCAATGCGCCTAGCATTGCGTCTAACATTGTATCAAGCATTATGTCTAGCATTGAGCCCTGCATTGAGCTCAGCAAAAAGTTTAGCATTGAGCCCTGCATTGCGCCCAGCATTGTGTCTTGCACTGAGTCCAGTATTGAGCCCAGCATTGCATGTAGATTTGAGCCCTGCACTGCCTCTAGTATTGAGGCCAGCATTAAGTCCAGCATTGTGTCTAGCATTGAGCCCAACATTGCGCCCAGCATTACGTCTAGCATTGAACCCAGCATTGTGTCTAGCATTGAGCCCAGCTTTGAGGCTAGCAAAATGTCTAGCACTGAGCCCTGCATTGCGCCCAGCATTGCGTCTAGCATTGAGCCCAGAATTGCAACTAGTATTGAGCCCAGCAACGAGCCCAGCAATGTGTCTAATTTTGAGCCCATCATTGAGCCCAGTGTTGTGTCCAGCATTGAGCCCAGTAATGTGTCTAGCTCTGAGCCCAGCATTGAGCCCATCATTGCATCTAGCATTGAGCCCATCCACGTGTCTAGCATTGAGCCCAGCATTGAGCCCCGCATTGTGTCTAGCATTATCCCAGCATTGAGCTCAGAATTGTGTCCAGCATTGAGCACAGCATTGTGTCTACCATTCAGGCAAGCATGGAGCCCAGCATTGCATCTAGCTTTGAGCACAGCATTGTGTCTTGCGTTGAGCACAGCATAGCGCCCAGCTTTGCGTTTAGCATTGAGCCCAGCATTGTGTCTAGCATTGAGCCCAGCATTGAGCAATGCAATGCATCTGCCAGTAGGCCAACAGTGAGCCCAGCTTTGCGTCTAGCATTGAGCCCAGCATTGAGCCCTGCATTGCATCTAGCATTGCGTCTAGCTTTGAGCACAGTTTTGGGCACAGCATGGTGTCAAGCATTGCGCCCAGCATTGTGTCAAGCATTAAGTCCACCATTGTACCCAGCATTGCGTCTAGCATTGAGCCCAGCATTGAGCTGAGCATTATTTCTATCACTGAGCCCAGCCGTGAGTCTAGCATTGAGCACTGCATTGCATCGAGCATTGAGACCAGCAGTGAGTCTAGCATTGAGCCCTGCATTGCATCGAGCATTGAGCCCAGCATTTTGTCTAGCATTGAGCCGCGCATTGTGCAAGGCATTACCTCTAGTATTGAGGCCAGCATTGTGGCCAGCATTGTGTCAAGCATTAAGTTCAGCATTGTGTCTAGCTTTGAGCCCAGCATTGCGCCCAGCGTTGCGTCTATCTTTGAGTCCAGCATTGTGTCTTGCATTGATCTCAGCAATGCTCCTAGCATTGCATCTAGCATTGAGCACAGCATTGTGTCTAGCATTGAGCCCAGCATTGTGTCCAGCACTGAGCCCAGTACTGCGCCCAGCATTGCATGTAGCTTCGAGCCCTGCATTGCCTCTAATATTGAGACCAGCATTGAGGCCAGCATTGTGTCTAGCATTAAGTCCAGCAATGTGTCTAGCATTGAGCCCAGCATTGCGCTCCACATTGTATCTCGCATTGATCCCAGCATTGAGCCCAGAACTGTGTCCAGCATTGAGCCCAGCATTGTGTCAAGCATTAAGTCCAGCAATATGTCTAGCTTTGAGCCCAGCATTGCGCCCAGCATTGCGCCCAGCATTGCGTCTATCATTGAGCCCAGCATTGTTTCTCACATTGATCTCAGCAATGCGCCTAGCATTGCGTCTAACATTGAATCACGCATTATGTCTAGCATTGAGCGCAGCATTGAGCTCAGCAAAATGTTTAGCATTGAGCCCTGCATTGAGCCCAGCATTGTGTCTTGCACAGAGCCCAGTATTGAGCCCAGCATTGCATGTAGATTTGAGCCCTGCACTGCCTCTAGTATTGAGGCCAGCATTCAGGCCAGCATTGTTTCTAGCATTAAGTCCAGCATTGTGTCTAGCATTGAGCCCAACATTGCGCCCAGCATTGAGCCGAGTATTGTGTCTAGCATTGACTCCAGCATTGTGTCTAGCATTGAGCTCAGCAATGTGTTTAGCACTGGGTATATCATTCAGCCCATCATTGTGTCTAGCATTCAGCCCATCATTTTTCCCAGCATTGTGTCTAGCTCTGAGCCCAGCATTGAACCCCGCATTGTGTCTAGCATTGAGCCCAGCATTGTGTCAAGCATTAAGTCCAGCATTGAGTCTAGCTTTGAGCCCAGCATTGCGCCCAGCATTGCGTCTATCATTGAGCCCAGCATTGTTTCTCGCATTGATCTCAGCATGCGCCTAGCATTGCGTCTAACATTGTATCAAGCATTATGTCTAGCATTGAGCCCTGCATTGAGCTCAGCAAAAAGTTTAGCATTGAGCCCTGCATTGCGCCCAGCATTGTGTCTTGCACTGAGTCCAGTATTGAGCCCAGCATTGCATGTAGATTTGAGCCCTGCACTGCCTCTAGTATTGAGGCCAGCAGTAAGTCCAGCATTGTGTCTAGCATTGAGCCCAACATTGCGCCCAGCATTACGTCTAGCATTGAACCCAGCATTGTGTCTAGCATTGAGCCCAGCTTTGAGGCTAGCAAAATGTCTAGCACTGAGCCCTGCATTGCGCCCAGCATTGCGTCTAGCATTGAGCCCAGCATTGCAACTAGTATTGAGCCCAGCAACGAGCCCAGCAATGTGTCTAATTTTGAGCCCAGCATTGAGCCCAGTGTTGTGTCCAGCATTGAGCCCAGTCATGTGTCTAGCTCTGAGCCCAGCATTGAGCCCATCATTGCATCTAGCATTGAGCCCATCCACGTGTCTAGCATTGAGCCCAGCATTGAGCCCCGCATTGTGTCTAGCATTATCCCAGCATTGAGCTCAGAATTGTGTCCAGCATTGAGCACAGCATTGTGTCTACCATTCAGGCAAGCATGGAGCCCAGCATTGCATCTAGCTTTGAGCACAGCATTGTGTCTTGCGTTGAGCACAGCATAGCGCCCAGCTTTGCGTTTAGCATTGAGCCCTGCATTGTGTCTAGCATTGAGCCCAGCATTACCTCTCGCATTGCGCCCAGCATTTCGAACAGCATTGCATCTGGCATTGAACCCAGCATTGCGTCTAGCTTTGAGCCCAGCATTGAGCAATGCAATGCATCTACCAGTAGGCCAACAGTGAGCCCAGCTTTGCGTCTAGCATTGAGCCCAGCATTGAGCCCTGCATTGCATCTAGCATTGCGTCTAGCTTTGAGCACAGTTTTGGGCACAGCATGGTATCAAGCATTGCGCCCAGCATTGTGTCAAGCATTAAGTCCAGCGTTGTACCCAGCATTGCGTCTAGCATTGAGCCCAGCATTGAGCTGAGCATTACTTCTATCACTGAGCCCAGCCGTGAGTCTAGCATTGAGCACTGCATTGCATCGAGCATTGAGACCAGCAGTGAGTCTAGCATTGAGCCCTGCATTGCATCGAGCATTGAGCCTAGCATTTTGTCTAGCATTGAGCCGCGCATTGTGCAAGGCATTACCTCTAGTATTGAGGCCAGCATTGAGGCCAGTATTGTGGCTAGCATTGCGCCCAGCATTGTGTCAAGCATTAAGTCCAGCATTGTGTCTAGCTTTGAGCCCAGCATTGCGCCCAGCGTTGCGTCTATCATTGAGTCCAGCATTGTGTCTTGCATTGATCTCAGCAATGCGCCTAGCATTGCATCTAGCATTGAGCACAGCATTGTGTCCAGCACTGAGCCCAGTACTGCGCCCAGCATTGCATGTAGCTTCGAGCCCTGCATTGCCTCTAATATTGAGACCAGCATTGAGGCCAGCATTGTGTCTAGCATTAAGTCCAGCAATGTATCTAGCATTGAGCCCAGCATTGAGCTCCACATTGTATCTCGCATTGATCCCAGCATTGAGCCCAGAACTGTGTCCAGCATTGAGCCCAGCATTGTGTCAAGCATTAAGTCCAGCATTATGTCTAGCTTTGAGCCCAGCATTGCGCCCAGCATTGCGCCCAGCATTGCGTCTATCATTGAGCCCAGCATTGTTTCTCACATTGATCTCAGCAATGCGCCTAGCATTGCGTCTAACATTGAATCACGCATTATGTCTAGCATTGAGCGCAGCATTGAGCTCAGCA
Source organism: Carcharodon carcharias (assembly GCF_017639515.1). Taxonomy (NCBI): domain Eukaryota; kingdom Metazoa; phylum Chordata; class Chondrichthyes; order Lamniformes; family Lamnidae; genus Carcharodon; species Carcharodon carcharias. The sequence goes on from NC_054471.1 coordinate 81,436,561, forward strand.
AAATGTTTAGCATTGAGCCCTGCATTGAGCCCAGCATTGTGTCTTGCACAGAGCCCAGTATTGAGCCCAGCATTGCATGTAGATTTGAGCCCTGCACTGCCTCTAGTATTGAGGCCAGCATTCAGGCCAGCATTGTGTCTAGCATTAAGTCCAGCATTGTGTCTAGCATTGAGCTCAACATTGCGCCCAGCATTGCGTCTAGCATTGAACCCAGCATTGTGTCTAGCATTGAACCCAACTTTGAGGCTAGCAATATGTCTGGCATTGAGCCCTGCATTGTGCCCAGCATTGTACCTACCATGGAGTCCAGCATTGAGCCCAGCATATTGTCTAGCATTGATCCCAGCAATATGTTTAGCATTGAGCCCTGCATTGCGCCCAGCATTGCAACTAGCATTGAGCCCAGCATTGCAACTAGCATTGAGCCCAGCAATGAGCCCAGCAATGTGTCTAATTTTGAGCCCAGCATTGAACCCAGTGTTGTGTCCAGCATTGAGCCCAGTATTGTGTCTAGCTCTGAGCCCAGCATTGAGCCCAGCATTGCATCTAGCATTGAGCCCATCCACATGTCTAGCATTGAGCCCAGCATTGAGCCCCGCATTGTGTCTAGCATTATCCCAGCATTGAGCTCAGCATTGTGTCCAGCATTGAGCACAGCATTGTGTCTACAATTCAGGCAAGCATGGAGCCCAGCATTGCATCTAGATTTGAGCATAGCATTGTGTCTTGCATTGAGCACAGCATTGCGCCCAGCTTTGCGTTTAGCATTGAGCCCAGCATTGTGTCTAGCATTGAGCCCAGCATTACCTCTCGCATTGCGCCCAGCAGTGAGAACAGCATTGCTTCTGGATTTGAACCCAGCATTGCGTCTAGCGTTGAGCCCAGCATTGAGCAATGCAATGCGTCTACCAGTAGGCCAACATTGAGCCCAGCTTTGCGTCTAGCATTGAGCCCAGCATTGAGCCCTGCATTGCATCTAGCATTGCGTCTAGCTTTGAGCACAGTTTTGGGCACAGCATGGTGTCAAGCATTGCGCCCAGCATTGTGTCAAGCATTAAGTCCAGCATTGTACCCAGCATTGCGTCTAGCATTGAGCCCAGCATTGTGCTAAGCATTACTTGTATCATTGAGCCCAGCAGTGAGTCTAGCATTGCGCCCAGCATTGTGTCAAGCATTAAGTCCAGTATTGTGTCTAGCTTTGAGCCCAGCTTTGCGCCCAGCGTTGCATCTATCATTGAGTCCAGCATTGTGTCTTGCATTGATCTCAGAAATGCACCTAGATTTGCGTCTAGCATTGAGCACAGCATTGTGTCTAGCTTTGAGCCCAGCATTGTGTCCAGCACTGAGCCCAATACTGAGCCCAGCATTGCATGTAGCTTCAAGCCCTGCATTGCCTCTAATATTTAGGCCAGCATAGAGGCCAGCATTGTGTCTAGCATTAAGTCCAGCAATGTGTCTAGCATTGAGCCCAGCATTGAGCTCCGCATTGTATCTCGCATTGATCCCAGCATTGAGCCCAGTACTGTGTCCAGCATTGAGCCCAGCATTGTGTCAAGCATTAAGTCCAGCATTGTGTCTAGCTTTGAGCCCAGCATTGCGCCCAGCATTGCGTCTATCATTGAGCCCAGCATTGTTTCTCGCATTGATCTCAGCAATGCGCCTAGCATTGCGTCTAACATTGAATCAAGCATTATGTCTAGTATTGAGCCCAGCTTTGAGCTCAGCAAAAAGTTTAGCATTGAGCCCTGCATTGCGCCCAGCATTGTGTCTTGCACTGAGTCCAGTATTAAGCCCAGCATTGCATGTAGATTTGAGCCCTGCACTGCCTCTAGTATTGAGGCCAGCATTAAGTCCAGCATTACGTCTAGCATTGAACCCAGCATTGTGTCTAGCATTGAACCCAACTTTGAGGCTAGCAATATGTCTAGCATTGAGCCCTGCATTGTGCCCAGCATTGTACCTACCATGGAGTCCAGCATTGAGCCCAGCATATTGTCTAGCATTGATCCCAGCAATATGTTTAGCATTGAGCCCTGCATTGCGCCCAGCATTGCAACTAGCATTGAGCCCAGCATTGCAACTAGCATTGAGCCCAGCAATGAGCCCAGCAATGTGTCTAATTTTGAGCCCAGCATTGAGCCCAGTGTTGTGTCCAGCATTGAGCCCAGTATTGTGTCTAGCTCTGAGCCCAGCATTGAGCCCAGCATTGCATCTAGCATTGAGCCCATCCACGAGTCTAGCATTGAGTCCAGCATTGAGCCCCGCATTGTGTCTAGCATTATCCCAGCATTGAGCTCAGCATTGTGTCCAGCATCGAGCACAGCATTGTGTCTACCATTCAGGCAAGCATGGAGCCCAGCATTGCATCTAGCTTTGAGCGTAGCATTGTGTCTTGCATTGAGCACAGCATTGCGCACAGCTTTGCGTTTAGCATTGAGCCCAGCATTGTGTCTAGCATTGAGCCCAGCATTACCTCTCGCATTGCGCCCAGCAGTGAGAACAGCATTGCTTCTGGATTTGAACCCAGCATTGCGTCTAGCGTTGAGCCCAGCAATGAGCAATACAATGCGTCTACCAGTAGGCCAACATTGAGCCCAGCTTTGCGTCTAGCATTGAGCCCAGCATTGAGCCCTGCATTGCATCTAGCATTGCGTCTAGCTTTGAGCACAGTTTTGGGCACAGCATGGTGTCTAGCTTTGCACGCAGCATTGTGTCAAGCATTAAGTCCAGCATTGTACCCAGCATTGCGTCTAGCATTGAGCCCAGCATTGAGCTAAGCATTACATGTATCATTGAGCCCAGCCGTGAGTCTAGCATTGAGCACTGCATTGCATCGAGCATTGAGCCCAGCAGTGAGTCTAGAATTGCGCCCAGCATTGTGTCAAGCATTAAGTCCAGTATTGTGTCTAGCTTTGAGCCCAGCATTGCGCCCAGCATTGCGTCTATCATTGAGCACAGCATTGTGTCTTGCATTGATCTCAACAATGCACCTAGCATTGCGTCTAGCATCGAGCACAGCATTGTGTCCAGCAATGAGCCCAGCATTGAGCTGAGCATTACTTCTATCATTGAGCCCAGCAGTGAGTCTAGCATTGAGCCCAGCATTGCGCAAAGCATTACCTCTAGTATTGAGGCCAGCATTGAGGCCAGAATTGTGGCTAGCATTGCGCCCAGCATTGTGTCAAGCATTGAGCCCAGCATTGTGTCTAGCATTGAGCCCAGCATTGTGGCTAATATTGAGCCCAGCATTGAGCCCAGCATTGAGCCCAGCATCGTGTCCAACATTGAGCACAGCATTGTGTCTACCATTCAGGCAAGCATGGAGCCCAGCATTGCATCTAGCTTTGAGCACAGCACTGTGTCTTGCATTGAGCACAGCATTGCGCCCAGCTTTGCGTTTAGCATTGAGCCCAGCATTGTGTCTAGCATTGAGCACAGCATTACCTCTCGCATTGCGCCCAGCATTGAGAACAGCATTGCATCTGGCATTGAACACAGCATTGCGTCTAGCTTTGAGCCCAGCATTGAGCAATGCAATGCGTCTACCAGTAGGCCAACATTGAGCCCAGCTTTGCGTCTAGCATTGAGCCCAGCATTGAGCCCTGCATTGCATCTAGCATTGCGGCTAGCTTTGAGCACAGTTTTGGGCACAGCATGGTGTCAAGCATTGCACCCAGCATTGTGTCAAGCATTAAGTCCAGCATTGTACCCAGCGTTGCGTCTAGCATTGAGCCCAGCATTGAGCTGAGCATTACTTCTGTCATTGAGCCCAGCAGTGAGTCTAGCATTGAGCACTGCATTGCATCGAGCATTGAGCCCAGCATTTTGTCTAGCATTGAGCCGAGCATTGCGCAAGGCCTTACCTCTAGTATTGAGGCCAGCATTGATGCCAGAATTGTGGCTAGCATTGAGCACAGCATTACCTCTCGCATTGCGCCCAGCATTGAGAACAGCATTGCATCTGGCATTGAACACAGCACTGCGTCTAGCGTTGAGCCCAGCATTGAACAATGCAATGCGTCTACCAGTAGGCCAACATTGAGCCCAGCTTTGCATCTAGCATTGAGCCCAGCATTGAGCCCTGCATTTCATCTAGCATTGCGTCTAGCTTTGAGCACAGTTTTGGGCACAGCATGGTGTCAAGCATTGCGCCCAGCATTGTGTCAAGCATTAAGTCCACCATTGTACCCAGCATTGCGTTTAGCATTGAGCCCAGCATTGAGATGAGCATTACTTCTATCATTAAGCCCAGCCGAAATTCTAGCATTGAGCACTGCATTGCATCGAGCATTGAGCCCAGCAGTGAGTCTAGCATTGAGCACTGCATTGCATCGAACATTGAGCCCAGCATTTTGTCTAGCATTGAGCCGAGCATTGCGCAAGTCCTTACCTCTAGTATTGAGGCCAGCATTGATGCCAGAATTGTGGCTAGCATTGCGCCCAGCATTGTGTCAAGCATTAAGTCCAGCATTGTGTCTAGCTTTGAGCCCAGCGTTGCGCCCAGCGTTGCGTCTATCATTGAGTCCAGCATTGTGTCTTGCATTGATCTCAGCAATGCGCCTAGCATTGCATCTAGCATTGAGCACAGCATTGTGTCTAGCATTGAGCCCAACATTGTGTCCAGCACTGAGCCCAGTACTGTGCCCTGCATTGCATGTAGCTTCGAGCCCTGCATTGCCTCTAATATTGAGGCCAGCATTGAGGCCAGCATTGTGTCTAGCATTAAGTCCAGCAATGTGTCTAGCATTGAGCCCAGCATTGAGCTCCGCATTGTATCTCGCATTGATCCCAGCATTGAGTCCAGAACTGTGTCCAGCATTGAGCCCAGCATTGTGTCAAGCATTAAGTCCAGCATTGTGTCTAGCTTTGATCGCAGCATTGCGCCCAGCATTGTGTCTATCATTGAGCCCAGCATTTTTTCTCACATTGATCTCAGCAATGCGCCTAGCATTGCGTCTAACATTGAATCAAGCATTATGTCTAGCATTGAGCCCAGCATTGAGCTCAGCAAAATGTTTGGCATTGAGCCCTGCATTGAGCCCAGCATTGTGTCTTGCACAGAGCCCAGTATTGAGCCCAGCATTGCATGTAGATTTGAGCCCTGCGCTGCCTCTAGTATTGAGGCCAGCATTCAGGCCTGCATTGTGTCTAGCATTAAGTCCAGCATTGTGCCCAGCATTGTACCTACCATGGAGTCCAGCATTGAGCCCAGCATATTGTCTAGCATTGATCCCAGCAATATGTTTAGCATTGAGCCCTGCATTGCGCCCAGCATTGCAACTAGCATTGAGCCCAGCATTGCAACTAGCATTGAGCCCAGCAATGAGCCCAGCAATGTGTCTAATTTTGAGCCCAGCATTGAGCCCAGTGTTGTGTCCAGCATTGAGCCCAGTATTGTGTCTAGCTCTGAGCCCAGCATTGAGCCCATCATTGCATCTAGCATTGAGCCCATCCACGTGTCTAGCATTGAGCCCAGCATTGAGCCCCGCATTGTGTCTAGCATTATCCCAGCATTGAGCTCAGCATTGTGTCCAGCATTGAGCACGGTGTTGTGTCTACCATTCAGGCAAGCATGGAGCCCAGCATTGCATCTAGCTTTGAGCATAGCATTGTGTCTTGCATTGAGCACAGCATTGCGCCCAGCTTTGCGTTTAGCATTGAGCCCAGCATTGTGTCTAGCATTGAGCCCAGCATTACCTCTCGCATTGCGCCCAGCAGTGAGAACAGCATTGCTTCTGGATTTGAACCCAGCATTGCGTCTATCGTTGAGCCCAGCATTGAGCAATGCAATGCGTCTACCAGTAGGCCAACATTGAGCCCAGCTTTGCGTCTAGCATTGAGCCCAGCACTGAGCCCTGCATTGCATCTAGCATTGCGTCTAGCTTTGAGCACAGTTTTGGGCACAGCATGGTGTCAAGCATTGCACCCAGCATTGTGTCAAGCATTAAGTCCAGCATTGAACCCAGCATTGCGTCTAGCTTTGAGCCCAGCATTGAGCAATGCAATGCATCTACCAGTAGGCCAACAGTGAGCCCAGCTTTGCGTCTAGCATTGAGCCCAGCATTGAGCCCTGCATTGCATCTAGCATTTGCGTCTAGCTTTGAGCACAGTTTTGGGCACAGCATGGTGTCAAGCATTAAGTCCCGCATTGTACCCAGCATTGCGTCTAGCATTGAGCCCAGCATTGAGCTGAGCATTACTTCTATCATTGAGCCCAGCCGTGAGTCTAGCATTGAGCACTGCATTGCATCGAGCATTGAGCCCAGCAGTGAGTCTAGCATTGAGCACTGCATTGCATCGAGCATTGAGCCCAGCATTTTGTCTAGCATTGAGCCGAGATTTGTCCAAGGCATTACCTCTAGTATTGAGGCCAGCATTGATGCCAGAATTGTGGCTAGCATTGCGCCCAGCATTGTGTCAAGCATTAAGTCCAGCATAGTGTCTAGCTTTGAGCCCAGCATTGCACCCAGCGTTGTGTCTATCATTGAGTCCAGCATTGTGTCTTCCATTGATCTCAGCAATGCGCCTAGCATTGCGTCTAGCATTGAGCACAGCATTGTGTCTAGCACTGAGCCCAGCATTGAGCTCCGCATTGTATCTCGCATTGATCGCAGCATTGAGCCCAGTACTGTGTCCAGTATTGAGCTCAGCATTGCATGTAGCTTCGAGCCCTGCACTGCCTCTAATATTGAGGCCAGCATTGAGGCCAGCATTGTGTCTAGCATTAAGTCCAGAAATGTGTCTAGCATTGAGCCCAGCGTTGAGCTCCGCATTGTATCTCACATTGATCCCAGCATTGAGCCCAGTACTTTGTCCAGTATTGAGCCCAGCATTGTGTCAAGCATTAAGTCCAGCATTGTGTCTAGCTTTGAGCCCAGCATGGCGCCCAGCATTGCATCTGTCATTGAGCCCAGCATTGTTTCTCGCATTGATCCCAGCAATGCGCCTAGCATTGTGTCTAACATTGAATCAAGCATTATGTCTAGCATTGAGACCAGCATTGAGCTGAGCAAAATATTTAGCATTGAGCCCTGCATTGCGCCGAGCATTGTGTCTTGCACTGAGCCCAGTATTGAGCCCTGCATTGCATGTAGATTTGAGCCATGCACTGCCTCTAGTATTGAGGCCAGCATTCAGGCCAGCATTGTGTCTAGCATTAAGTCCAGCATTGTGTCTAGCATTGAGCCCAACATTGCCCCCAGCATTGCGTCTAGCATTGAACCCAGCATTGTGTCTAGCATTCAGCCCAGTTTTGAGACTAGCAATATGTCTAGTATTGAGCCCAGCATTGCGCCCAGCATTGTATCTACCATGGAGACCAGCATTGAGCCCAGCATATTGTCTAGCATCGATCCCAGCTTTGAGCCCAGCAATATGTCTAGCATTGAGCCCTGCATTGCGCCCAGCTTTGCATCTAGCATTGAGCCCAGTATTGCAACTAGCATTGAGCCCAGCAATGAGCCCAGCAATGTGTCTAATTTTGAGCCCAGCATTGAGCCCAGTGTTGTGTCCAGCATTGAGCCCAGTATTGTGTCTAGCTTTGAGCCCAGCATTGAGCCCAGCATTGCATCTAGCAATGAGGCCGTCCGCTTGTCTAGCATTGAGCCCAGCATTGAGCCCCGCATTGTGTCTAGCATTATCCCAGCATTGAGCTCAGCATTGTGACCAGCATTGAGCACAGCATTGTGTCTACCATTCAGGCAAGCATGGAGGCCAGCATTGCATCTAGCTTTGAGCACAGCATTGTGTCTTGCATTGAGCACAGCATTGCGCCCAGCTTTGCGTTTAGCATTGAGCCCAGCATTGTGTCTAGCATTGAGCACAGCATTACCTCTCGCATTGCACCCAGCATTGAGAACAGCCTTGCATCTGGCATTGAACCCAGCACTGCGTCTAGCTTTGAGCCCAGCATTGAGCAATGCAATGCGTCTACCAGTAGGCCAACATTGAGCCCAGCTTTGCGTCTAGCATTGAGTCCAGCATTGAGCCCTGCATTGCATCTAGCATTGCGTCTAGCTTTGAGCACAGTTTTGGGCACAGCATGGTGTCAAGCATTGCACCCAGCATTGTGTCAAGCATTAAGTCCACCATTGTACCCAGCATTGCGTCTAGCATGGAGCCCAGCATTGAGCTGAGCATTACTTCTATCATTGAGCCCAGCAGTGAGTCTAGCATTGAGCACTGCATTGCATCGAGCATTGAGACCAGCAGTGAGTCTAGCATTGAGCCCTGCATTGCATCGAGCATTGAGCCCACTGTTTTGTCTAGCATTGAGCCAAGCATTGCACAAGGCACTACCTCTAGTATTGAGACCAGCACTGAGGCCAGAATTGTGGCTAGCATTGCGTCCAGCATTGTGTCCAGCATTAAGTCCAGCATTGTGTCTAGCTTTGAGTCCAGCATTGTGCCTAGCGTTGCGTCTATCATTGAGTCCAGCATTGTGTCTTTCATTGATCTCAGCAATGCGCCTAGCATTGCGTCTAGCATTGAGCACAGCATTGTGTCTAGCATTGAGCCCAGCATTGTGTCCAGCACTGAGCCCAGTACTGAGCCCAGCATTGCATGTAGCTTCGAGCCCTGCATTGCCTCTAATATTGAGGCCAGCATTGAGGCCAGCATTGTGTCTAGCATTAAGTCCAGCATTGTGTCTAGAATTGAGCCCAAAATTGTGCCCAGCATTGCATCTAGCATTGAGCCCAGCATTGTGTCTAGCTTTGAGCCCAGCATTGAGCCCAGCAATATGTCTAGCATTGAGCCCTGCTTTGCCCCCAGCATTGAGCCAGGCATTGTGTCTAGCACTGAGCCCAGTATTGAGCCGAGCATTGCATGTAGCATTGAGCCCAGCATTGTATCTACCATTGAGCCTAGAATTGTGTCTAGCATTGTGTCTACCATTGAGCCCAGCATTGAGCCCAGCATTTTGTACAGCATTGCGCCCAGCATTATGTCTAGCATTGAGTCCAGCATTGAGCCCAGCAAAATGTTTAGCATTGAGCCCTGCATTGCCTCTAGTATTGAGGCCAGCATTGATGCCAGTATTGTTTCTAGCATTAAGGCCAGCATTGTGTCTAGCATAGAGCCCAACATTGCGCCCAGCATGCGTCTAGCATTGAGCCAGGCATTGTGTCCAGCACTGAGCCCAGTATTGAGCTCAGCATTGCGTGTAGCATTGAGCCCTGCATTGAGCTGAGCATTACTTCTATCATTGAGCCCAGCAGTGATTCTAGCATTGAGCACTGCATTGCATCGAGCATTGAGCCCAGCAGTGAGTCTAGCATTGAGCCCTGCATTGCATTGAGCATTGAATCCAGCATTGTGTCTAGCATTGAGCCCAGCATTGCGCACAGCATTACCTCTAGCATTGAGGCCGGCATTGAGGCCAAAAGTGTGGCTAGCATTGCACCCAGCATTGTGTCAAGCATTAAGTCCAGCATTGTGTCTAGCATTGAGCCCAACATTGCGCCCAGCATTGCGTCTAGCATTGAACGCAGCATTGTGTCTAGCATTGAGCCCTGCATTGCGCCCAGCATTGTACCTACCATGGAGTCCAGCATTGAGCCCAGCATATTGTCCAGCATTGATCCCAGCTTTGAGCCAAGCAATATGTCTAGCATTGAGCCCTGCATTGCGCCAAGCATTGCGTCTAGCTGAGCCCAGCATTGCAAGTAGCATTGAGCCCAGCAATGAGCCCAGCAATGTGTCTAATTTTGAGCCCATCATTGAGCCCAGTTTTGTGTCCAGCATTGAGCCCAGTATTGTGTCTAGCTCTGAGCCCAGCATTGAGCCCAGCATTGCATCTAGCATTGAGCCCATCCACGTGTCTAGCATTGAGCCCAGCATTGAGCCCCGCATTGTGTCTAGCATTATCCCAGCATTGAGATCAGCATTGTGTCCAGCATTGAGCACAGCATTGTGTCTACAATTCAGGCAAGCATGGAGCCCAGCATTGCATCTAGCTTTGAGCACAGCATTGTGTCTTGCATTGAGCACAGCATTGCGCCCAGCTTTGCGTTTAGCATTGAGCCCAGCATTGTGTCTAGCATTGAGCCCAGCATTACCTCTCGCATTGCGCCCAGCATTGAGAACAGCATTGCAACTGGCATTGAACCCAGCATTGCGTCTAGCTTTGAGCCCAGCATTGAGCAATGCAATGCGTCTACCAATAGGCCAACATTGAGCCCAGCTTTGCGTCTAGCATTGAGCCCAGCATTTAGCCCTGCATTGCATCTAGCATTGCGTCTAGCTTTGAGCACAGTTTTGGGCACAGCATGGTGTCAAGCATTGCACCCAGCATTGTGTCAAGCATTAAGTCCCGCATTGTACCCAGCATTGCGTCTAGCATTGAGCCCAGCATTGAGCTGAGCATTACTTCTATCATTGAGCCCAGCCGTGAGTCTAGCATTGAGCACTGCATTGCATCGAGCATTGAGCCCAGCAGTGAGTCTAGCATTGAGCACTGCATTGCATCGAGCATTGAGCCCAGCATTTTGTCTAGCATTGAGCCGAGATTTGTCCAAGGCATTACCTCTAGTATTGAGGCCAGCATTGATGCCAGAATTGTGGCTAGCATTGCGCCCAGCATTGTGTCAAGCATTAAGTCCAGCATAGTGTCTAGCTTTGAGCCCAGCATTGCACCCAGCGTTGTGTCTATCATTGAGTCCAGCATTGTGTCTTCCATTGATCTCAGCAATGCGCCTAGCATTGCGTCTAGCATTGAGCACAGCATTGTGTCTAGCACTGAGCCCAGCATTGAGCTCCGCATTGTATCTCGCATTGATCGCAGCATTGAGCCCAGTACTGTGTCCAGTATTGAGCTCAGCATTGCATGTAGCTTCGAGCCCTGCACTGCCTCTAATATTGAGGCCAGCATTGAGGCCAGCATTGTGTCTAGCATTAAGTCCAGAAATGTGTCTAGCATTGAGCCCAGCGTTGAGCTCCGCATTGTATCTCACATTGATCCCAGCATTGAGCCCAGTACTTTGTCCAGTATTGAGCCCAGCATTGTGTCAAGCATTAAGTCCAGCATTGTGTCTAGCTTTGAGCCCAGCATGGCGCCCAGCATTGCATCTGTCATTGAGCCCAGCATTGTTTCTCGCATTGATCCCAGCAATGCGCCTAGCATTGTGTCTAACATTGAATCAAGCATTATGTCTAGCATTGAGACCAGCATTGAGCTGAGCAAAATATTTAGCATTGAGCCCTGCATTGCGCCGAGCATTGTGTCTTGCACTGAGCCCAGTATTGAGCCCTGCATTGCATGTAGATTTGAGCCATGCACTGCCTCTAGTATTGAGGCCAGCATTCAGGCCAGCATTGTGTCTAGCATTAAGTCCAGCATTGTGTCTAGCATTGAGCCCAACATTGCCCCCAGCATTGCGTCTAGCATTGAACCCAGCATTGTGTCTAGCATTCAGCCCAGTTTTGAGACTAGCAATATGTCTAGTATTGAGCCCAGCATTGCGCCCAGCATTGTATCTACCATGGAGACCAGCATTGAGCCCAGCATATTGTCTAGCATCGATCCCAGCTTTGAGCCCAGCAATATGTCTAGCATTGAGCCCTGCATTGCGCCCAGCTTTGCATCTAGCATTGAGCCCAGTATTGCAACTAGCATTGAGCCCAGCAATGAGCCCAGCAATGTGTCTAATTTTGAGCCCAGCATTGAGCCCAGTGTTGTGTCCAGCATTGAGCCCAGTATTGTGTCTAGCTTTGAGCCCAGCATTGAGCCCAGCATTGCATCTAGCAATGAGGCCGTCCGCTTGTCTAGCATTGAGCCCAGCATTGAGCCCCGCATTGTGTCTAGCATTATCCCAGCATTGAGCTCAGCATTGTGACCAGCATTGAGCACAGCATTGTGTCTACCATTCAGGCAAGCATGGAGGCCAGCATTGCATCTAGCTTTGAGCACAGCATTGTGTCTTGCATTGAGCACAGCATTGCGCCCAGCTTTGCGTTTAGCATTGAGCCCAGCATTGTGTCTAGCATTGAGCACAGCATTACCTCTCGCATTGCACCCAGCATTGAGAACAGCCTTGCATCTGGCATTGAACCCAGCACTGCGTCTAGCTTTGAGCCCAGCATTGAGCAATGCAATGCGTCTACCAGTAGGCCAACATTGAGCCCAGCTTTGCGTCTAGCATTGAGTCCAGCATTGAGCCCTGCATTGCATCTAGCATTGCGTCTAGCTTTGAGCACAGTTTTGGGCACAGCATGGTGTCAAGCATTGCACCCAGCATTGTGTCAAGCATTAAGTCCACCATTGTACCCAGCATTGCGTCTAGCATGGAGCCCAGCATTGAGCTGAGCATTACTTCTATCATTGAGCCCAGCAGTGAGTCTAGCATTGAGCACTGCATTGCATCGAGCATTGAGACCAGCAGTGAGTCTAGCATTGAGCCCTGCATTGCATCGAGCATTGAGCCCACTGTTTTGTCTAGCATTGAGCCAAGCATTGCACAAGGCACTACCTCTAGTATTGAGACCAGCACTGAGGCCAGAATTGTGGCTAGCATTGCGTCCAGCATTGTGTCCAGCATTAAGTCCAGCATTGTGTCTAGCTTTGAGTCCAGCATTGTGCCTAGCGTTGCGTCTATCATTGAGTCCAGCATTGTGTCTTTCATTGATCTCAGCAATGCGCCTAGCATTGCGTCTAGCATTGAGCACAGCATTGTGTCTAGCATTGAGCCCAGCATTGTGTCCAGCACTGAGCCCAGTACTGAGCCCAGCATTGCATGTAGCTTCGAGCCCTGCATTGCCTCTAATATTGAGGCCAGCATTGAGGCCAGCATTGTGTCTAGCATTAAGTCCAGCATTGTGTCTAGAATTGAGCCCAAAATTGTGCCCAGCATTGCATCTAGCATTGAGCCCAGCATTGTGTCTAGCTTTGAGCCCAGCATTGAGCCCAGCAATATGTCTAGCATTGAGCCCTGCTTTGCCCCCAGCATTGAGCCAGGCATTGTGTCTAGCACTGAGCCCAGTATTGAGCCGAGCATTGCATGTAGCATTGAGCCCAGCATTGTATCTACCATTGAGCCTAGAATTGTGTCTAGCATTGTGTCTACCATTGAGCCCAGCATTGAGCCCAGCATTTTGTACAGCATTGCGCCCAGCATTATGTCTAGCATTGAGTCCAGCATTGAGCCCAGCAAAATGTTTAGCATTGAGCCCTGCATTGCCTCTAGTATTGAGGCCAGCATTGATGCCAGTATTGTTTCTAGCATTAAGGCCAGCATTGTGTCTAGCATAGAGCCCAACATTGCGCCCAGCATGCGTCTAGCATTGAGCCAGGCATTGTGTCCAGCACTGAGCCCAGTATTGAGCTCAGCATTGCGTGTAGCATTGAGCCCTGCATTGAGCTGAGCATTACTTCTATCATTGAGCCCAGCAGTGATTCTAGCATTGAGCACTGCATTGCATCGAGCATTGAGCCCAGCAGTGAGTCTAGCATTGAGCCCTGCATTGCATTGAGCATTGAATCCAGCATTGTGTCTAGCATTGAGCCCAGCATTGCGCACAGCATTACCTCTAGCATTGAGGCCGGCATTGAGGCCAAAAGTGTGGCTAGCATTGCACCCAGCATTGTGTCAAGCATTAAGTCCAGCATTGTGTCTAGCATTGAGCCCAACATTGCGCCCAGCATTGCGTCTAGCATTGAACGCAGCATTGTGTCTAGCATTGAGCCCTGCATTGCGCCCAGCATTGTACCTACCATGGAGTCCAGCATTGAGCCCAGCATATTGTCCAGCATTGATCCCAGCTTTGAGCCAAGCAATATGTCTAGCATTGAGCCCTGCATTGCGCCAAGCATTGCGTCTAGCTGAGCCCAGCATTGCAAGTAGCATTGAGCCCAGCAATGAGCCCAGCAATGTGTCTAATTTTGAGCCCATCATTGAGCCCAGTTTTGTGTCCAGCATTGAGCCCAGTATTGTGTCTAGCTCTGAGCCCAGCATTGAGCCCAGCATTGCATCTAGCATTGAGCCCATCCACGTGTCTAGCATTGAGCCCAGCATTGAGCCCCGCATTGTGTCTAGCATTATCCCAGCATTGAGATCAGCATTGTGTCCAGCATTGAGCACAGCATTGTGTCTACAATTCAGGCAAGCATGGAGCCCAGCATTGCATCTAGCTTTGAGCACAGCATTGTGTCTTGCATTGAGCACAGCATTGCGCCCAGCTTTGCGTTTAGCATTGAGCCCAGCATTGTGTCTAGCATTGAGCCCAGCATTACCTCTCGCATTGCGCCCAGCATTGAGAACAGCATTGCAACTGGCATTGAACCCAGCATTGCGTCTAGCTTTGAGCCCAGCATTGAGCAATGCAATGCGTCTACCAATAGGCCAACATTGAGCCCAGCTTTGCGTCTAGCATTGAGCCCAGCATTTAGCCCTGCATTGCATCTAGCATTGCGTCTAGCTTTGAGCACAGTTTTGGGCACAGCATGGTGTCAAGCATTGCACCCAGCATTGTGTCAAGCATTAAGTCCAGCATTGTACCCAGCATTGCGTCTAGCATTGAGCCCAGCATTGAGCTGAGCATTACTTCTATCATTGAGCCCAGCCGTGAGTCTAGCATTGAGCCCTGCATTGCATCGAGCATTGAGCCCAGCATTTTGTCTAGCATTGAGCCGAGCATTGTGCAAGGCATTACCTCTAGTATTAAGGCCAACATTGAGGCCAGAATTGTGGCTAGCATTGCGCCCAGCATTGTGTCTAGCTTTGAGCCCAGCATTGCGCCCAGCATTGCATCTATCATTGAGCCCAGCATTGTGTCTTGCACTGATCTCAGCAATGCGCCTAGCATTGCATCTAGCATTGAGCACAGCATTGTGTCTAGCATTGAGCCCAGCATTGTGTCCAGCACTGAGCCCATTACTGAGCCGAGCATTGCATGTAGCTTCGAGCCCTGCATTGCCTCTAATATTGAGGCCAGCATTGAGGCCAGCATTGTGTCTAGCATTAAGTCCAGCAATGTGTCTAGCATTGAGCCCAGCATTGAGCTCCGCATTGTATCTCGCATTGATCCCAGCATTGAGCCCAGTACTGTATCCAGCATTGAGCCCAGCATTGTGTCAAGCATTAAGTCCAGCATTGTGTCTAGCTTTGAGCCCAGCATTGCGCCCAGCATTGCATCTATCATTGAGCCCAGCATTGTTTCTCGCATTGATCTCAGCAATGCGCCTAGCATTGCATCTAACATTGAATCAAGCATTATGCCTAGCATTGAGCCGAGGATTGAGCTCAGGAAAATGTTTAGCATTAAGCCCTGCATTGCGCCGAGCATTGTGTCTTGCACTGAGCCCAGTATTGAGCCCAGCATTGCATGTAGATTTGAGCCCTGCACTGCCTCTAGTATTGAGGCCAGCATTCAGGCCAGCATTGTGTCTAGCATTAAGTCCAGCATTGTGTCTAGCATTGAGCCCAACATTGCGCCCAGCATTGCGTCTAGTATTGCACCCAGCATTGTGTCTAGCATTGAGCCCAGCTTTGAGGCTAGCAATATGTCTAGCATTGAGCCCTGCATTGCGCCCAGCATTGTACCTACCATGGAGACCAGCATTGAGCCCAGCATATTGTCTAGCATTGATCCCAGCTTTGAGCCCAGCAATATGTATAGCATTGAGCCCAGCATTGCAACTAGCATTGAGCCCAGCAATGAGCACAGCAATGTGTCTAATTTTGAGCCCAGCATTGATCCCAGTTTTGTGTCCAGCATTGAGCCCAGTATTGTGTCTAGCTCTGAGCCCAGCATTGAGCCCAGCATTGCATCTAGCATTGAGCCCATCCACGTGTCTATCATTGAGCCCAGCATTGAGCCCCGCATTGTGTCTACCATTATCCCAGCATTAAGCTCAGCATTGTGTCCAGCATTGACCACGGTGTTGTGTCTACCATTCAGGCAAGCATGGAGCCCAGCATTGCATCTAGATTTGAGCACAGCGTTGTGTCTTGCATTGAGCACAGCATTGCGCCCAGCTTTGCGTTTAGCATTGAGCCCAGCATTGTGTCTAGCATTGAGCCCAGCATTACCTCTCACATTGCGCCCAGCATTGAGAACAGCATTGCATCTGGCATTGAACCCAGCATTGCATCTAGCTTTGAGCCCAGCATTGAGCAATGCAATGCGTCTACCAGTAGGCCAACATTGAGCCCAGCTTTGCGTCTAGCATTGAGCCCAGCATTGAGCCCTGCATTGCATCTAGCATTGCGTCTAGCTTTGAGCACAGTTTTGGGCACAGCATGGTGTCAAGCATTGCACCCAGCATTGTGTCAAGCATTAAGTCCAGCATTGTACCCAGCATTGCGTCTAGCATTGAGCCCAGCATTACCTCTCACATTGCGCCCAGCATTGAGAACAGCATTGCATCTGGCATTGAACCCAGCATTGCATCTAGCTTTGAGCCCAGCATTGAGCAATGCAATGCATCTACCAGTAGGCCAACATTGAGCCCAGCTTTGCGTCTAGCATTGAGCCCAGCATTGAGCCCTGCATTGCATCTAGCATTGCGTCTATCTTTGAGCACAGTTTTGGGCACAGCATGGTGTCAAGCATTGCACCCAGCATTTTGTTAAGCATTAAGTCCACCATTGTACCCAGCATTGCGTCTAGCATTGAGCCCAGCATTGAGCTGAGCATTACTTGTATCATTGAGCCCAGCAGTGAGTCTAGCATTGAGCCCTGCATTGCATCGAGCATTGAGCACAGCATTTTGTCTAGCATTGAGCCGAGCATTGCGCAAGGCCTTACCTCTAGTATTGAGGCCAGCATTGATGCCAGAATTGTGGCTAGCATTGCGCCCAGCATTGTGTCAAGCATTAAGTCCAGTATTGTGTCTAGCTTTGAGCCCAGCATTGCGCCCAGCGTTGCGTCTATCATTGAGTCCAGCATTGTGTCTTGCATTGATCTCAGCAATGCGCCTAGCATTGCATCTAGCATTGAGCACAGCATTGTGTCTAGCATTGAGCCCAGCATTGTGTCCAGCACTGAGCCCAGTACTGCGCCCAGCGTTGCATGTAGCTTCGAGCCCTGCATTGCCTCTAATATTGAGGCCAGCATTGAGGCCAGCATTGTGTCTAGCATTAAGTCCAGCAATGTATCTAGCATTGAGCCCAGCATTGAGCTCCGCATTGTATCTCGCATTGATCCCAGCATTGTTTCTCCCATTGATCTCAGCAATGTGCCTAGCATTGCGTCTAACATTGAATCAAGCATTATGTCTAGCATTGAGCCCAGCATTGAGCTCAGCAAAATGTTTAGCATTGAGCCCGGCATTGCGCCGAGCATTGTGTCTTGCACTGAGCCCAGTATTGAGCCCAGCATTGCATATAGATTTGAGCCCTGCACTGCCTCTAGTATTGAGGCCAGCATTCAGGCCAGCATTGTGTCTAGCATTGAGCCCAACATTGCGCCCAGCATTGCGTCTAGCATTGAACCCAGCATTGTGTCTAGCATTGAGCCCAGCTTTGAGGCTAGCAATATGTCTTGCACTGAGCCCTGCATTGCGCCCAGCATTGCGTCTAGCATTGAGCCCAGCATTGCAACTAGCATTGAGCCCAGCAATGAGCCCAGCAATGTGTCTAATTTTGAGCCCATCATTGAGCCCAGTTTTTTGTCCAGCATTGAGCCCAGTATTGTGTCTAGCTCTGAGCCCAGCATTGAGCCCAGCATTGCGTCGAGCATTGAGCCCAGCATTGTGTCTAGCATTGAGCCCAGCATTGAGCCCAGCATTGTGTCTAGCATTGCACCCAGCATTGTGTCAAGCATTTAGTCCAACATTGTTCAAAGCATTGAGCCCAGCAATGCGCCCATCATTGCGTCTAGATTTGAGCTCAGCAATTTGTTTTGCTTTGCGTATATCATTCAGCCCATCATTGTGTCCAGCATTGAGCCCAGCATTGTTCCCAGTATTGTGTCTAGCTCTGAGCCCAGCAATGAGCCCAGCATTGCGTCTAGCATTGAGCTCAACCATGTGTCTTGCATTGAGCCCATCAATGAATTCCGCATTGTGTCTAGCATTGAGCCCAGCATTGATCCCAGCATTGTGTCCAGCACTGAGCACAGCATTGTGCCCACGTTTCAGGCAATTGTGGATCCCAGCATTGCATCCAGCTTTGAGCCCAGAATTGTGTCCAGCATTGAGACCAGCATTGCGCCAGCATTGCATCTAGCATTGAGCCCAGCATTGAGAACAGCATTGCATCTGGCATTGAACCCAGCATTGCGTCTAGCTTTGAGCCCAGCATTGAGCAATGCAATGCATCTACCATTAGGCCAGCATTGAGCACAGCTTTGCGTCTAGCATTGAGCCCAGCGTTGAGCTCTGCATTGCATCTAGCATTGCGTCTAGCTTTGAGCATATTTTTGGGCCCAGCATCGTGTCAAGCATTGCGCCCAGCATTGTGTCAAGCATTAAGTCCAGCATTGTACCCAGCATTGCATCTAGCATTGAGCCCTGCATTGAGCTGAGCATTACTTCTATCATTGAGCCCTGCAGTGAGTCTAGCATTGAGCACTGCATTGCATCGAGCATTGAGCCCTGCATTGCATTGAGCATTGAACCCAGCATTGTGTCTGGCATTGAGCCCAACATTGCGCCCAGCATTGCGTCAAGCATTGAACGCAGCATTGTGTCTAGCATTGAGCCCAGCTTTGAGACTAGCAATATGTCTAGCATTGAGCCCTGTATTGCGCCCAGCATTGTACCTACCATGGAGTCCAGCATTGAGCCCAGCATATTGTCTAGCATTGAGCCCTGCATTGCGCCCAGCATTGCGTCTAGCATTGAGCCCAGCATTGCAACTAGCATTGAGCCCAGCAATGAGCCCAGCAATGTGTCTAATTTTGAGCCCATCATTGAGCCCAGTTTTGTGTCCAGCATTGAGCCCAGTATTGTGTCTAGCTCTGAGCCCAGCATTGAGCCCAGCATTGCATCTAGCATTGAGCCCATCCACGTGTCTAGCATTGAGCCCAGCATTGAGCCCCGCATTGTGTCTAGCATTATCCCAGCATTGAGCTCAGCATTGTGTCCAGCATTGAGCACAGCATTGTGTCTACCATTCAGGCAAGCATGGAGCCCAGCATTGCATCTAGCTTTGAGCACATCGTTGTGTCTTGCATTGAGCACAGCATTGCGCCCAGCTTTGCGTTTAGCATTGAGCCCAGCATTGTGTCTAGCATTGAGCCCAGCATTACCTCTCACATTGCGCCCAGCATTGAGAACAGCATTGCATCTGGCATTGAACCCAGCATTGCATCTAGCTTTGAGCCCAGCATTGAGCAATGCAATGCGTCTACCAGTAGGCCAACATTGAGCCCAGCTTTGCGTCTAGCATTGAGCCCAGCATTGAGCCCTGCATTGCATCTAGCATTGCGTCTAGCTTTGAGCACAGTTTTGGGCACAGCATGGTGTCAAGCATTGCACCCAGCATTTTGTTAGGCATTAAGTCCACCATTGTACCCAGCATTGCGTCTAGCATTGAGCCCAGCATTGAGCTGAGCATTACTTGTATCATTGAGCCCAGCAGTGAGTCTAGCATTGAGCACTGCATTGCATTGAGCATTGAGCCCAGCAGTGAGTCTAGCATTGAGCCCTGCATTGCATCGAGCATTGAGCACAGCATTTTGTCTAGCATTGAGCCGAGCATTGCGCAAGGCCTTACCTCTAGTATTAAGGCCAGCATTGATGCCAGAATTGTGGCTAGCATTGCGCCCAGCATTGTGTCAAGCATTAAGTCCAGCATTGTGTCTAGCTTTGAGCCCAGCATTGCGCCCAGCATTGCGTCTATCATTGAGTCCAGCATTGTGTCTTGCATTGATCTCAGCAATGCGCCTAGCATTGCATCTAGCATTGAGCACAGCATTGTGTCTAGCATTGAGCCCAGCATTGTGTCCAGCACTGAGCCCAGTACTGCGCCCGACGTTGCATGTAGCTTCGAGCCCTGCATTGCCTCTAATATTGAGGCCAGCATTGAGGCCAGCATTGTGTCTAGCATTAAGTCCAGCAATGTGTCTAGCATTGAGCCCAGCATTGAGCTCCGCATTGTATCTCGCATTGATCCCAGCATTGAGCCCAGTACTGAGTCCAGCATTGAGCCCAGCATTGTGTCAAGCATTAAGTCCAGCATTGTGTCTAGCTTTGAGCCCAGCATTGCGCCCAGCATTGCATCTATCATTGAGCCCAGCATTGTTTCTCCCATTGATCTCAGCAATGTGCCTAGCATTGCGTCTAACATTGAATCAAGCATTATGTCTAGCATCGAGCCCAGCATTGAGCTCAGCAAAATGTTTAGCATTGAGCCCGGCATTGCGCCGAGCATTGTGTCTTGCACTGAGCCCAGTATTGAGCCCAGCATTGCATATAGATTTGAGCCCTGCACTGCCTCTAGTATTGAGGCCAGCATTCAGGCCAGCATTGTGTCTAGCATTGAGCCCAACATTGCGCCCAGCATTGCGTCTAGCATTGAACCCAGCATTGTGTCTAGCATTGAGCCCAGCTTTGAGGCTAGCAATATGTCTTGCATTGAGCCCAGCAATGAGCCCAGCATTGCGTCTAGCATTGAGCTCAACCATGTGTCTTGCATTGAGCCCATCAATGAATTCCGCATTGTGTCTAGCATTGAGCCCAGCATTGATCCCAGCATTGTGTCCAGCACTGAGCACAGCATTGTGCCCACGTTTCAGGCAATTGTGGATCCCAGCATTGCATCCAGCTTTGAGCCCAGAATTGTGTCCAGCATTGAGACCAGCATTGCGCCAGCATTGCATCTAGCATTGAGCCCAGCATTGAGAACAGCATTGCATCTGGCATTGAACCCAGCATTGCGTCTAGCTTTGAGCCCAGCATTGAGCAATGCAATGCATCTACCATTAGGCCAGCATTGAGCACAGCTTTGCGTCTAGCATTGAGTCCAGCATTGAGCTCTGCATTGCATCTAGCATTGCGTCTAGCTTTGAGCATATTTTTGGGCCCAGCATTGTGTCAAGCATTGCGCCCAGCATTGTGTCAAGCATTAAGTCCAGCATTGTACCCAGCATTGCATCTAGCATTGAGCCCTGCATTGAGCTGAGCATTACTTCTATCATTGAGCCCTGCAGTGAGTCTAGCATTGAGCACTGCATTGCATCGAGCATTGAGCCCAGCAGTGAGTCTAGCATTGAGCCCTGCATTGCATTGAGCATTGAACCCAGCATTGTGTCTGGCATTGAGCCCAACATTGCGCCCAGCATTGCGTCAAGCATTGAACGCAGCATTGTGTCTAGCATTGAGCCCAGCTTTGAGACTAGCAATATGTCTAGCATTGAGCCCTGTATTGCGCCCAGCATTGTACCTACCATGGAGTCCAGCATTGAGCCCAGCATATTGTCTAGCATTGAGCCCTGCATTGCGCCCAGCATTGCGTCTAGCATTGAGCCCAGCATTGCAACTAGCATTGAGCCCAGCAATGAGCCCAGCAATGTGTCTAATTTTGAGCCCATCATTGAGCCCAGTTTTGTGTCCAGCATTGAGCCCAGTATTGTGTCTAGCTCTGAGCCCAGCATTGAGCCCAGCATTGCACCTAGCATTGAGCCCATCCACGTGTCTAGCATTGAGCCCAGCATTGAGCCCCGCATTGTGTCTAGCATTATCCCAGCATTGAGCTCAGCATTGTGTCCAGCATTGAGCCCAGCATTGAGCCCTGCATTGCATCTAGCATTGCGTCTAGCTTTGAGCACAGTTTTGGGCACAGCATGGTGTCAAGCATTGCACCCAGCATTTTGTTAAGCATTAAGTCCACCATTGTACCCAGCATTGCGTCTAGCATTGAGCCCAGCATTGAGCTGAGCATTACTTGTATCATTGAGCCCAGCAGTGAGTCTAGCATTGAGCACTGCATTGCATTGAGCATTGAGCCCAGCAGTGAGTCTAGCATTGAGCCCTGCATTGCATCGAGCATTGAGCACAGCATTTTGTCTAGCATTGAGCCGAGCATTGCGCAAGGCCTTACCTCTAGTATTGAGGCCAGCATTGATGCCAGAATTGTGGCTAGCATTGCGCCCAGCATTGTGTCAAGCATTAAGTCCAGCATTGTGTCTAGCTTTGAGCCCAGCATTGCGCCCAGCGTTGCGTCTATCATTGAGTCCAGCATTGTGTCTTGCATTGATCTCAGCAATGCGCCTAGCTTTGCATCTAGCATTGAGCACAGCATTGTGTCTAGCATTGAGCCCAGCATTGTGTCCAGCACTGAGCCCAGTACTGCGCCCAGCGTTGCATGTAGCTTCGAGCCCTGCATTGCCTCTAATATTGAGGCCAGCATTGAGGCCAGCATTGTGTCTAGCATTAAGTCCAGCAATGTGTCTAGCATTGAGCCCAGCATTGAGCTCCGCATTGTATCTCGCATTGATCCCAGCATTGAGCCCAGTACTGAGTCCAGCATTGAGCCCAGCATTGTGTCAAGCATTAAGTCCAGCATTGTGTCTAGCTTTGAGCCCAGCATTGCGCCCAGCATTGCATCTATCATTGAGCCCAGCATTGTTTCTCCCATTGATCTCAGCAATGTGCCTAGCATTGCGTCTAACATTGAATCAAGCATTATGTCTAGCATTGAGCCCAGCATTGAGCTCAGCAAAATGTTTAGCATTGAGCCCGTCATTGCGCCGAGCATTGTGTCTTGCACTGAGCCCAGTATTGAGCCCAGCATTACATATAGATTTGAGCCCTGCACTGCCTCTAGTATTGAGGCCAGCATTCAGGCCAGCATTGTGTCTAGCATTGAGCCCAACATTGCGCCCAGCATTTCGTCTAGCATTGAACCCAGCATTGTGTCTAGCATTGAGCCCAGCTTTGAGGCTAGCAATATGTCTTGCACTGAGCCCTGCATTGCGCCCAGCATTGCGTCTAGCATTGAGCCCAGCATTGCAACTAGCATTGAGCCCAGCAATGAGCCCAGCAATGTGTCTAATTTTGAGCCCATCATTGAGCCCAGTTTTTTGTCCAGCATTGAGCCCAGTACTGTGTCTAGCTCTGAGCCCAGCATTGAGCCCAGCATTGTGTCTAGCATTGAGCCCAGCATTGAGCCCAGCATTGTGTCTAGCATTGCACCCAGCATTGTGTCAAGCATTTAGTCCAACATTGTTCAAAGCATTGAGCCCAGCAATGCGCCCATCATTGCGTCTAGATTTGAGCTCAGCAATTTGTTTTGCTTTGCGTATATCATTCAGCCCATCATTGTGTCCAGCATTGAGCCCAGCATTGTTCCCAGCATTGTGTCTAGCTCTGAGCCCAGCAATGAGCCCAGCATTGCGTCTAGCATTGAGCTCAACCATGTGTCTTGCATTGAGCCCATCAATGAATTCCGCATTGTGTCTAGCATTGAGCCCAGCATTGATCCCAGCATTGTGTCCAGCACTGAGCACAGCATTGTGCCCACGTTTCAGGCAATTGTGGATCCCAGCATTGCATCCAGCTTTGAGCCCAGAATTGTGTCCAGCATTGAGACCAGCATTGCGCCAGCATTGCATCTAGCATTGAGCCCAGCATTGAGAACAGCATTGCATCTGGCATTGAACCCAGCATTGCGTCTAGCTTTGAGCCCAGCATTGAGCAATGCAATGCATCTACCATTAGGCCAGCATTGAGCACAGCTTTGCGTCTAGCATTGAGCCCAGCGTTGAGCTCTGCATTGCATCTAGCATTGCGTCTAGCTTTGAGCATATTTTTGGGCCCAGCATTGTGTCAAGCATTGCGCCCAGCATTGTGTCAAGCATTAAGTCCAGCATTGTACCCAGCATTGCATCTAGCATTGAGCCCTGCATTGAGATGAGCATTACTTCTATCATTGAGCCCTGCAGTGAGTCTAGCATTGAGCACTGCATTGCATCGAGCATTGAGCCCAGCAGTGAGTCTAGCATTGAGCCCTGCATTGCATTGAGCATTGAACCCAGCATTGTGTCTGGCATTGAGCCCAACATTGCGCCCAGCATTGCGTCAAGCATTGAACGCAGCATTGTGTCTAGCATTGAGCCCAGCTTTGAGACTAGCAATATGTCTAGCATTGAGCCCTGTATTGCGCCCAGCATTGTACCTACCATAGAGTCCAGCATTGAGCCCAGCATATTGTCTAGCATTGAGCCCTGCATTGCGCCCAGCATTGCGTCTAGCATTGAGCCCAGCATTGCAACTAGCATTGAGCCCAGCAATGAGCCCAGCAATGTGTCTAATTTTGAGCCCATCATTGAGCCCAGTTTTGTGTCCAGCATTGAGCCCAGTATTGTGTCTAGCTCTGAGCCCAGCACTGAGCCCAGCATTGCATCTAGCATTGAGCCCATCCACGTGTCTAGCATTGAGCCCAGCATTGAGCCCCGCATTGTGTCTAGCATTATCTCAGCATTGAGCTCAGCATTGTGTCCAGCATTGAGCACAGCATTGTGTCTACCATTCAGGCAAGCATGGAGCCCAGCATTGCATCTAGCTTTGAGCACAGCGTTGTGTCTTGCATTGAGCACAGCATTGCGCCCAGCTTTGCGTTTAGCATTGAGCCCAGCATTGTGTCTAGCATTGAGCCCAGCATTACCTCTCACATTGCGCCCAGCATTGAGAACAGCATTGCATCTGGCATTGAACCCAGCATTGCATCTAGCTTTGAGCCCAGCATTGAGCAATGCAATGCGTCTACCAGTAGGCCAACATTGAGCCCAGCTTTGCGTCTAGCATTGAGCCCAGCATTGAGCCCTGCATTGCATCTAGCATTGCGTCTAGCTTTGAGCACAGTTTTGGGCACAGCATGGTGTCAAGCATTGCACCCAGCATTTTGTTAAGCATTAAGTCCACCATTGTACCCAGCATTGCGTCTAGCATTGAGCCCAGCATTGAGCTGAGCATTACTTGTATCATTGAGCCCAGCAGTGAGTCTAGCATTGAGCACTGCATTGCATTGAGCATTGAGCCCAGCAGTGAGTCTAGCATTGAGCCCTGCATTGCATCGAGCATTGAGCACAGCATTTTGTCTAGCATTGAGCCGAGCATTGCGCAAGGCCTTACCTCTAGTATTAAGGCCAGCATTGATGCCAGAATTGTGGCTAGCATTGCGCCCAGCATTGTGTCAAGCATTAAGTCCAGCATTGTGTCTAGCTTTGAGCCCAGCATTGCGCCCAGCGTTGCGTCTATCATTGAGTCCAGCATTGTGTCTTGCATTGATCTCAGCAATGCGCCTAGCATTGCATCTAGCATTGAGCACAGCATTGTGTCTAGCATTGAGCCCAGCATTGTGTCCAGCACTGAGCCCAGTACTGCGCCCGACGTTGCATGTAGCTTCGAGCCCTGCATTGCCTCTAATATTGAGGCCAGAATTAAGGCCAGCATTGTGTCTAGCATTAAGTCCAGCAATGTGTCTAGCATTGAGCCCAGCATTGAGCTCCGCATTGTATCTCGCATTGATCCCAGCATTGAGCCCAGTACTGAGTCCAGCATTGAGCCCAGCATTGTGTCAAGCATTAAGTCCAGCATTGTGTCTAGCTTTGAGCCCAGCATTGCGCCCAGCATTGCATCTATCATTGAGCCCAGCATTGTTTCTCCCATTGATCTCAGCAATGTGCCTAGCATTGCGTCTAACATTGAATCAAGCATTATGTCTAGCATTGAGCCCAGCATTGAGCTCAGCAAAATGTTTAGCATTGAGCCCGTCATTGCGCCGAGCATTGTGTCTTGCACTGAGCCCAGTATTGAGCCCAGCATTACATATAGATTTGAGCCCTGCACTGCCTCTAGTATTGAGGCCAGCATTCAGGCCAGCATTGTTTCTAGCATTGAGCCCAACATTGCGCCCAGCATTGCGTCTAGCATTGAACCCAGCATTGTGTCTAGCATTGAGCCCAGCTTTGAGGCTAGCAATATGTCTTGCATTGAGCCCTGCATTGCGCCCAGCATTGCGTCTAGCATTGAGCCCAGCATTGCAAGTAGCATTGAGCCCAGCAATGAGCCCAGCAATGTGTCTAATTTTGAGCCCATCATTGAGCCCAGTTTTTTGTCCAGCATTGAGCCCAGTATTGTGTCTAGCTCCGAGCCCAGCATTGAGCCCAGCATTGTGTCTAGCATTGAGCCCAGCATTGAGCCCAGCATTGTGTCTAGCATTGCACCCAGCATTGTGTCAAGCATTTAGTCCAACATTGTTCAAAGCATTGAGCCCAGCAATGCGCCCATCATTGCGTCTAGATTTGAGCTCAGCAATTTGTTTTGCTTTGCGTATATCATTCAGCCCATCATTGTTTCCAGCATTGAGCCCAGCATTGTTCCCAGCATTGTGTCTAGCTCTGAGCCCAGCAATGAGCCCAGCATTGCGTCTAGCATTGAGCTCAACCATGTGTCTTGCATTGAGCCCATCAATGAATTCCGCATTGTGTCTAGCATTGAGCCCAGCATTGATCCCAGCATTGTGTCCAGCACTGAGCACAGCATTGTGCCCACGTTTCAGGCAATTGTGGATCCCAGCATTGCATCCAGCTTTGAGCCCAGAATTGTGTCCAGCATTGAGACCAGCATTGCGCCAGCATTGCATCTAGCATTGAGCCCAGCATTGAGAACAGCATTGCATCTGGCATTGAACCCAGCATTGCGTCTAGCTTTGAGCCCAGCATTGAGCAATGCAATGCATCTACCATTAGGCCAGCATTGAGCACAGCTTTGCGTCTAGCATTGAGCCCAGCATTGAGCTCTGCATTGCATCTAGCATTGCGACTATCTTTGAGCATATTTTTGGGCCCAGCATTGTGTCAAGCATTGCGCCCAGCATTGTGTCAAGCATTAAGTCCAGCATTGTACCCAGCATTGCATCTAGCATTGAGCCCTGCATTGAGCTGAGCATTACTTCTATCATTGAGCCCAGCAGTGAGTCTAGCATTGAGCCCTGCATTGCATTGAGCATTGAACCCAGCATTGTGTCTGGCATTGAGCCCAACATTGCGCCCAGCATTGCGTCAAGCATTGAACGCAGCATTGTGTCTAGCATTGAGCCCAGCTTTGAGACTAGCAATATGTCTAGCATTGAGCCCTGTATTGCGCCCAGCATTGTACCTACCATGGAGTCCAGCATTGAGCCCAGCATATTGTCTAGCATTGAGCCCTGCATTGCGCCCAGCATTGCGTCTAGCATTGAGCCCAGCATTGCAACTAGCATTGAGCCCAGCAATGAGCCCAGCAATGTGTCTAATTTTGAGCCCATCATTGAGCCCAGTTTTGTGTCCAGCATTGAGCCCAGTATTGTGTCTAGCTCTGAGCCCAGCATTGAGCCCAGCATTGCATCTAGCATTGAGCCCATCCACGTGTCTAGCATTGAGCCCAGCATTGAGCCCCGCATTGTGTCTAGCATTATCCCAGCATTGAGCTCAGCATTGTGTCCAACATTGAGCCCAGCTTTGCGTCTAGCATTGAGCCCAGCATTGAGGCCTGCATTGCATCTAGCATTGCGTCTAGCTTTGAGCACAGTTTTGGGCACAGCATGGTGTCAAGCATTGCACCCAGCATTGTGTCAAGCATTAAGTCCAGCATTGTACCCAGCATTGCGTCTAGCATTGAACCCAGCATTGAGCTAAGCATTACTTGTATCATTGAGCCCAGCAGTGAGTCTAGCATTGAGCACTGCTCAAATGTGTCAAGCATTTAGTCCAGCATTGTTCAAAGAATTGAGCCCAGCAATGCGCCCATCATTGCTTCTAGCATTGAGCCCAGCTTTGTGTCTAGCATTGAGCTCAGCAATTTGTTTTGTTTTGCGTATATCATTCAGCCCATCATTGTGTCTAGCATTGAGCCCAGCATTGAGCCCAGCATTTTGTACAGCATTGAGCCTAGCATTGCATCTAGCATTGAGCACAGCATTGTGTCTAGCATTGAGCCCAGCAAAATGTTTAGCATTGAGCCCTGCATTGCACCTGCATTGTGTCTAGCATTGAGCCCAGCATTTTGTCCAGCACTGAGCCCAGTACTGAGCCCAGCATTGCATGTAGCTTCGAGCCCTGCATTTCCTCTAATATTGAGGCCAACATTGAGGCCAGCATTGTGTCTAGCATTAAGTCCAGCATTGTGTCTAGCATTGAGCCCAAAATTGCGCCCAGCATTGTTTCTGGCATTGAGCCCATCATTGTGTCTAGCATTGAGCCCAGCATTGAGCCCCGTATTGTGTCTGGCATAAAGTCTAGCACTGAGACTAGCATTGCCTCCAGTATTGAGCCCAGCATTGAGGACAGCATTGTGTCCAGCATTGAGCTCAGCATTCTGTATAGCATTGTGCTCAGCAAAACATCTAGCATAGCATCTAGCATTGAGCCCAGCATTTGCCCAGCAATGTGTCTAGCATTGTACCCTCCATTGCGCCAAGCATTGCGTCTAGCCTTGAGCCCAGCATTGTGCCTAGCTCTGAGCCCAGTATTGAGCCCAGTATTACATGCAGCATTGAGCCCAGCATTATGTCTAGCATTGAGCCCAGCAATGAGTCCAGCATTGTGTCCAGCATTGAGCCCAGCATTGTGTCTAGCATTGAGCCAAGGATTGAGCCCAGCATTGCCTCTAGTATGGAGGCCATCATTGAGGACCCCATTGAGGCCAGCATTGTGTCAAGCATTAAGTCCAGCATTGTGACTAATATTGAAACCAGCTTTGCGCCCAGCATTGCATCTAGCGTTGAGCCCAACATTGTGTCTAGCATTGAGCCCATCAATGCGTCTAGCATTGCGTATAGCATTGAGCCCAGTATTGTGCCTAGCATTGAACCCAGCCTAGATCCCAGCATTGCATCTAGCATTGAGCCCATCAATATGTCTCACATTAAGTCCAGCATTGTGTCCAGCATTGCGTCTAGCATTGAGCACAGCATTGAGCCCTGCATTGCATCTAGCATTGCATCGAGCATTGAGCCCATCATTGTTTCTAGCATTGAGCCCAGAATTGCGCCCTGCATTGCCTCTAGTATTGAGGTCAGTATTGAGGCCAACATTGTGTCAAGCATTGCCCCCAGCATTGTGTCAAGCATTAAGTCCAGCATTGTGTCTGTCATTGAGCCCAGCATTGTGTCTATCATTGAGCCCAGCACTGCACCCAGCATTGTGTCTATCATTGAGCCCAGCATTGTGTCTCGCATTGAGCTCAGCAATGCACCTAGCATTGCGTCTAGCATTGCGCCCAGCATGATGTGGAGCATTGAGCCCAGCATTGAGTCCAGCAGTATGTCTAGCATTGAGCACTGCATTGCACCCAACATTGTGTCTAGCATTGAGCTCAGCATTCTTTCTAGCACTGAGCCAAATATTGAGCCCAGCATTATGTGAGGAATTGAGCCCAGCATTCTGTCTACCATTGAGCTCAGAATTGAGCCAAGCATTGTGTCTAGCATTGAGCCAAGCATTCGGCCGAGCATTGTGTCTAGCTTTGTGTCTAGCATTGAGCCCAGAATTGCGCCCAGCATTGCGTCTAGCATTGAGCCCAGCATTGCATCTATCATTGAGCCCAACATTGAGTCTAGCATTGAGCCCAGCATTGAGCCCAGCATTCTGTCTACCACTGAGCCAAACATTGAGCCCAGCATTGCCTCTAGTATTGAGGCCAGCATTGAGACCAGTATTGTGCCTAGCATGGAGCCCAGCATGGAGCCCAGCATTGAGCCCAGCATTGTGTCAAGCATTAAGTCCAGCATTGCGTCTATCATTCAGCCCAGCAGTATGTCTAGCATTGAGTCCTGCATTTTGCTCAGCCAAATGTCTAGCATTGAGCCCTGTATTGAGCCCAGCATTACGTCTATCATTGAGCCCAGCAATATGTCAAGCATTGAGCCCTACATTTCGCCCAGCATTGTGTCTATCATTGAGCCTTGTATTGAGCCCAGCATTGCGTGTAGCATTGAGCCCAGCATTGTGTCTGCCATTGAGCCCAGAATTGAGCCCAGCATTGCACCCAACATTGCACCTATCCTTGAGCCCAGCATTGTGTCTAGCACTGAGCTCAGCAATGCGCCTAGCATTGCATCTAGCATTGCGCCCAGCATTGTGTCGAGCATTGAGCCCAGCACTCTGTCTACCATTGAGCCCAGAATTGATCCCAGCATTGTGTCTAGCATTGAGGCCAGCATTGATGCCAGCATTGTGCCCAGCATAGAGCCCAGCATTGAGCCCAGCACTGTGTCAAGCATTAAGTCCTGCATTGTGACTAGTATTGAGACCAGCATTGCGCCCAGCATTGCATCTATCATTAAGCCCAACATTGTGTCTAGCATTGAGCTCAGCAATGCATCTAGCATTGCGTAAAGTATTGAGCCCAGTATTGTGTCTAGCATAGAGCCCAGCACTGCGCCCAGCATTGCATGTAGCCTTGAGCCCAGCATTTTCTCTAGCTCTGAGCCGTGCAGTGAGCCCAGCATTGCGCCTAGCATTGAGCTCATCAACGCATACAGCCTTAAGTCCAGCATTGTGTCCAGCATTGAATCTAGCATTGAGCGCATCATTGAGCTGAGCATTGCATCTAGCATTGAGCCCAGCATTGAGCCCTGCATTGCATCAAACATTGCACCGAGCATTGAGCCCATCATTGTGTTTAGCATTGAGCCCAGAATTGCGCCCAGCATTGCCTCTAATATTGAGGCTAGTATTGAGGCCAACATTGTGTCTAGCATTGCCCCCAGCATTGTGTCAAGCATTAAGTCCATCATTGTGTCTGTCATTGAGCCCAGCATTGCACCCAGCATTGCATCTATCATTGAGCCCAGCATTGTGTCTCACATGGAGCTCAGCAATGCACCTAGCATTGTTTCTAGCATTGCGCCCAGCATTGTGTCGAGCATTGAGCCCAGCATTGAGCCGTGCATTGTGTCTAGCATTGAGCCCAGCATTGAACCCAGCTTTGTGTCTGGCATAAAGGTTAGCATTGAGACCAGCATTGCCTCCAGTATTGAGCCCCGCATTGAGGACAGCATTGTGCCTAACATTCAGTACAGCATTGAGCCAAGCATTGTATCAAGCATTAAGTCCAGAATTGAGGCCAGCTTTGTGCTTAGCATGGAGCCCAGCATTGCCTCTAGCTTTGGAAACAGCACTGAGCACAGCATTGTGTCCAGTAATAAGTCCAGCATTGTGCACAGCATTGCATCTAGCATTGAGCCCAGCATTGAGCTGAGCATTGTGTCTAGCATTGAGCCCAGCATTGAGTTGAGCATTGAGCCCAGCATTGAACTCTGCATTGCATCTAGCATTGCATCGAGCATTGAGCCCAGCATTGTGTCTAGCATTGCACCCAGCATTGCCTCTAGTATTGAGGTCAGCATTTTGGCCAGCATTGTGTCTAGCATTGCGCCCAGCATTGTGTCAAGCATTAAGTCCAGCATTGTGTCAATCATTGAGACCATCATGGCGCCCATCATTGCGTCTATCATTGAGCCTTGTATTGAGCCCAGCATTGCGTGTAGCATTGAGCATGGCACTGTGTCTGCCATTGAGCCCAGAATTGAGCCCAGCATTGCACCCAGCATTGCACCTATCCTTGAGCCCAGCATTGTGTCTCTCACTGAGCTCAGCAATGCGCCTAGCATTGCATCTAGCATTGCGCCCAGCATTGTGTCGAGCATTGAGCCCAGCATTCTGTCTACCATTGAGCCCAGAATTGATCCCAGCATTGTGTCTAGCATTGAGGCCAGCATTGTGTACAGCATTGAGTCCAGCATTGTGTCTAGCATTGAGCCAAGCATTCAGCCGAGCAGTTTGTCTAGCATTGTGTCAAGCATTATGTCCAGCATTGTGTCTAGCATTGAGCCCAGAATTGTGCCCAGCATTGTGTCTAGCATTGAGCCCAGCATTGCATCTATCATTGAGCCCAGCATTGCGTCTATCATTGAGCCCAGCATTGTGTCAAGCATTAAGTCCAGCATTGCGTCTAGCATTGAGCCCAGCATTGAGCCCTGCATTGCATCTAGCATTGCACCGAGCATTGAGCCCATCATTGTGTTTAGCATTGAGTCCAGAATTGCGCCCAGCATTGCCTCTAATATTGAGGCTAGTATTGAGGCCAACATTGTGTCTAGCATTGCCCCCAGCATTGTGTCAAGCATTAGGTCCATCATTGTGTCTGTCACTGAGCCCAGCATTGCACCAAGCATTGCATCTATCATTGAGCCCAGCATTGTGTCTCACATGGAGCTCAGCAATGCGCCAGGCATTGCTTCTAGCATTGCGCCCAGCAATGTGTCAAGCATTGAGCCCAGCATTGAGCCCAGCAATATGTGTCTACCATTGAGCCCAGCATTGAACCCAGCTTTGTGTCTGGCATAAAGGTTAGCATTGAGACCAGCATTGCCTCCAGTATTGAGCCCAGCATTGAGGACAGCATTGTGCCTAACATTCAGTACAGCCTTGAGCCCAGCATTGTATCAAGCTTTAAGTCCAGAATTGAGGCCAGCTTTGTGCTTAGCATGGAGCCCAGCATTGCCTCTAGCTTTGAAAACAGCATTGAGCACAGCATTGTGTCCAGCAATAAGTCCAGCATTGTGCACAGCATTGCATCTAGCATTGAGCCCAGCATTGAGCTCTGCATTGCATCTAGCATTGCATCGAGCATTGAGCCCAGCATTGCCTCTAGTATTGAGGCCAGCATTTTGGCCAGCATTGTGTCTAGCATTGCGCCCAGCATTGTGTCAAGCATTAAGTCCAGCATTGTGTCAATCACTGAGCCCAGCATGGCGCCCAGCATTGCGTCTATCATTGAGCCCAGCAATATGTCTAGCACTGAGCCCAACATTTCGCCCAGCATTGCGTCTATCATTGACCCTTGTATTGAGCCCAGCATTGTGTCTATCATTGAGCCCAGCAATATGTCTAGCATTGAGCCCTACATTTCGCCCAGCATTCCCTCTATCATTGAGCCTTGTATTGAGCCCAGCATTGTGTCTGCCATTGAGCCCAGAATTGAGCCCAGCATTGCACCCAGCATTGCACCTATCCTTGAGCCCAGCATTGTGTCTCGCACTGAGCTCAGCAATGCGCCTAGCATTGCATCTAGCATTGCGCCCAGCATTGTGTCGAGCATTGAGCCCAGCATTCTGTCTACCATTGAGCCCAGAATTGATCCCAGCATTGTGTCTAGCATTGAGGCCAGCATTGAGCCCAGCATTGTGTACAGCATTGAATCCAGCATTGTGTCTAGCATTGAGCCAAGCATTCAGCTGAGCATTGTGTCTAGCATTGTGTCAAGCATTATGTCCAGCATTGTGTCTAGCATTGAGCCCAGAATTGTGCCCAGCATTGCGTCTAGCATTGAGCCCAGCATTGCATCTATCATTGAGCCCAGCATTGTGTCTATCATTGAGCCCAGCATTGTGTCAAGCATTAAGTCCAGCATTGTGTCTATCATTGAGCCCAGCGTTGCGCCCAGCATTGCGTCTATCATTGAGCCCAGCATTGTGTTTAGCATTGAGCTCAGCAATGGGCCTAGCATTGTGTCTAACATTTAGTCCAGCATTGTGTCTAGCATTGAGCCCAGAATTGTGCCCAGCAGTATGTCTAGCATTGAGCACTGCATTGGGCCCAGCATTGTGTCTACCATTGAGCCCAGAATTGAGCCCAGCATTTTGTCTACCATTGAGCCAAACATTGAGCCCAGCATTGCCTCTAGTATTGAGGCCAGCATTGAGGCTAGCATTGTGCCTAGCATGGAGCCCAACATTGTGTCTAGCATTGCGCCCAGCATTGTGTCAAGCATTAAGTCCAGTATTGTGTCTAGCATTGAGCCCAGCAATATGTCAAGCATTGAGCCCTACATTTCGCCCAGCATTGCGTCTATCACTGAGCCTTGTATTGAGCCCAGCATTGTGTGTAGCATTGAGCCCAGCATTGTGTCTGCCATGGAGCCCAGAATTGAGCCCAGCATTGCACCCAGCATTGCGCCTATCCTTGAGCCCAGCATTGTGTCTCGCACTGAGCTCAGCAATGCACCTAGCATTGCGTCTAGCATTGCGCCCAGCATTGTGTCGAGCATTGATCCCAGCATTCTGTCTACCATTGAGCCCAGAATTGATCCCAGCGTTGTGTCTAGCATTGAGCCCAGCATTGAGCCCAGCATTGTGTACAGCATTGAGTCCAGCATTGTGTCTAGCATTGAGCCAAGCATTGAGCCCAGCATTGTGTACAGCATTGAGTCCAGCATTGTGCCTAGCATTGCACCCAGCATTGTGTCAAACATTATGGCCAGCATTGTGTCTAGCATTGAGCCCAGAATTGCATCTATCATTGAGCCCAGCAATGTATCAAGCATTAAGCCCAGCATTGTGTCTATCATTGAGCCCAGCGTTGCGCCCAGCATTGCGTCTATCATTGAGCCCAGCATTGTGTATAGCATTGAGATCAGCAATGGGCCTAGCATTGTGTCTAACATTTAGGCCAGCATTGAGCCCAGAATTGTGCCCAGCAGTATGTCTAGGATTGAGCACTTCCTTGGGCCCAACATTGTGTCTACCATTGAGCCCAGAATTGAGCACAGCATTGTGTCTAGCATTGAGCCCAGCATTGTGTCAAGCATTAAGTCCAGTATTGTGTCTAGCATTGAGCCCAGCATTGAGTCTAGCAATGAGCCCAGCATTGGGCCCAGCATCGCATCAAGCATTGCATTGAGCATTGAGCCCAGCATTGTGTCTAGCATTTCGCCCAGCTTTGTGTCAAGCATTAAGTCCAGCATTGTGTCTATCATTGAGCCCAGCAATGGGTCCAGCATTGTGTCCATCATTGAGCCCAGCATTCTGTATAGCATTGAGCTCAGCAAAACATCTAGCATAGCTTCTAGCATTGAGCCCAGCATTTGCACAGCAATGCGTCTTGCATTGTGACCTGCATTGTGCCAAGCATTGCGTCTAGCTTTGAGCCCAGCATTGTGTCTAGCACTGAGCCCAGTATTGAGCTCAGCATTACATGCAGCATTGAGCCCAGCATTATGTCTAGCAATGAGCCTTGAATTGAGCCCAGCTTTGTGTCTAGCATTGAGCCCAGCAATGAGCCCAGCATTGTGTCCAGCATTGAGCCAAGGATTGAGCCCAACATTGCCTCTAGTATGGAGGCCAGCATTGAGGCCAGCATTGAGGTCAGCAGTGTGCCTAGCATGGAGCCCAGCATTAAGCCCAGCATTGCATCTATCATTGAGCCCAGCATTGCATCTATCATTGAGTCCAGCATTGTGTCAAGCATTAAGTCCAGCATTGCGTCTATCATTGAGCCCAGCATTGTGTATAGCATTGAGATCATCAATGGGCCTAGCATTGTGTCAAACATTTAGGCCAGCATTGTGTCTGGCATTGACCCCAGAATTGTGCCCAGCAGTATTTCTAGCATTGAGCCCAGCATTGTGTCAAGCATTAAGTCCAGTATTGTGTCTAGCATTGAGCCCAGCATTGAGTCTAGCAATGAGCCCAGCATTGGGCCCAGCTTTGTGTCTAGCATTGAGCCCAGCAATGAGCCCAGCATTGTGTCCAGCATTGAGCCAAGGATTGAGCCCAACATTGCCTCTAGTATGGAGGCCAGCATTGAGGCCAGCATTGAGGTCAGCAGTGTGCCTAGCATGGAGCCCAGCATTAAGCCCAGCATTGCATCTGTCATTGAGCCCAGCATTGCATCTATCATTGAGTCCAGCATTGTGTCAAGCATTAAGTCCAGCATTGTGTCCATCATTGAGCCCAGCATTCTGAATAGCATTGAGCTCAGCAAAACATCTAGCATAGCTTCTAGCATTGAGCCCAGCATTTGCACAGCAATGTGTCTTGCATTGTGACCTGCATTGCGCCAAGCATTGCGTCTAGCTTTGAGCCCAGCATTGTGTCTAGCACTGAGCCCAGTATTGAGCCCAGCATTACATGCAGCATTGAGCCCAGCATTATGTCTAGCAATGAGCCTTGAATTGAGCCCAGCATTGTGTCCAGCATTGAGCCAAGGATTGAGCCCAACATTGCCTCTAGTATGGAGGCCAGCATTGAGGCCAGCATTGAGGTCAGCAGTGTGCCTAGCATGGAGCCCAGCATTAAGCCAAGCATTGTGTCTAGAATTGCGCCCAGCATTGTGTCAGGCATTGAGCCCAGCAATACGTCTAGCATTGAGCCCTGCATTGTGACAAGCATTACGTCTAGCATTGAGGTTAGCTTTGTGTTTAGATGGAGCCCAGCATTGCATCTAGCTTTGAGAACAGCACTGAGCACAGCATTGTTACTAGAATTGAGCTCAGCGTTCTATCAAGCATTAAGTCTAGCATTGTGACTAGCATTGAGCACAGCATTGATCCCAGCATTGTGTCTAGCTCTGAGCCCAGCACTGAGCCCTGCATTGTGTCTTAGAATTGAGCCCTTCAATGTATCTAGCATTGAGCCCAGCATTTCGTCTATCATTGAGGCAAGCATGGAGCCCAGCATTGCATCTAGCTTTGCGCCCAGCATTGTGTCTTGCATTGAGCCCAGCATTTTGTCTAGAATTGAGCCCAGCATTACGTCTCGCATTGTATATATCATTCAGCCCATGATTGTGTCTAGCCTTGTGCCCAGCATTGAACCCCGCATTGTGTCTAGCATAGAGCCCAGCATTGAGACCAGCATTGCAATCCAGTAGTGAGCCCAGCATTGAGGCCAGCATTGTGCCAAGCATTGATGCCAGCATTGTGCCTATCATTGTGAACAGCATAGAGCCCAGCATTTTGTCTAGCATTGCACCCAGCATTGTATCGTGCAATATGTCCAGAATTGAGGCCAGCCTTGTGTTTAGCATGGAGCCCAGCATTGCGTCTAGCATTGAGCACAGCATTGAGCTGAGCATTGCGTCTAGCATTGAGCCCAGCATTGAGTCTAGCACTGAGTCCAGCATTGAGCCGTGCATTGCGTTGAGCATTGCATCGAGCATTGAGACCAGCATTGTGTCTAGCATTGAGCCAAGCATTGCGCCCAGCACTGCCTCTAGTATTGAGGCCAGCATTGAGGCCAGCATGGTGTCTAGCATTGCACCCAGCATTGTGTCAAGCATTAAGTCCAGCATTGTGCCTATCATTGAGCGCAGCATTGCGCACAGAATTGAGTCTATCATTGAGCCCTGCATTGTGTCTAGCATTGCGCCCAGCATTGTGCCCAGCATTGACTCTACCATTGAGCAGAGCTTTGTATCTAGCATTGAGCTCAGCAATGCGTCTAGCATTGCGTATATCATTGAGCCCATCATTGTGTCTAGCATTGAGACCAGCATTTAGCTCATTATTCTGTCTAGCACTGAGCCCAGCATTGAGCCCAGCATTGCGTCGAGCATTGAGCCCAGCATTGAGCTGAGCATTGCATCTAGCATTGAGCCCAGCATTGAGCCCAGCATTGAGTCTAGCAATGAGCCCCGCATTGAGCCCAGCATCGCATTTAGCATTGCATCGAGCATTGAGCCCAGCATTGTGGCTAGCATGGAGCCCAGCAATGAGCCCAGCATTGAGGCCAGCATTGTGTCTAGCATTTCACCCAGCTGTGGGTACAGCATTGTGTCCAGCATTGAGCTCAGCATTCTGTATAGCATTGAGCTCAGCAAAACATCTAGCATAGCATCTAGCATTGAGCCCAGCATTTGCCCAGCAATGTGTCTAGCATTGTGACCTGCATTGCGCCAAGCATTGCGTCTAGCTTTGAGCCCAGCATTGTGTCTAGCACTGAGCCCAGTATTGAGCCCAGCATTACATGCAGCATTGAGCCCAGCATTATGTCTAGCATTGAGCCCTGCAATGAGTCCAGCATTGTGTCCAGCATTGAGCCCAGCATTGTGTCTAGCATTGAGCCAAGGATTGAGCCCAGCATTGCCTCTAGTATGGAGGCTAGCATTGAGGCCAGTATTGAGGCCAGCATTGTGCCTAGCATGGAACCCAGCATTGAGCCCAGCATTGTGTCAAGCATTAAGTCCAGCATTGTGACTAATATTGAAATGAGCATTGCGCCCAGCATTGCATCTAGCATTGAGCCCAACTTTGTGTCTAGCATTGAGCTCAGCAATGCGTCTAGCATTGCGTATAGAATTGAGCCCAGTATTGTGCCTAGCATTGAGCCCAGCCTGGATCCCAGCATTGTGTCTAGCATAGAGCCCAGCTTTGCGCCCAGCATTGCATCTAGCATTGAGCCCATCAATGTGTCTCGCATTAAGTCCAGCATTGTGTCCAGCATTGCGTCTAGCATTGAGCACAGCATTGAGCCCTGCATTGCATCTAGCATTGCATCGAGCATTGAGCCCATCATTGTGTCTAGCATTGAGCCCAGAATTGAGCCTAGCATTGCCTCTAGTATTGAGGCCAG
This sequence comes from Carcharodon carcharias, assembly GCF_017639515.1. Lineage (NCBI taxonomy): Eukaryota > Metazoa > Chordata > Chondrichthyes > Lamniformes > Lamnidae > Carcharodon > Carcharodon carcharias. The sequence goes on from NC_054471.1 coordinate 81,474,837, forward strand.
TATTGAGGCCAACATTCTGTCTAGCATTGCCCCCAGCATTGTGTCAAGCATTAAGTCCAGCATTGTGTCTATCATTGAAACCAGCATTGCACCAAGCATTGCATCTATCATTGAGCCCAGCATTGTGTCTCGCATTGAGCTCAGCAACGCACCTAGCATTGCATCTAGCATTGCGCCCAGCATTGTGTGGAGCATTGAGCCCAGCATTGAGTCCAGCAGTATGTCTAGCATTGAGACCTGCATTGCGCCCAACATTGTGTCTAGCATTGAGCTCTGCATTCTTTCTAGCACTGAGCCAAGTATTGAACCCAGCATTACATGAGGAATTGAGCCCAGCATTCTGTCTACCATTGAGCCCAGAATTGAGCCCATCATTGTGTCTAGCATTGAGCCAAGCATTGCACCCAGCATTGCGTCTATCATTGAGCCCAGCATCGTGTCTAGCATTGAGCCAAGCATTCAGCCGAGCATTGTGTCTAGCATTGAGCCCAGAATTGCACCCAGCATTGCGTCTAGCATTGAGCCCAGCATTGCAACTATCATTGAGCCCAGCAATGAGTCTAGCATTGAGCCCAACACTGAGACCTGCGGTGCATCGCGCATTGCATCGAGCATTGAGCCCTTCATTGTGTCTCGCATTGAGCCCAGCATTGCGACCAAAATTGCCTCTTGTATTCAGGGCAGCATTGAGGCCAGCATTGTGCCTAGCATTGCGTCTATCACTGAGCCCATCATTGTGTCAAGCATTACGTCCAGCATTGTGTCTATCATTGATCCCAGCGTTGCGGCCAGCATTGCGTCTATATTTGAGCCCAGCATTGTGTCTAGCATTGAGCTCAGCAATGGGCCAAGCATTGTGTCTAACATTTAGCTCAGCATTGTGTCCAGCATTGAGCCCAGAATTGAGCCCAGCAGTATGTCTAGCATTAAGCCCTGCATTGGGCCCAGCATTGTGTCTAGCATTGAACCCAGCATTGTGTCTAGCACTGAGCCCAGCATTGAGCCCAGGATTGTGTGTAGCATTGAGCCCAGCATTGTGTCTACAATTGAGCCCAGAATTGAGCCCAGCATTGTGTCTAGCATTGAGCCCAGCATTCTGTCTACCATTGAGCCAAGCATTGAGCCCAGCATTGCCTCTTGTATTGAGGCCAGCATTGAGACCAGTATTGTGCCTAGCATGGAGCCCAGCATTGAGCCCAGCATTGTGTCAAGCATTAAGTCCAGCATTGTGTCTATCATTGATCCCAGCAATATGGCTAGCATTGAGCCCTGTATTGAGCCCAGCATTGTGTCTGACATTGAGTCCGGAATTGAGCCCAGCATTGTATCTAGCATTGCATCGAGCATTGAGTCCAGCATTGTGCCTAGCATTGAGTCCAGCATTCCCCCCAGCATTGCCTCTAGTATTGAGGCCAGCATTGAGGCCAGCATCGTGTCTAGCATTTCGCCCAGCTTTGTGTCAAGCATGAAATCCAGCATTGTGTCTGTCATTGAGCCCAGCAATGAGTCCAGCATTGTGTCCAGCATAAAGCCCAGCAATCTGTATAGCATTCAGCTCAGCAAAATGTCTAGCATAGCTTCTAGCATTGAGCCCAGCATTGAGCCCAGCAATGTGTCTAGCACTGTGACATGCATTGCGCCAAGCATTGCGTCTAGCTTTGAGCCCAGCATTGTGTCTAGCACTGAGCCCAGTATTGAGCCCAGCATTACATGTAGCATTGAGCCCAGCATTATGTCTAGCATTGAGCTCGAATTGAGCCCAGCTTTGTGTCTAGCATTGAGCCCAGCAATGAGTCCAGCATTGTGTCCAGCATTGAGCCCAGCATTGTGTCTAGCATTGAGCCAAGGATTGAGCCCAGCATTGCCTCTAGTATGGAGGCGAGCATTGAGGCCAGCATTGTGCCCATCATGGAGCCCAGCATTGAGCCCTGCATTGTGTCAAGCATTAAGTCCTGCATTGTGACTAGTATTGAGACCAGCATTGCGCCCAGCATTGCATCTAGCATTGAGCCCAACATTGTGTCTAGCATTGAGCTCAGCAATGTGTTTAGCATTGCGTAAAGCATTGAGCCCAGGATTGTGCCTAGCACTGAGCCCAACATAGATCCCAGCATTGTGTCTAGCATAGAGCCCAGCACTGCACCCAGCATTGCATGTAGCCTTGAGCCCAGCATTGTCTCTAGCTCTGAGCCCAGCAGTGAGCCAGGCATTGCGTCTAGCATTGAGCCCATCAATGTATCTCACATTAAGTCCAGCATTGTGTCCAGCAATGCATCTAGCATTGAGCGCATCATTGAGCTGAACATTGCATCTAGCATTGAGCCCAGCATTGAGCCCTGCATTGCATCTAGCATTGCACTGATCATTGAGCCCATCATTGTCTTTAGCATTGAGCCCAGAATTGCGCCCAGCATTGCCTCTAATATTGAGTCTAGTATTGAGGCCAACATTGTGTCTAGCATTGCCCCCAGTATTGTGTCAAGCATTAAGTCCATCATTCTGTCTGTCACTGAGCTCAGCATTGCACCCAGCATTGCATCTATCATTGAGCCCAGCATTGTGTCTCACATTGAGCTCAGCAATGCGCCTAGCATTGCGTCTAGCATTGCGCCCAGCATTGTGTCGAGCATTGAGCCCAGCAGTATGTCTAGCATTGAGCCCTGCATTGCGCCCAGCATTCTTTCTAGCACTGAGCCCAGTAGTGAGCGCAGCATTACGTGTGACATTGAGCCCAGCTTTCTGTCCACCATTGAGCCCAGAATTGATCCCAGCATTGTGTCTAGCACTGAGCCCAGCATTGAGCACAGTGTTGTGTACAGCATTGAGTCCAGCATTGTGTCTAGATTTGAGACAAGCATTCAGCCGAGCATTGTGTCTAGCATTGTGTCTAGCATTGAGTCCAACATTGTGCCTAGCATTGCGCCCAACATTGTGTCAAGCATTAAGTCCAGCATTGTGTCTAGCATTGAGCCCAGAATTGCGCCCAGCATTGCGTCTAGAATTGAGCCCAGCATTGCATCTATCATTGAGCCCAGCATTGCGTCTATCATTGAGCCCAGCATTGTGTCAAGCATTGAGTCCATCATTGTGTCTATCATTGAGCCCAGCGTTGCGCCCAACATTGCGTCTATCATTGAGCTCAGCAATGGGCCGAGCATTATGTCTAACATTTAGCCCTGCATTTGTCTAGCACTGAGCCCAAAATTGTGCCCATCAGTATGTCTAGCATTGAGCACTGCATTGGGCCCAGCATTGTGTCTACCATTGAGCCCAGAATTGAGCCCAGCATTGTGTCTAGCATTGAGCCCAGCATTGTGTCTACCATTGAGCCAAGCAGTGAGCCCAGCATTGTCTCTAGTATTGAGGCCAGCATTGAGGCTAGCATTGTGCCTAGCATTGTGTCAAGCATTAAGTCCAGTATTGTGTCTAGCATTGAGCCCAGCATTGTGCCCAGCATTGACTCCAGCATTGAGCACAGCATTGTGTCTAGCATTAAGCACAGCAATGCGTCAAGCTTTGCGTATATCATTGAGCCCACCATTCTGTCTAGCATTGAGACCAGCATTCAGTTCAGTATTCCGTCTAGCACTGAGCCCAGCATCGAGCCCAGCATTGCGTCGGGCATTGAGCCCAGCATTGAGCTGAGCATTGTGTCTAGCATTTCGCCCAGCTTTGTGTCAAGCATTAAGTCCAGCATTGTGTCTATCATTGATCCCAGCAATGGGTCCAGCATTGTGTCCATCATTGAGCTCAGCATTCTGTATATCATTGAGCTCTGCAAAACATCTAGCATAGATTCTAGCATTGAGCCCAGCATTTGCCCAGCAATGTGTCTTGCATTGTGACCTGCATTGCGCCAAGCATTGCGTCTAGCTTTAAGCCCAGCATTGTGTCTAGCACTGAGCCCAATATTGTGCCCAGTATTACATGCAGCATTGAGCCCAGCATTATGTCTAGCAATGAGCCTTGAATTGAGCCCAGCTTTGTGTCTAGCATTGAGCCCAGCAATGAGTCCAGCATTCAATCCAGCATTGTGTCCAGCATTGAGCCAAGGATTGAGCCCAACATTGCCTCTAGTATGGAGGCCAGCATTGAGGCCAGCATTGTGCCTAGCATGGATCCCAGCATTGAGCCCAGCATTGTGTCAAGCATTAAATCCAACATTGTGACTAGTATTGAGACCAGCATTGCGCCCAGCATTGCATCTCGCATTGAGTCCAACATTGTGTCTAGCATTGAGCTCAGCAATGCGTCTAGCATTGCGTATAGAATTGAGCCCAGTATTGTGCCTAGCATTGAGCCAAGCCTAGATCCCAGCAATGTGTCTAGCATTGAGCCAAGAATTGAGCCCAGCTTTGCTACTAGTATTGAGGCCAGCATTGAGCTATCATTGTGCCTAGCGTGGAGCCCAGCATTGAGGCCAGCATTGTGTCTAGTAATGCGCCCAGCATTCTGTTAAGCATTAAGCCAAACATTGCGTCTAGCTTTGAGCACAGCATTGAGCCCAGCATTGAGACTAGCATTGGGCCCAGCATTGAGCCCTGCATTACATCGAGCATTGCATTGAGCATTGAGACCAGCATTGTGTCTAGCATTGAGCCCAGCATTGTGTCTATCATTAAGCCCAGCATTGAGCCCAGCATTGTGTCTAGCATTGAGCTCAGCAATGCATCTAGCATTGCATATATCATTGAGCCCATCATGGTGTCTAGCATTGAGCCCGGCATTGATGCCAGCATTGTGTCTAGCTCTGAGCCCAGCATTGAGCCCAGCATTGCGTCTAGCATTGAGCCCATCAATGTGCCTAGCATTGAGCCAAGCAATGAGACCCGCATTGTGTCTGGGATTGAGCGCAGCATTGAGCCCAGCGTTGTGTCCAGCATTGAGCCCAGCATTTTGTCTACCATTGAGGCAAGCATGAAGCCCAGCATTGCATCTCGCTTTTATCCCAGCATTGTGTCTTGCATTGATCCCAGCATTGTGCCCAGCATTGCCTATAGCATTGAGCCCAGCATTGTATCTCGCATTATGCCCAGCATTACATCTCGCATTGCGCCCAGCATTGTGCACAGCATTGCGACTGGCATTGAGCCCAGCATTGTGTCTATCTTTGAACCCAGCACTGAGCCGTGAAATGTGTCTAGCATTGAGCCCAGCATTGAGCCCAGCATTCCATCTAGCATTGAGCTCAGTTTGAGCCCAGCCTTATGTCCAGTATTGTGCCCAGCAATGTATCTAGCATTGTGCCCAGCAATGAGCCCTCCATTGCATCTAGCATTGCGTCGAGCATTGAGCCCAGTATTGTGTCTAGCATTGCACCCAGCATTGTGTCAAGCATTACGTCCAGCATTGAGGTTCACTTTGTGTTTAGATGGAGCCCAGCATTGCGTCTAGCATTGAGCACAGCATTGTTACAAGTATTGAGCCCAGCGTTCTGTCAAGCATTAAGTCCAGCATTGTACCCAGCATTGCATCTGGCATTGAGCCCATCATTGAGCAGAGCATTGCGTGTAACATTCAGCCCTGCATTGAGCCCAGCATTGCATTTAGCATTGAGCCCAGTATTGAGCCCTGCATTGCATCAAGCATTGCATCGAGCTTTGAGCCCAGCATTGTGTCTAGCATTGAGCCCAGCTTTGCGCCCAGCATTGCCTCTAGTATTGAGTCCTTCATTGAGGCCAGCATTGTGTCTAGCACTGTGCCCAGCATTGTGTCAAGCATTAAGTCTAGCATTGCGTCTAGCATTGACCTCAGCAATGCGTCCGGAATTGCATCTAGCATTGAGCCCAGCATTGTGTCTAGCTTTGAGCCCAGGATTTAGCCCAGCTATATGTCTAGCATTGAGCCCTGCATTGCACCCAGCATTACATCTAGCTTTGAGCCCAGCATTGTGTCGAGCACTGAGCCCAGTATTGAGCCCAGCATTGGATCTAACATTGAGCCCAGCATTGACCTCAGCAATGCGTCCAGAATTGCATCTAGCATTGAGCCCAGCATTGTGTCTAGCTTTGAGCCCAGGATTTAGCCCAGCTATATGTCTAGCATTGAGCCCGGCATTGCACCCAGCATTACGTCTAGCTTTGAGCCCTGCATTGTGTCGAGCACTGAGCCCAGTATTGAGCCCAGCATTGGGTCTAGCATTGAGCCCAGCTTTGTGCCCAGCATTGCCTCTAGTATTGAGGCCTTCATTGAGGCCAGCATTGTGTCTAGCACTGCGCCCAGCATTGTGTCAAGCGTTAAGTCTAGCATTGAGCCCAGCATTGTGCCCAGCATTGCGTCTAGCATTGACCTCAGCAATGCGTCCAGAATTGCATCTAGCATTGAGCCCAGCATTGTGTCTAGCTTTGAGCCCAGGATTTAGCCCAGCTATATGTCTAGCATTGAGCCCTGCATTGCATCCAGCATTACGTCTAGCTTTGAGCCCAGCATTGTGTCGAGCACTGAGCCCAATATTGAGCCCAGCATTGCGTGTAGCATTGAGCCCAGCACTGTGTCTAGCACCCTGCATTACACCCCGCATTGTGACCTGCATTGCATCTAGTATTGTGCCCAGCATTCAGTCGAACATTGAGCCCAGTATTGAAGTCAATATTGCCTCTAGCTTTAAGCTTTGGATCTCAGTGTGGGGCGCAGCATTACACCCAGCATTGCACCTAGCATTGAGCCTAGCATTGTGTCTAGCATTGAGCCCATCATTGAGCCCAGCATTGTGCCTAGCATTGAGCCCATCATTGAGCCCAGCTTTGAACCCAGCATTGCGACGAGCATTGAGTTCAGCATTGCGCCCAGCTTTGTGTCTAGCATTGAGCCCAGCATTGCGTCTAGCACCGCACCCAGTATTGAGCCCAGCATTGTGTGTAGGATTGAGCCCAGCTTCGTCTCTACCATTGAGCCCAGAATTGAGCCCAGCATTGTGTCTAGCATTGAGCCCAGCATTGTGTGTAGGATTGAGCCCAGCTTTGTGTCTACCATTGAGACCAGAATTAAGCCCAGCATTTGTCTAGCATTGAGCCCAGCATTGCCTCTAGAATTGAGGCCAGCTATGAGGCCAGCATTGTGCCTAGCATGGAGCCCAACATTAAGCCCAGCATTGTGTCTAGAATTGCGCTTAGCATTGTGTCAAGCATTGAGCCCAGCAACATGTCTAGCATTGAGCCCAGCATTGGGCCCATCATTGTATCTAGCATTGCGCCCAGCATTGTGACAAGCATTACGTCCAGCATTGAGGTTAGCTTTGTGTTTAGATGGGGCCCAGCATTGCGTCTAGCTTTGAGAACAGCATTGAGCATAGCATTGTTACTAGAATTGAGCCCGGCATTCTGTCAAGCATTAAGTCTAGCATTGTGTCTAGCATTGACTCCAGCATTTTGCCCAGCATTGCATCCAGCATTGAGCCCAGCTTTGCGCCCAACAATGAGCACAGCATTGTGCGCAGCATTGCACCCAGCATTGCATTGAGCATTGCGCCCATATTTGGGCCAAGCAGTGCACCCAGCATTGCATCTAACATTGAGCCCAGCATTGATTCTAGCACTGAGCCCAGCATTGCATCTAGCATTCCGCCGAGCATTGTGTCTAGCACTGAGCCCAGCATTGGCCCAGCGTTGAGTATAGCATTGAGCCCAGCATTGCATCTAGCATTGAGCCCAGCATTGCCTCTCACATTGCGCCAATCATTGAGCCTAGCATTCAGCCCAGCATTGAGCTGAGCATTTTGTCTAGCATTGAGCCCAGCATTGAGACCAGCATTGAGCTGAGCAATGTGGCTAGCTTTGCGCCCAGCATTGTGTCAATCATTGAGCCCAGTAATATGTCTAGCATTGTGTCTAGCATTGAGCCCAGCATTGAGCTGAGCATTGTGTCTAGCTTTGCGCCCAGCATTGTGTCAAGCATTGAGCCCAGCAATATGTCTAGCATTGAGCCCTGCATTTCGCCCAGCATTGTGTCGAGTATTCAGCCCAGCATTGTGTCTAGCATTGACTCCAGCATTGAGCCCGGCTTTGCGCCCATCAATGAGCACAGCATTGCGCGCAGCATTGCACCCAGCATTGCGTTGAGCATTGTGCCCATCTTTGGGCCAAGAAGTGCACCCAGCATTGCATCTATCATTGAGCCCAGCATTGCGTCTAGCATGGAGCCCAGCATTGATTTCAGCATTGAGCCCAGCATTGCTTCTAGCATTGAGCCCAGCATTGAGCCCAGCATTGTGTCTAGCATTGACGCCAGCATTTTGCCCAGCATTGCATCTAGCATTCAGACTTGCATTGTGTCTAGCACTGAGCCCCGCATTGGCCCAGCGTTGCGTCTTGCATTGAGCCCATCATTGCATCTGTCATTGAGCCCAGCATTGCCTCTTGCATTGCACCCATCATTGAGCCTAGCATTCAGCCCAGCATTGAGCTGAGCATTATGTCTCGCATTGAGCCCTGCATTGAGACCAGCATTGAGCTGAGCATTGTGTCTAGCATTGAGCCCAGCTTTGTCTCTCACATTGAGCCCAGCATTGCATCTAGCATTGAGCCCAGCATTGAGCCCAGCATTAACCTCAGCATTGTGTCTAGCCTTGAGCCCAGCATTGCATCTTGCATTGAGCACAGCATTGAGACCAGCATTGCGTCTGGCATTGAGCCCAGCATTGCGTCCAGTATTGCGCCTAGCACTAAGCCTAGCAATGAACCCAGCATTGCATCTAACATTGAGCCCAGCATTACATCTCGCATTGATCCAAGCATTGAGCCCAGCAATGCGTCTACCATTGAGCCCAGCATTGAGCCCAGCATTGCGAATAGCATTGAGCCCAGCATTGCATCTCGCTTTGTGCCCAGCATTGAGCCCAGCATTGTGTCTAGCATTGAGCCCAGCAGTGAGCCCAGCATTGTGACTCGCATTGTGCCCAGCATTGAACCCAGTATTGCGACGAGAATTGAGGCCAGCATTGTGTCTAACATTGAGCCCAGCATTGCGTCTAGCATTGACTCCAGCATTTTGCCCAGCATTGCATCCAGCGTCGAGGCTGGCTTTGCGCCCATCAATGAGCACAGCATTGCGCGCAGCATTGCACCCAGCATTGCGTTGAGCATTGCACCGATCATTGGGCCAAGAATTGCACCCAGCATTACATCTAACATTGAGGCCATCATTGCTTCTAGCATTGAGCATAGCATTAATTTCAGCATTGAGCCCAGCATTGAGCCCAGTATTGATTCTAGCATTGAGCCCAGCATTGCATCTAGCATTCACACGAGCATTGTGTCTAGCACTGAACCCAGCATTGGCCCAGCGTTGCGTCTAGCAATGAGCCCAGCATTGCATCTATCATTCAGCCCAGCATTGCCTCTCACATTGCGCCCATCATTGAGCCTAGCATTCAGCCCAGCATTGAGCTGAGCATTATGTCTCGCATTGAGCCCTGCATTGAGACCAGCATTGAGCTGAGCATTGTGTCTAGCATTGAGCCCAGCTTTGTCTCTCACATTGAGCCCAGCATTGAGCCCAGCATTGCATCTAGCATTGAGCCCAGCATTGAGCCCAGCATTAACCTGAGCATTGTGTCTAGCCTTGAGCCCAGCATTGCCTCTCACATTGAGCACAACATTGAGAGCAGCATTGCGTCTGGCATTTAGCACAGCATTGCGTCCAGTATTGCGCCTAGCACTAAGCCTAGCATTGAGCCCAGCATTGTATCTAGCATTGAGCCCAGCATTGCATCTCGCACTGATCCAAGCATTGAGCCCAGTATTGCGTCTACCATTGAGCCCAGCATTGAGCCCAGCATTGCGAATAGCATTGAGCCCAGCATTGCATCTCGCTTTGTGCCCAGCATTGAGCCCAGCATTGTGTCTAGCATTGAGCCCAGCAGTGAGCCCAGCATTGCGAATAGAATTTTGCCCAGCATTGCATCTCGCTTTGTGCCCAGCATTGAGCCCAGCATTGTGTCTAGCATTGAGCCCAGCAGTGAGACCAGCATTGTGACTCGCATTGTGCCCAGCATTGAACCCAGCATTGCGACGAGCATTGAGTCCAGCATTGCGTCTAGCATTGAGCCCAGCATTGCATCTAGCATTGAGCCCAGCATTGTGTCTAGCATTGAGCCCAGCATTGCGTCTAGCATTGACTCCAGCATTTTACCCAGCATTGCATCCAGTGTCAAGGCCGGCTTTGCGCCCATCAATGAGCACAGCATTGCGCGCAGCATTGCACCCAGCATTGCGTTGAGCATTGCGCCCATCATTGGGCCAAGAATTGCACCCAGCATTGCATCTAACATTGAGCCCAGCATTGCTTCTAGCATTGAGCATAGCATGAATTTCAGCATTGAACCCAGCATTGAGCCCAGCATTGATTCTAGCATTGAGCCCAGCATTGCATCTAGCATTCACACGAGCATTGTGTCTAGCACTGAACCCAGCATTGGCCCAGCGTTGCGTCTAGCAATGAGCCCAGCATTGCATCTATCATTGAGCCCAGAATTGCCTCTTGCATTGCGCACAGCATTGAGACTAGCATTCAGCCCAGCATTGAGCTGAGCATTATGTCTCGCATTGAGCCCTGCATTGAGACCAGCATTGAGCTGAGCATTGTGTCTAGCATTGAGCCCAGCTTTGTCGCTCACATTGAGCACAGCATTGAGCCCAGCATTGCATCTAGCATTGGGCCCAGCATTGAGCCCAGCATTAACCTCTGCATTCTGTCTAGCCTTGAGCCCAGCATTGCCTCTCGCATTGAGCACAGCATTGAGACCAGCATTGCGTCTGGCATTGAGCCCAGCATTGCGTCCAGTATTGCGCCTAGCACTAAGCCTAGCAATGAACCCAGCATTGCATCTAGCATTGAGCCCAGCATTGCATCTCGCATTGCTCCAAGCATTGAGCCCAACATTGCGTCTACCATTGAGCCCAGCATTGCGAATAGCATTGAGCCCAGCATTGCATCTCGCTTTGTGCCCAGCATTGAGCCCAGCATTGTGTCTAGCATTGAGCCCAGCAGTGAGCCCAGCATTGTGACTCGCATTGTGCCCAGCATTGAACCCAGCATTGCGACGAGAATTGAGGCCAGCATTGTGTCTAGCATTGAGCCCAGCATTGCGTCTAGCATTGACTCCAGCATTTTGCCCAGCATTGCATCCAGTGTCAAGGCCGGCTTTGCGCCCATCAATGAGCACAGCATTGCGCGCAGCATTGCACCCAGCATTGCGTTGAGCATTGCGCCCATCATTGGGCCATGAATTGCACCCAGCATTACATCTAACATTGAGGCCATCATTGCTTCTAGCATTGAGCATAGCATTAATTTCAGCATTGAGCCCAGCATTGAGCCCAGCATTGATTCTAGCATTGAGCCCAGCATTGCATCTAGCATTCACACGAGCATTGTGTCTAGCACTGAACCCAGCATTGGCCCAGCGTTGCGTCTAGCAATGAGCCCAGCATTGCATCTATCATTGAGCCCAGCATTGCCTCTCAAATTGCGCCCATCATTGAGCCTAGCATTCAGCCCAGCATTGAGCTGAGCATTATGTCTAACATTGAGCCCTGCATTGAGACCAGCATTGAGCTGAGCATTGTGTCTAGCATTGAGCCCAGCTTTGTCTCTCACATTGAGCCCAGCATTGAGCCCAGCATTGCATCTAGCATTGAGCCCAGCATTGAGCCCAGCATTAACCTGAGCATTGTGTCTAGCCTTGAGCCCAGCATTGCCTCTCGCATTGAGCACAGCATTGAGAGCAGCATTGCGTCTGGCATTTAGCACAGCATTGCGTCCAGTATTGCGCCTAGCACTAAGCCTAGCAATGAGCCCAGCATTGCATCTAGCATTGAGCCCAGCATTGCATCTCGCACTGATCCAAGCATTGAGCCCAGTATTGCGTCTACCATTGAGCCCGGCATTGAGCCCAGCATTGCGAATAGCATTGAGCCCAGCATTGCATCTCGCTTTGTGCCCAGCATTGAGCCCAGCATTGTGTCTAGCATTGAGCCCAGCAGTGAGCCCAGCATTGCGAATAGAATTTTGCCCAGCATTGCATCTCGCTTTGTGCCCAGCATTGAGCCCAGCATTGTGTCTAGCATTGAGCCCAGCAGTGAGACCAGCATTGTGACTCGCATTGTGCCCAGCATTGAACCCAGCATTGCGACGAGCATTGAGTCCAGCATTGCGTCTAGCATTGAGCCCAGCATTGCATCTAGCATTGAGGCCAGCATTGTGTCTAGCATTGAGCCCAGCTTTGTCTCTCACATTGAGCCCAGCATTGAGCCCAGCATTGCATCTAGCATTGAGCCCAGCATTGAACCCAGCAGTAACCTCAGCATTGTGTCTAGCCTTGAGCCCAGCATTGCCTCTCGCATTGAGCACAGCATTGAGAGCAGCATTGCGTCTGGCATTTAGGGCAGCATTGCGTCCAGTATTGCGCCTAGCACTAAGCCTAGCAATGAGCCCAGCATTGCATCTAGCATTGAGCCCAGCATTGCATCTCGCACTGATCAAAGCATTGAGCCCAGTATTGCGTCTACCATTGAGCCCAGCATTGAGCCCAGCATTGCGAATAGAATTGAGCCCAGCATTGCATCTCGCTTTGTGCCCAGCATTGAGCCCAGCATTGTGTCTAGCATTGAGCCCAGCATTGCATCTAGCATTGAGCCCAGCATTGTGTCTATCATTGAGCCCAGCATTGCGTCTGGCATTGACTCCAGCATTTTACCCAGCATTGCATCCAGTGTCAAGGCCGGCTTTGCGCCCATCAATGAGCACAGCATTGCGCGCAGCATTGCACCCAGCATTGCGTTGAGCATTGCGCCCATCATTGGGCCATGAATTGCACCCAGCATTGCATCTAACATTGAGGCCATCATTGCTTCTAGCATTGAGCATAGCATTAATTTCAGCATTGAGCCCAGCATTGAGCCCAGCATTGATTCTAGCATTGTGCCCAGCATTGCATCTAGCATTCACACGAGCATTGTGTCTAGCACTGAACCCAGCATTGGCCCAGCGTTTCGTCTAGCAATGAGCCCAGCATTGCATCTATCATTGAGCCCAGCATTGCCTCTCACATTGCGCCCATCATTGAGCCTAGCATTCAGCCCAGCATTGAGCTGAGCATTATGTCTCGATGTCTCGCATTGAGCCCTGCATTGAGACCAGCATTGAGCTGAGCATTGTGTCTAGCATTGAGCCCAGCTTTGTCTCTCACATTGAGCCCAGCATTGCATCTAGCATTGAGCCCAGCATTGAGCCCAGCATTAACCTGAGCATTGTGTCTAGCCTTGAGCCCAGCATTGCCTCTCGCATTGAGCACAGCATTGAGAGCAGCATTGCGTCTGGCATTTAGCACAGCATTGCGTCCAGTATTGCGCCTAGCACTAAGCCTAGCAATGAGCCCAGCATTGCATCTAGCATTGAGCCCAGCATTGCATCTCGCACTGATCCAAGCATTGAGTCCAGTATTGCGTCTACCATTGAGCCCAGCATTGTGCCCAGCATTGCGAATAGCATTGAGCCCAGCATTGCATCTCGCTTTGTGCCCAGCATTGAGCCCAGCATTGTGTCTAGCATTGAGCCCAGCAGTGAGCCCAGCATTGCGAATAGAATTTTGCCCAGCATTGCATCTCGCTTTGTGCCCAGCATTGAGCCCAGCATTGTGTCTAGCATTGAGCCCAGCAGTGAGACCAGCATTGTGACTCGCATTGTGCCCAGCAATGAACCCAGCATTGCGACGAGCATTGAGTCCAGCATTGCGTCTAACATTGAGCCCAGCATTGCATCTAGCATTGAGCCCAGAATTGTGTCTAGCATTGAGCCCAGCATTGCATCTAGCATTGACTCCAGCATTTTACCCAGCATTGCATCCAGTGTCAAGGCCGGCTTTGCGCCCATCAATGAGCACAGCATTGCGCGCAGCATTGCACCCAGCATTGCGTTGAGCATTGCGCCCATCATTGGGCCAAGAATTGCACCCAGCATTGCATCTAACATTGAGCCCAGCATTGCTTCTTACATTGAGCATAGCATGAATTTCAGCATTGAACCCAGCATTGAGCCCAGCATTGATTCTAGCATTGAGCCCAGCATTGCATCTAGCATTCACACGAGCATTGTGTCTAGCACTGAACCCAGCATTGGCCCAGCGTTGCGTCTAGCAATGAGCCCAGCATTGCATCTGTCATTGAGCCCAGAATTGCCTCTTGCATTGCGCACAGCATTGAGACTAGCATTCAGCCCAGCATTGAGCTGAGCATTATGTCTCGCATTGAGCCCTGCATTGAGACCAGCATTGAGCTGAGCATTGTGTCTAGCACTGAGCCCAGCTTTGTCTCTCACATTGAGCCCAGCATTGAGCCCAGCATTGCATCTAGCATTGAGCCCAGCATTGAGCCCAGCATTAACCTGAGCATTGTGTCTAGCCTTGAGCCCAGCATTGCATCTCGCATTGAGCACAGCATTGAGAGCAGCATTGCGTCTGGCATTGAGACCAGCATTGCGTCCAGTATTGCACCTAGCACTAAGCCTAGCAATGAACCCAGCATTGCATCTAGCATTGAGCCCAGCATTGCATCTCGCATTGATCCAAGCATTGAGCCCAGCATTGCGTCTACCATTGAGCCCAGCATTGCGAATAGCATTGAGCCCAGCATTGCATCTCGCTTTGTGCCCAGCATTGAGCCCAGCATTGTGTCTAGCATTGAGCCCAGCAGTGAGCCCAGCATTGTGACTCGCATTGTGCCCAGCATTGAACCCAGCATTGCGACGAGAATTGAGGCCAGCATTGTGTCTAGCATTGAGCCCAGCATTGCGTCTAGCATTGACTCCAGCATTTTGCCCAGCATTGCATCCAACGTCGAGGCTGGCTTTGCGCCCATCAATGAGCACAGCATTGCGCGCAGCATTGCACCCAGCATTGCGTTGAGATTTGCGCCCATCATTGGGCCAAGAATTGCACCCAGCATTGCATCTAACATTGAGCCCATCATTGCTTCTAGCATTGAGCCCAGCATTGAGCCCAGCATTGATTCTAGCATTGAGCCCAGCATTGCATCTAGCATTCACACGAGCATTGTGTCTAGCACTGAACCCAGCATTGGCCCAGCGTTGCGTCTAACAATGAGCCCAGCATTGCATCTATCATAGAGCCCAGCATTGCCTCTCGCATTGCGCCCATCATTGAGCCTAGCATTCAGCGCAGCATTGAGCTGAGCATTATGTCTCGCATTGAGACCTGCATTGAGACCAGCATTGAGCTGAGCATTGTGTCTAGCATTGAGCCCAGCATTGCCTCTCGCATTGCGACCATCATTGAGCCTAGCATTCAGCCCAGCATTGAGCTGAGCATTATGTCTCGCATTGAGCCCTGCATTGAGACCAGCATTGAGCTGAGCATTGTGTCTAGCATTGAGCCCAGCTTTGTCTCTCACATTGAGCCCAGCATTGAGCCCAGCATTGCATCTATGATTGAGCTCAGCATTGAGCCCAGCATTAACCTGAGCATTGCGAATAGCATTGAGCCCAGCATTGCATCTCGCTTTGTGTCCAGCATTGAGCCCAGCATTGTGTCTAGCCTTGAGCCCAGCAGTGAGCCCAGCATTGCGAATAGCATTGAGCCCAGCATTGCATCTCGCTTTGTGCCCAGCATTGAGCCCAGCATTGTGTCTAGCATTGAGCCCAGCAGTGAGCCCAGCATTGTGACTCGCATTGTGCCCAGCATTGAACCCAGCATTGGGACGAGCATTGAGTCCAGCATTGCGTCTAGCGTTGAGCCCAGCATTTCTTCTAGCATTGAGCCCAGCATTGCATCTAGCATTGAGCCCAGCATTGTGTCTATCATTGAGCCCAGCATTGCGTCTAGCATTGACTCCAGCATTTTGCCCAGCATTGCATCCAGTGTCGAGGCCGGCTTTGCGCCCATCAATGAGCACAGCATTGCGCGCAGCATTGCACCCAGCATTGCGTTGAGCATTGCGCCCATCATTGGGCCAAGAATTGCACCCAGCATTGCATCTAACATTGAGCCCAGCATTGCTTCTAGCATTGAGCATAGCATTAATTTCAGCATTGAGCATAGCATTGAGCCCAGCATTGATTCTAGCATTGTGCCCAGCATTGCATCTAGCATTCACACGAGCATTGTGTCTAGCACTGAACACAGCATTGGCCCAGCGTTGCGTCTAGCAATGAGCCCAGCATTGCATCTATCATTCAGCCCAGCATTGCCTCTCGCATTGCACCCATCATTGAGCCTAGCATTCAGCCCAGCATTGAACTGAGCATTATGTCTCGCATTGAGCCCTGCATTGAGACCAGCATTGAGCTGAGCATTGTGTCTAGCATTGAGCCCAGCTTTGTCTCTCACATTGAGCCCAGCATTAAGCCCAGCATTGCATCTAGCATTGAGCCCAGCATTGAGCCCAGCATTAACCTGAGCATTGTGTCTAGCCTTGAGCCCAGCATTGCCTCTCGCATTGAGGAAAGCATTGAGACCAGCATTGCGTCTGGCATTGAGCCCAGCATTGCGTCCAGTATTGCACCTAGCACTAAGCCTAGCAATGAACCCAGCATTGCATCTAGCCTTGAGCCCAGCATTGCATCTCGCATTGCTCCAAGCATTGAGCCCAGCATTGCGTCTACCATTGAGCCCAGCATTGCGAATAGCATTGAGCCCAGCATTGCATCTCGCTTTGTGCCCAGCATTGTGTCTAGCATTGAGCCCAGCAGTGAGCCCAGCATTGTGACTCGCATTGTGCCCAGCATTGAACCCAGCATTGCGACGAGCATTGTGTCCAGCATTGCGTCTAGCATTGACCCAGCATTTTGCCCAGCATTACATCCAGCGGCGAGGCCGGCTTTGCGCCCATCAATGACCACAGCATTGCGCGCAGCATTGCACCCAGTATTGCGTTCAGCATTGCGCCCATCATTGGGCCAAGAATTGCACCCAGCATTGCATCTAACATTGAGCCCTGCATTGCATCTAGCATTGAGCACAGCATTAATATCAGCATTGAGCCCAGCATTGAGCCCAGCATTGTGACTCGCATTGTGCCCAGCATTGAACCGAGCATTGCGACGAGCATTGAGTCCAGCATTGCGTCTAGCATTGAGCCCAGCAGTGCATCTAGCATTGAGCCCAGCATTCTGTCTAGCATTGAGCCCAGCATTGCGTCTAGCATTGACTCCAGCATTTTGCCCAGCATTACATGCAGCGGCGAGGCCGGCTTTGCGCCCATCAATGACCACAGCATTGCGCGCAGCATTGCACCCAGCATTGCGTTGAGCATTGCGCCCATCATTGGGCCAAGAATTGCACCCAGCATTGCATCTAACATTGAGCCCAGCATTGCATCTAGCATTGAGCACAGCATTAATATCAGCATTGACCCAGCATTGAGCCCAGCATTGATTCTAGCATTGAGCCCAGCATTGCATCTAGCATTCACACGAGCATTGTGTCTAGCACTGAACCCAGCATTGGCCCAGCGTTGCGTCTAGCAATGAGCCCAGCATTGCATCTATCATTGAGCCCAGCATTGCCTCTCGCATTGCGCCCATCATTGAGCCTAGCATTCAGCCCAGCATTGAGCTGAGCATTATGTCTAACATTGAGTCCTGCTTTGAGACCAGCATTGAGCTGAGCATTGTGTCTTGCATTGAGCCCAGCTTTGTCTCTCACATTGAGGCCAGCATTGAGCCCAGCATTGTGTCTAGCACTGAGCCCAAAATTGAGCCCAGCATTGTGTGCAGCATTGAGCCCAGTACTGTGCCTACCACCCAGCATTGCACCCCACATTGTGCCCTGCATTGCATCTAGTGCTGTGCCCAGCATTCAGTCGAACATTGAGCCCAGTATTGAGGTCAGCATTGCATCTAGCTTTAGGCTATGCAGCTCAGCGTGCCGCCCAGTATAGTGCCTCTCATTGAACCCAGCTTTGTGCTCAGCATTACGTCTAGCATTGAGCCCATCATTGAGCCCAGCATTGAACCCAGCATTGCGACGAGCATTTAGTCCAGCATTGCGTCTAGCATTGAGCCCAGCATTGCATCTAGCATTGAGCCGAGCATTGTGTCTAGCATTGAGCCCAGTATTGAGTCTAGCATTGACTCCAGCATTTTGCCCAGCATTGCATCCAGCATCGAGGCTGGCTTTGCGCGCAGCATTGCACCCAGCATTGCGTTGAGCATTGCGCCCATCATTGGGCCAAGAATTGCACCCAGCATTGCATCTAACATTGAGCCCAGCATTGTTTCTAGCATTGAGCCCAGCATTGTGTCTAGCATTGACTCCAGCATTTTGCCCAGCATTGCATCTAGCATTCAGCCTTGCATTGTGTCTAGCACTGAGTCCCACATTGGCCCAGCGTTGCGTCTAGCATTGAGCCCAGCATTGCATCTGTCATTGAGCCCAGCATTGCCTCTTGCATTGCACACATCATTGAGCCTAGCATTCAGCCCAGCATTGAGCTGAGCATTATGTCTCGCATTGAGCCCTGCATTGAGACCAGCATTGAGCTGAGCATTGTGTCTAGCATTGAGCCCAGCTTTGTCTCTCACATTGAGCCCAGCATTAAGCCCAGCATTGCATCTAGCATTGAGCCCAACATTGAGCCCAGCATTAACCAGAGCATTGTGTCTAGCCTTGAGCCCAGCATTGCCTCTCACATTGAGCAAAGCATTGAGACCAGCATTGCGTCTGGCAATGAGCCGAGCATTGCGTCCAGTATTGCGCCTAGCACTAAGCCTAGCAATGCACCCAGCATTGCATCTAGCATTGAGCCCAGCATTGCATCTCGCATTCATCCAAGCATTGAGCCCAGCATTGCGTCTACCGTTGAGCCCAGCATTGAGCCCAGCATTGCGAATAGCATTGAGCCCAGCATTGCATCTCGCTTTGTGTCCAGCATTGAGCCCAGCATTGTGTCTAGCATTGAGCCCAGCATTGCATCTAGCATTGACTCCAGCATTTTGCCCAGCATTGCATCCAGCGTCGAGGCTAGCTTTGCGCCCATCAATGAGCACAGCATTGCGCGCAGCATTGCACCCTGCATTGCGTTGAGCATTGCGCCCATCATTGGGCCAAGAATTGCACCCAGCATTGCATCTGACATTGAGCCCAGCATTGCTTCTAGCATTGAGCATAGCATTAATTTCAGCATTGAGCACAGCATTGAGCCCAGCATTGAGCCCAGCATTGATTCTCGCATTGAGCCCAGCATTGCATCTAGCATTCACACGAGCATTGTGTCTATCACTGAACCCAGCATTGGCCCAGCATTGCGTCTAGCAATGAGCCCAGCATTGCATCTATCATTGAGCCCAGCATTGCCTCTCGCATTGCGCCCATCATTGAGCCTAGCATTCAGCCCAGCATTGAGCTGAGCATTATGTCTAACATTGAGCCCTATATTGAGACCAGCATTGAACTGAGCATTGTGTCTTGCATTGAGCCCAGCTTTGTCTCTCGCATTGAGGCCAGCATTGAGCCCAGCATTGTGTCTAGCACTGAGCCCAAAATTGAGCCCAGCATTGTGTGCAGCATTGAGCCCAATACTGTGTCTACCACCCAGCATTGCACCCCACATTGTGCCCTGCATTGCATCTAGTGCTGTGCCCAGCATTCAGTCGAACATTGAGCCCAATATTGAGGTCAGCATTGCATCTAGCTTTAAGCTATGGAGCTCAGAGTGGTGCCCAGTATTGTGCCTCTCATTGAACCCAGCATTGTGCTCAGCATTACGTCTAGCATTGAGCCCATCATTGAGCCCAGCATTGAACCCAGCATTGCGACGAGCATTGAGTCCAGCATTGCGTCTAGCATTGAGCCCAGCATTGCACCCAACATTGCATCTAACATTGAGCCCAGCGTTGCGTTAAGCATTGAGCACAGCATTGATTTCAGCATTGAACCCAGCACTGATTCTAGCATTGAGCCCAGCATTGCATCTAGCATTCACACGAGCATTGTGTCTAGTACTGGCCCAGCGTTGCATCTAACAAAGAGACTTGCATTGCATCTAACATTGAGCCCAGCATTGCCTCTCGCATTGCGCCCATCATTGAGCCCAGCATTCAGCCCAGCATTGAACTGAGCATTATGTCTAACATTGAGCCCTGCATTGAGACCAGCATTGAGCTGAGCATTGTGTCTTGCATTGAGCCCAGCTTTGTCTCTCGCATTGAGCCCAGCATTGAGCCCAGCATTGTGTCTAGCATTGACTCCAGCATTGAGCCCGGCTTTGCGCCCATCAATGAGCACAGCATTGCGCGCAGCATTGCACCCAGCATTGCGTTGAGCATTGTGCCCATCTTTGGGCCAAGAAGTGCACCCAGCATTGCGTTTAACATTGAGCCAAGCATTGCGTCTAGCATGGAGCCCAGCATTGATTTCAGCATTGAGCCCAGCATTGAGCCCAGCATTGTGTCTAGCATTGACTCCAGCATTTTGCCCAGCATTGCATCTAGCATTCAGCCTTGCATTGTGTCTAGCACTGCGCCCCGCATTGGCCCAGCGTTGCATCTAGCATTGAGCCCAGCATTGCATCTGTCATTGAGCCCAGCATTGCCTCTTGCATTGCGCACATCATTGAGCCTAGCATTCAGCCCAGCATTGAGCTGAGCATTATGTCTCACATTGAGCCCTGCACTGAGACCAGCATTGAGCTGAGCATTGTGTCTAGCATTGAGCCCAGCTTTGTCTCTCACATTGAGCCCAGCATTGCATCTAGCATTGAGCCCAGCATTGAGCCCAGCATTAACCTCAGCATTGTGTCTAGCCTTGAGCTCAGCATTGCCTCTCGCATTGAGCACAGCATTGAGACCAGCACTGCGTCTGGCAATGAGCCCAGCATTGCGTCCAGTATTGCGCCTAGCGATGAACCCAGCATTGATCTAGCATTGAGCCCAGCATTGCATCTCGCATTGATCCAAGCATTGAGCCCAGCATTGCGTCTACTATTGAGCCCAGCATTGAGCCCAGCATTGCGAATAGCATTGAGCCCAGCATTGCATCTCGCTTTGTGCCCAGCATTGAGCCCAGCATTGAGCCCAGCAGTGAGCCCAGCATTGTGACTCGCATTGTGCCCAGCATTGAGCCCAGCATTGCGAATAGCATTGAGCCCAGCATTGCATCTCGCTTTGTGCCCAGCATTGAGCCCAGCATTGAGCCCAGCAGTGAGCCCAACATTGTGACTTGCTTTGTGCCCAGCATTGAACCCAGCATTGCGACGAGCATTGAGTCCAGCATTGCGTCTAGCATTGAGCCCACCATTGCATGTATCATTGAGACCAGCATTGTGTCTAGCATTGAGCCCAGCATTGCGTCTAGCATTGACTCCAGCATTTTACCCAGCATTGCATCCAGTGTCGAGGCCTGCTTTGCGCCCATCATTGAGCACAGCATTGCGCGCAGCATTGCACCCAGCATTGCGTTGAGCGTTGCGCCCATCATTGAGCCTAGCATTCAGCCCAGCATTGAGCTGCGCATTGTGTCTTGCATTGAGCCCAGCTTTGTCTCTCTCATTGAGCCCAGCATTGAGCCCGGCTTTGCGCCCATCAATGAGCACAGCATTACGCGCAGCATTGCACCCAGCATTGCATTGAGCATCGCGCCCATCATTGGGCCAAGAATTGCACCCAGCATTGCATCGAACATTAAGCCCAGCATTTCATCTAGCATTGAGCACAGCATTAATTTCAGCATTGAGCATAGCATTGAGCCCAGCATTGATTCTAGCATTGAGCCCAGCATTGCATCTAGCGTTCACACGAGCATTGTGTCTAGCACTGAACCCAGCATTGGCCCAGCGTTGCGTCTAGCAATGAGCCCAGCATTGCATCTATCATTGAGCCCAGCATTGCCTCTCGCATTGCGCCCATCATTGAGCCTAGCATTCAGCCCAGCATTGAGCTGAGCATTGTGTCTTGCACTGAGCCCAGCTTTGTCTCTCGCATTGAGCCCAGCATTGAGCCCGGCTTTGCGCCATCAATGAGCACAGCATTGCACGCAGCATTGCGTTGAGCCTTGTGCCCATCTTTGGGCCAAGAAGTGCACCCAGCATTGCGTCTAACATTGAGCCCAGCATTGCGTCTAGCATGGAGCCCAGCATTGATTTCAGCATTGAGCCCAGCATTGTTTCTAGCATTGAGCCCAGCATTGAGCCCAGCATTGTGTCTAGCATTGACTCCAGCATTTTGCCCAGCATTGCATCTAGCATTCAGCCTTGCATTGTGTCTAGCACTGCGCCCCGCATTGGCCCAGCGTTGCATCTAGCATTGAGCCCAGCATTGCATCTAGCATTAACACGAGCATTGTGACGAGCACTGAACCCAGCATTGGCCCAGCGTTTCGTCTAGCAATGAGCCCTGCATTGCATCTATCATTGAGCCCAGCATTGCCTCTCGCATTGCGCCCATCATTGAGCCTAGCATTCAGCCCAGCATTGAGCTGAGCATTGTGTCTTGCATTGAGCCCTGCATTGAGACCAGCATTGAGCTGAGCATTGTGTCTAGCATTGAG
This sequence comes from Carcharodon carcharias, assembly GCF_017639515.1. Lineage (NCBI taxonomy): Eukaryota > Metazoa > Chordata > Chondrichthyes > Lamniformes > Lamnidae > Carcharodon > Carcharodon carcharias. Next base: position 81,497,332 of record NC_054471.1, read on the forward strand.
CCCAGCTTTGTCTCTCACATTGAGCCCAGCATTGCATCTAGCATTGAGCCCAGCATTGAGCCCAGCATTAACCTGAGCATTGTGTCTAGCCTTGAGCCCAGCATTGCCTCTCGCATTGAGCACAGCATTGAGACCAGCACTGCGTCTGGCATTGAGCCCAGCATTGCGTCCAGTATTGCGCCTAGTGATGAACCCAGCATTGCATCTAGCATTGAGCCCAGCATTGCATCTCGCATTGATCCAAGCATTGAGCCCAGCATTGCGTCTACCATTGTGCCCAGCATTGAGCCCAGCATTGCGAATAGCATTGAGCCCAGCATTGCATCTCGCTTTGTGCCCAGCATTGAGCCCAGCATTGAGCCCAGCAGTGAGCCCAGCATTGTGACTCGCATTGTGCCCAGCATTGAACCCAGCATTGCGACGAGCATTGAGTCCAGCATTGCGTCTAACATTGAGCCCACCATTGCATGTATCATTGAGCACAGCATTGTGTCTAGCATTGAGCCCAGCATTGCGTCTAGCATTGACTCCAGCATTTTACCCAGCATTGCATCCAGTGTCGAGGCCGGCTTTGCGCCCATCATTGAGCACAGCATTGCGCGCAGCATTGCACCCAGCATTGCGTTGAGCGTTGCGCCCATCATTGAGCCTAGCATTCAGCCCAGCATTGAGCTGCGCATTGTGTCTTGCATTGAGCCCAGCTTTGTCTCTCTCATTGAGCCCAGCATTGAGCCCGGCTTTGTGCCCATCAATGAGCACAGCATTACGCGCAGCATTGCACCCAGCATTGCATTGAGCATTGCGCCCATCATTGGGCCAAGAATTGCACCCAGCATTGCATCGAACATTAAGCCCAGCATTTCGTCTAGCATTGAGCACAGCATTAATTTCAGCATTGATTCTAGCATTGAGCCCAGCATTGCATCTAGCGTTCACACGAGCATTGTGTCTAGCACTGAACCCAGCATTGGCCCAGCGTTGCGTCTAGCAATGAGCCCAGCATTGCATCTATCACTGAGCCCAGCATTGCCTCTCGCATTGCGCCCATCATTGAGCCTAGCATTCAGCCCAGCATTGAGCTGAGCATTGTGTCTTGCATTGAGCCCAGCTTTGTCTCTCGCATTGAGCCCAGCATTGAGCCCGGCTTTGCGCCATCAATGAGCACAGCATTGCACGCAGCATTGCACCCAGCATTGTGTTGAGCATTGTACTCATCTTTGGGCCAAGAAGTGCACCCAGCATTGCGTCTAACATTGAGCCCAGCATTGCGTCTAGCATGGAGCCCAGCATTGATTTCAGCATTGAGCCCAGCATTGTTTCTAGCATTGAGCCCAGCATTGAGCCCAGCATTGTGTCTAGCATTGACTCCAGCATTTTGCCCAGCATTGCATCTAGCATTCAGCCTTGCATTGTGTCTAGCACTGCGCCCCGCATTGGCCCAGCATTGCATCTAGCATTGAGCCCAGCATTGCATCTGTCATTGAGCCCAGCATTGCCTCTTGCATTGCGCACATCATTGAACCTAGCATTCAGCCCAGCATTGAGCTGAACATTATGTCTCGCATTGAGCCCTGCATTGTGACCAGCATTGAGCTGAGCATTGTGTCTAGCATTGAGCCCAGCTTTGTCTCTCACGTTGAACCCAGCATTGAGCCCAGCATTGCATCTAGCATTGAGCCCAGCATTAACCTGAGCATTGTGTCTAGCCTTGAGCCCAGCATTGCCTCTCGCATTGAGCACAGCATTGACACCAGCATTGCGTCTGGCATTGAGCCCAGCTTTGCGTCCAGTATTGCGCCTAGCAATGAACCCAGCATTGCATCTAGCATTGAGCCCAGCATTGCATCTCGCATTGATCCAAGCATTGAGCCCAGCATTGCGTCTACCATTGAGCCCAGCATTGAGCCCAGCATTGCGAATAGCATTGAGCCCAGCATTGCATCTGTCATTAAGCCCAGCATTGCCGCTTGCATTGGGCACATCATTGAGCCTAGCATTCAGCCCAGCATTGAGCTGAGCATTATGTCTCGCATTGAGCCCTGCATTGAGCCCAGCATTGAACTGAGCATTGTGTCTAGCATTGAGCCCAGCTTTGTCTCTCACATTGAGTCCAGCATTGAGCCCAGCATTGCATCTAGCATTGAGCCCAGCATTAACCTGAGCATTGTGTCTAGCCTTGAGCCCAGCATTGCCTCTCGCATTGAGCACAGCATTGAGACCAGCATTGCGTCTGGCATTGAGCCCAGCATTGCGTCCAGTATTGCGCCTAGCAATGAACCCAGCATTGCATCTAGCATTGAGCCCAGCATTGCATCTCGCATTGATACAAGCATTGAGCCCAGCATTGCGTCGACCATTGTGGCCAGCATTGAGCCCAGCGTTGCGAATAGCATTGAGCCCAGCATTGCATCTCGCTTTGTGCCCAGCATTGAGCCCAGCATTGAGCCCAGCAGTGAGCCCAGCATTGTGACTCGCATTGTGCCCAGCATTGAACCCAGCATTGCGACGAGCATTGAGTCCAGCATTGCGTCTAGCATTGAGCCCACCATTGTATGTATCATTGAGACCAGCATTGTGTCTAGCATTGAGCCCAGCATTGCGTCTAGCATTGACTCCAGCATTTTACCCAGCATTGCATCCGGTGTCGAGGCCGGCTTTGCGCCCATCATTGAGCACAACATTGCGCGCAGTATTGCACCCAGCATTGCGTTGAGCGTTGCGCCCATCATTGAGCCTAGCATTCAGCCCAGCATTGAGCTGCGCATTGTGTCTTGCATTGAGCCCAGCTTTGTCTCTCTCATTGAGCCCAGCATTGAGCCCGGCTTTGCGCCCATCAATGAGCACAGCATTATGCGCAGCATTGCACCCAGCATTGCGTTGAGCATTGCGCCCATCATTGTGCCAAGAATTGCACCCAGCATTGCATCGAACATTAAGCCCAGCATTTCATCTAGCATTGAGCACAGCATTAATTTTAGCATTGAGCATAGCATTGAGCCCAGCATTGATTCTAGCATTGAGCCCAGCATTGCATCTAGCATTCACACGAGCATTGTGTCTAGCACTGAACCCAGCATTGGCCCAGCGTTGCGTCGAGCAATGAGCCCAGCATTGCATCTATCATTGAGCCCAGCATTGCCTCTCGCATTGCGCCCATCATTGAGCCTAGCATTCAGCCCAGCATTGAGCTGAGCATTGTGTCTTGCATTGAGCCCAGCTTTATCTCTCGCATTGAGCCCAGCATTGAGCCCGGCTTTGCACCCATCAATGAGCACAGCATTGCGCGCAGCATTGCACCCAGCATTGCGTTGAGCATTGTGCCCATCTTTGGGCCAAGAGGTGCACCCAGCATTGCGTCTAACATTGAGCCCAGCATTGCGTCTAGCATGGAGCCCAGCATTGATTTCAGCATTGAGCCCAGCATTGTTTCTAGCATTGAGCCCAGCATTGAGCCCAGCATTGTGTCTAGCATTGACTCCAGCATTTTGCCCAGCATTGCATCTAGCATTCAGCCTTGCATTGTGTCTAGCACTGCGCCCCGCATTGGCCCAGCGTTGCATCTAGCATTGAGCCCAGCATTGCATCTGTCATTGAGCCCAGCATTGCCTCTTGCTTTGCGCACATCATTGAACCTAGCATTCAGCCCAGCATTGAGCTGAGCATTATGTCTCGCATTGAGCCCTGCATTGTGACCAGCATTGAGCTGAGCATTGTGTCTAGCATTGAGCCCAGCTTTGTCTCTCACGTTGAGCCCAGCATTGAGCCCAGCATTGCATCTAGCATTGAGCCCAGCATTGAGCCCAGCATTAACCTGAGCATTGTGTCTAGCCTTGAGCCCAGCATTGCCTCTCGCATTGAGCACAGCATTGACACCAGCATTGCGTCTGGCATTGAGCCCAGCTTTGCGTCCAGTATTGCGCCTAGCAATGAACCCAGCATTGCATCTAGCATTGAGCCCAGCACTGCATCTCGCATTGATCCAAGCATTGAGCCCAGCATTGCGTCTACCATTGAGCCCAGCATTGAGCCCAGCATTGCGAATAGCATTGAGCCCAGCATTGCATCTGCCATTAAGCCCAGCATTGCCGCTTGCATTGCGCACATCATTGAGCCTAGCATTCAGCCCAGCATTGAGCTGAGCATTATGTCTCGCATTGAGCCCTGCATTGAGACCAGCATTGAACTGAGCATTGTGTCTAGCATTGAGCCCAGCTTTGTCTCTCACATTGAGTCCAGCATTGAGCCCAGCATTGCATCTAGCATTGAGCCCAGCATTAACCTGAGCATTGTGTCTAGCCTTGAGCCCAGCATTGCCTCTCGCATTGAGCACAGCATTGAGACCAGCACTGCGTCTGGCATTGAGCCCAGCATTGCGTCCAGTATTGCGCCTAGCAATGAACCCAGCATTGCATCTAGCATTGAGACCAGCATTGCATCTCGCATTGATACAAGCATTGAGCCCAGCATTGCGTCGACCATTGTGGCCAGCATTGAGCCCAGCGTTGCGAATAGCATTGAGCCCAGCATTGCATCTCGCTTTGTGCCCAGCATTGAGCCCAGCATTGAGCCCAGCAGTGAGCCCAGCATTGTGACTCGCATTGTGCCCAGCATTGAACCCAGCATTGCGACGAGCATTGAGTCCAGCATTGCGTCTAGCATTGAGCCCACCATTGTATGTATCATTGAGACCAGCATTGTGTCTAGCATTGAGCCCAGCATTGCGTCTAGCATTGACTCCAGCATTTTACCCAGCATTGCATCCGGTGTCGAGGCCGGCTTTGCGCCCATCATTGAGCACAACATTGCGCGCAGTATTGCACCCATTATTGCGTTGAGCGTTGCGCCCATCATTGAGCCTAGCATTCAGCCCAGCATTGAGCTGCGCATTGTGTCTTGCATTGAGCCCAGCTTTGTCTCTCTCATTGAGCCCAGCATTGAGCCCGGCTTTGCGCCCATCAATGAGCACAGCATTACGCGCAGCATTGCACCCAGCATTGCATTGAGCATTGCGCCCATCATTGGGCCAAGAATTGCACCCAGCATTGCATCTAACATTGAGCCCAGCATTGCATCTAGCATTGAGCACAGCATTAATTTCAGCATTGAGCATAGCATTGAGCCCAGCATTGATTCTAGCATTGAGCCCAGCATTGCATCTAGCATTAACACGAGCATTGTGTCTAGCACTGAACCCAGCATTGGCCCAATGTTTCGTCTAGCCATGAGCCCTGCATTGCATCTATCATTGAGCCCAGCATTGCCTCTCGCATTGCGCCCATCATTGAGCCTAGCATTCAGCCCAGCATTGAGCTGCGCATTGTGTCTTGCATTGAGCCCAGCTTTGTCTCTCACATTGAGCCCAGCATTGAGCCCGGCTTTGCGCCCATCAATGAGCACAGCATTATGCGCAGCATTGCACCCAGCATTGCGTTGAGCATTGCGCCCATCATTGTGCCAATAATTGCACCCAGCATTGCATCGAACATTAAGCCCAGCATTTCATCTAGCATTGAGCACAGCATTAATTTCAGCATTGAGCATAGCAATGAGCCCAGCATTGATTCTAGCATTGAGCCCAGCATTGCATCTAGCATTCACACAAGCATTGTGTCTAGCACTGAACCCAGCATTGGCCCAGCGTTGCGTCGAGCAATGAGCCCAGCATTGCATCTATCATTGAGCCCAGCATTGCCTCTCGCATTGCGCCCATCATTGAGCCTAGCATTCAGCCCAGCATTGAGCTGAGCATTGTGTCTTGCATTGAGCCCAGCTTTGTCTCTCGCATTGAGCCCAGCATTGAGCCCGGCTTTGCACCCATCAATGAGCACAGCATTACGCGCAGCATTGCACCCAGCATTGCGTTGAGCATTGTGCCCATCTTTGGGCCAAGAAGTGCACCCAGCATTGCGTCTAACATTGAGCCCAGCATTGCGTCTAGCATGGAGCCCAGCATTGATTTCAGCATTGAGCCCAGCATTGTTTCTAGCATTGAGCCCAGCATTGAGCCCAGCATTGTGTCTAGCATTGACTCCAGCATTTTGCCCAGCATTGCATCTAGCATTCAGCCTTGCATTGTGTCTAGCACTGCGCCCCGCATTGGCCCAGCGTTGCATCTAGCATTGAGCCCAGCATTGCATCTGTCATTGAGCCCAGCATTGCCTCTTGCTTTGCGCACATCATTGAACCTAGCATTCAGCCCAGCATTGAGCTGAGCATTATGTCTCGCATTGAGCCCTGCATTGTGACCAGCATTGAGCTGAGCATTGTGTCTAGCATTGAGCCCAGCTTTGTCTCTCACGTTGAGCCCAGCATTGAGCCCAGCATTGCATCTAGCATTGAGCCCAGCATTGAGCCCAGCATTAACCTGAGCATTGTGTCTAGCCTTGAGCCCAGCATTGCCTCTCGCATTGAGCACAGCATTGACACCAGCATTGCGTCTGGCATTGAGCCCAGCTTTGCGTCCAGTATTGCGCCTAGCAATGAACCCAGCATTGCATCTAGCATTGAGCCCAGCACTGCATCTCGCATTGATCCAAGCATTGAGCCCAGCATTGCGTCTACCATTGAGCCCAGCATTGAGCCCAGCATTGCGAATAGCATTGAGCCCAGCATTGCATCTGCCATTAAGCCCAGCATTGCCGCTTGCATTGCGCACATCATTGAGCCTAGCATTCAGCCCAGCATTGAGCTGAGCATTATGTCTCGCATTGAGCCCTGCATTGAGACCAGCATTGAACTGAGCATTGTGTCTAGCATTGAGCCCAGCTTTGTCTCTCACATTGAGTCCAGCATTGAGCCCAGCATTGCATCTAGCATTGAGCCCAGCATTAACCTGAGCATTGTGTCTAGCCTTGAGCCCAGCATTGCCTCTCGCATTGAGCACAGCATTGAGACCAGCACTGCGTCTGGCATTGAGCCCAGCATTGCGTCCAGTATTGCGCCTAGCAATGAACCCAGCATTGCATCTAGCATTGAGCCCAGCATTGCATCTCGCATTGATACAAGCATTGAGCCCAGCATTGCGTCGACCATTGTGGCCAGCATTGAGCCCAGCGTTGCGAATAGCATTGAGCCCAGCATTGCATCTCGCTTTGTGCCCAGCATTGAGCCCAGCAGTGAGCCCAGCATTGTGACTCGCATTGTGCCCAGCATTGAACCCAGCATTGCGACGAGCATTGAGTCCAGCATTGCGTCTAGCATTGAGCCCACCATTGTATGTATCATTGAGACCAGCATTGTGTCTAGCATTGAGCCCAGCATTGCGTCTAGCATTGACTCCAGCATTTTACCCAGCATTGCATCCGGTGTCGAGGCCGGCTTTGCGCCCATCATTGAGCACAACATTGCGCGCAGTATTGCACCCAGCATTGCGTTGAGCGTTGCGCCCATCATTGAGCCTAGCATTCAGCCCAGCATTGAGCTGCGCATTGTGTCTTGCATTGAGCCCAGCTTTGTCTCTCTCATTGAGCCCAGCATTGAGCCCGGCTTTGCGCCCATCAATGAGCACAGCATTACGCGCAGCATTGCACCCAGCATTGCATTGAGCATTGCGCCCATCATTGGGCCAAGAATTGCACCCAGCATTGCATCTAACATTGAGCCCAGCATTGCATCTAGCATTGAGCACAGCATTAATTTCAGCATTGAGCATAGCATTGAGCCCAGCATTGATTCTAGCATTGAGCCCAGCATTGCATCTAGCATTAACACGAGCATTGTGTCTAGCACTGAACCCAGCATTGGCCCAGCGTTTCGTCTAGCAATGAGCCCTGCATTGCATCTATCATTGAGCCCAGCATTGCCTCTCGCATTGCGCCCATCATTGAGCCTAGCATTCAGCCCAGCATTGAGCTGCGCATTGTGTCTTGCATTGAGCCCAGCTTTGTCTCTCACATTGAGCCCAGCATTGAGCCCGGCTTTGCGCCCATCAATGAGCACAGCATTATGCGCAGCATTGCACCCAGCATTGCGTTGAGCATTGCGCCCATCATTGTGCCAATAATTGCACCCAGCATTGCATCGAACATTAAGCCCAGCATTTCATCTAGCATTGAGCACAGCATTAATTTCAGCATTGAGCATAGCAATGAGCCCAGCATTGATTCTAGCATTGAGCCCAGCATTGCATCTAGCATTCACACAAGCATTGTGTCTAGCACTGAACCCAGCATTGGCCCAGCGTTGCGTCGAGCAATGAGCCCAGCATTGCATCTATCATTGAGCCCAGCATTGCCTCTCGCATTGCGCCCATCATTGAGCCTAGCATTCAGCCCAGCATTGAGCTGAGCATTGTGTCTTGCATTGAGCCCAGCTTTGTCTCTCGCATTGAGCCCAGCATTGAGCCCGGCTTTGCACCCATCAATGAGCACAGCATTACGCGCAGCATTGCACCCAGCATTGCGTTGAGCATTGTGCCCATCTTTGGGCCAAGAAGTGCACCCAGCATTGCGTCTAACATTGAGTCCAGCATTGCGTCTAGCATGGAGCCCAGCATTGATTTCAGCATTGAGCCCAGCATTGTTTCTAGCATTGAGCCCAGCATTGAGCCCAGCATTGTGTCTAGCATTGACTCCAGCATTTTGCCCAGCATTGCATCTAGCATTCAGCCTTGCATTGTGTCTAGCACTGCGCCCCGCATTGGCCCAGCGTTGCATCTAGCATTGAGCCCAGCATTGCATCTGTCATTGAGCTCAGCATTGCCTCTTGCATTGCGCACATCATTGAACCTAGCATTCAGCCCAGCATTGAGCTGAGCATTATGTCTCGCATTGAGCCCTGCATTGTGACCAGCATTGAGCTGAGCATTGTGTCTAGCATTGAGCCCAGCTTTGTCTCTCACGTTGAGCCCAGCATTGAGCCCAGCATTGCATCTAGCATTGAGCCCAGCATTGAGCCCAGCATTAACCTGAGCATTGTGTCTAGCCTTGAGCCCAGCATTGCCTCTCGCATTGAGCACAGCATTGACACCAGCATTGCGTCTGGCATTGAGCCCAGCTTTGCATCCAGTATTGCGCCTAGCAATGAACCCAGCATTGCATCTAGCATTGAGCCCAGCATTGCATCTCGCATTGATCCAAGCATTGAGCCCAGCATTGCGTCTACCATTGAGCCCAGCATTGAGCCCAGCATTGCGAATAGCATTGAGCCCAGCATTGCATCTGTCATTAAGCCCAGCATTGCCGCTTGCATTGCGCACATCATTGAGCCTAGCATTCAACCCAGCATTGAGCTGAGCATTATGTCTTGCATTGACCCCAGCTTTGTCTCTCGCATTGAGCCCAGCATTGAGCCCAGCATTGCATCTAGCATTGAGCCCAGCATTGAGCCCAGCATTAACCTGAGCATTGTGTCTAGCCTTGAGCCCAGCATTGCCTCTCGCATTGAGCACAGCATTGAGACCAGCACTGCGTCTGGCATTGAGCCCAGCATTGCGTCCAGTATTGCGCCTAGCAATGAACCCAGCATTGCATCTAGCATTGAGCCCAGCATTGCATCTCGCATTGATACAAGCATTGAGCCCAGCATTGCGTCGACCATTGTGCCCAGCATTGAGCCCAGCGTTGCGAATAGCATTGAGCCCAGCATTGCATCTCGCTTTGTGCCCAGCATTGAGCCCAGCATTGAGCCCAGCAGTGAGCCCAGCATTGTGACTCGCATTGTGCCCAGCATTGAACCCAGCATTGCGACGAGCATTGAGTCCAGCATTGCGTCTAGCATTGAGCCCACCATTGTATATATCATTGAGACCAGCATTGTGTCTAGCATTGAGCCCAGCATTGCGTCTAGCATTGACTCCAGCATTTTACCCAGCATTGCATCCGGTGTCGAGGCCGGCTTTGCGCCCATCATTGAGCACAACATTGCGCGCAGTATTGCACCCAGCATTGCGCCCATCATTGGGCCAAGAATTGCACCCAGCATTGCATCTAACATTGAGCCCAGCATTGCATCTAGCATTGAGCACAGCATTAATTTCAGCATTGAGCATAGCATTGAGCCCAGCATTGATTCTAGCATTGAGCCCAGCATTGCATCTAGCATTAACACGAGCATTGTGACTAGCACTGAACCCAGCATTGACCCAGCGTTTCGTCTAGCAATGAGCCCTGCATTGCATCTATCATTGAGCCCAGCATTGCCTCTCGCATTGCGCCCATCATTGAGCCTAGCATTCAGCCCAGCATTGAGCTGCGCATTGTGTCTTGCATTGAGCCCAGCTTTGTCTCTCGCATTGAGCCCAGCATTGAGCCCGGCTTTGCGCCCATCAATGAGCACAGCATTATGCGCAGCATTGCACCCAGCATTGCGTTGAGCATTGCGCCCATCATTGTGCCAAGAATTGCACCCAGCATTGCATCGAACATTAAGCCCAGCATTTCATCTAGCATTGAGCACAGCATTAATTTCAGCATTGAGCATAGCATTGAGCCCAGCATTGATTCTAGCATTGAGCCCAGCATTGCATCTAGCATTCACACGAGCATTGTGTCTAGCACTGAACCCAGCATTGGCCCAGCGTTGCGTCGAGCAATGAGCCCAGCATTGCATCTATCATTGAGCCCAGCATTGCCTCTCGCATTGCGCCCATCATTGAGCCTAGCATTCAGCCCAGCATTGAGCTGAGCATTGTGTCTTGCATTGAGCCCAGCTTTGTCTCTCGCATTGAGCCCAGCATTGAGCCCGGCTTTGCACCCATCAATGAGCACAGCATTACGCGCAGCATTGCACCCAGCATTGCGTTGAGCATTGTGCCCATCTTTGGGCCAAGAAGTGCACCCAGCATTGCGTCTAACATTGAGCCCAGCATTGCGTCTAGCATGGAGCCCAGGATTGATTTCAGCATTGAGCCCAGCATTGTTTCTAGCATTGAGCCCAGCATTGAGCCCAGCATTGTGTCTAGCATTGACTCCAGCATTGCATCTGTCATTGAGCCCAGCATTGCCTCTTGCATTGCGCACAGCATTGAGCCTAGCATTCAGCCCAGCATTGAGCTGAGCATTATGTCTCGCATTGAGCCCTGCATTGTGACCAGCATTGAGCTGAGCATTGTGTCTAGCATTGAGCCCAGCTTTGTCTCTCACATTGAGCCCAGCATTGAGCCCAGCATTGCATCTAGCATTGAGCCCAGCATTGAGCCCAGCATTAACCTGAGCATTGTGTCTAGCCTTGAGAACAACATTGCCTCTCGCATTGAGCACAGCATTGAGACCAGCATTGCGTCTGGCATTGAGCCCAGCATTGCATCTAGCATTGAGCCCAGCATTGCATCTCGCATTGATCCAAGCATTGAGCCCAGCATTGCGTCTACCATTGAGCCCAGCATTGCGAATAGCATTGAGCCCAGCATTGCATTTCGCTTTGTGCCCAGCATTGAGCCCAGCATTGAGCCCAGCAGTGAGCCCAGCATTGTGACTTGCATTATGCCCAGCATTGAACCCAGCATTGCGACGAGCATTGAGTCCAGCATTGCATCTAGCATTGAGCCCAGCAGTGCATCTAGCATTGAGCCCAGCATTGTGTCTAGCATTGAGCCCAGCATTGCGTCTAGCATTGACTCCAGCATTTTATCCAGCATTGCATCCAGTGTCGAGGTCGGCTTTGCGCCCATCAATGAGCACAGCATTGCGCGCAGCATTGCACCCTGCATTGCGTTGAGCATTGCGCCCATCATTGGGCCAAGAATTGCACCCAGCATTGCATCTAACATTGAGCCCAGCATTGCATCTAGCATTGAGCACAGCATTAATTTCAGCATTGAGCATAGCATTGAGCGCAGCATTGATTCTAGCATTGAGCCCAGAATTGCATCTAGCATTAACACGAGCATTGTGACTAGCACTGAACACAGCATTGGCCCAGCGTTTCGTCTAGCAATGAGCCCAGCATTGCATCTATCATTGAGCCCAGCATTGCCTCTCACATTGCGCACATCATTGAGCCAAGCATTCAGCCCAGCATTGAGCTCAGCATTGTGTCTTGCATTGACCCCAGCTTTGTCTCTCGCATTGAGCCCAGCATTGAGCCCAGCATTGCATCTAGCATTGAGCCCAGCATTGAGCCCAGCATTAACCTGAGCATTGTGTCTAGCCTTGAGCCCAGCATTGCCTCGCGCATTGAGAACAGCATTGAGACCAGCATTGCGTCTGGCATTGAGCCCAGCATTGCGTCCAGTATTGCGCCTAGCAATGAACCCAGCATTGCATCTAGCATTGAGCCCAGCATTGCGTCTACCATTGAGCCCAGCATTGCGAATAGCATTGAGCCCAGCGTTGCATCTCGCTTTGTGCCCAGCATTGAGCCCAGCATTGAGCCCAGCAGTGAGCCCAGCATTGTGACTCGCATTGTGCCCAGCATTGAACCCAGCATTGCGACGAGCATTGAGTCCAGCATTGCGTGTAGCATTGAGCCCAGCATTGCATCTAGCATTGAGCCCAGCTTTGTGTCTAGCATTGCGCCCAGCATTGCGTCTAGCATTGACTCCAGCATTTTACCCAGCATTGCATCCAGTGTCGAGGCCGGCTTTGCGCCCACCAATGAGCACAGCATTGTGCGCAGTATTGCACCCAGCATTGCGCTGAGCATTGCGCCCATCATTGGGCCAAGAATTGCACCCAGCATTGCATCGAACATTGAGCCCAGCATTGCATTTAGCATTGAGCGCAGCATCAATTTCAGCATTGAGCATAGCATTGAGCCCATCATTGATTCTAGCATTGAGCCCAGCATTGCATCTAGCATTCACACGAGCATTGTGTCTAGCACTGAACCCAGCATTGGCCCAGCGTTGCCTCTAGCATTGAGCCCAGCATTGCCTCTCGCATTGCACCCAGCATTGAGCCCAGCATTGCATCTAGCATTGAGCCCAGCATTGAGCCCAGCATTAACCTGAACATTGTGTCTAGCCTTGAGCCCAGCGTTGCCTCTCGCATTTAGCACAGCATTGAGACCAGCATTGCATCTGGCATTGAGCCCAGCATTGCGTCCAGTATTGCGCCTAGCAAGAACACAGCATTGCATCTAGCATTGAGCCCAGCATTGCATCTCGCTTTGATCCAAGCATTGAGCCCAGCATTGCGTCTACCATTGAGTCCAGCACTGAGCCCAGCATTGCGAATAGCATTGAGCCCAGCATTGCATCTCGCTTTGTGCCCAGCATTGAGCCCAGCATTGAGCCCAGCAGTGAGCCCAGCATTGTGACTCGCATTGCACCCAGCATTGAACCCAGCATTGCGACGAGCATTGAGTCCTGCATTGCGTCTAGCAATGAGCCCAGCATTGCATCTAGCATTGAGCCCAGCATTGTGTCTAGCAATGAGGCCAGCATTGCGTCTAGCATTGACTCCAGCATTTTACCCAGCATTACATCCAATGTCGAGGCCGGCTTTGCGCCCATCAATGAGCACAGCATTGCGCGCAGCATTGCACCCAGCATTGCGTTGAGCATTGCGCCCATCATTGGGCCAAGAATTGCACCCAGCATTGCATCTAACATTGAGCCCAGCATTGCATCTAGCATTGAGCACAGCATTAATTTCAGCATTGAGCATAGCATTGAGCCCAGCATTGATTCTAGCATTGAGCCCAGAATTGCATCTAGCATTAACACGAGCATTGTGACTAGCACTGAACACAGCATTGGCCCAGCGTTTCGTCTAGCAATGAGCCCAGCATTGCATCTATCATTGAGCCCAGCATTGCCTCTCACATTGCGCACATCATTGAGCCAAGCATTCAGCCCAGCATTGAGCTGAGCATTGTGTCTTGCATTGACCCCAGCTTTGTCTCTCGCATTGAGCCCAGCATTGAGCCCAGCATTGCATCTAGCATTGAGCCCAGCATTGAGCCCAGCATTAACCTGAGCATTGTGTCTAGCCTTGAGCCCAGCATTGCCTCTCGCATTGAGAACAGCATTGAGACCAGCATTGCGTCTGGCATTGAGCCCAGCATTGTGTCCAGTATTGCGCCTAGCAATGAACCCAGCATTGCATCTAGCATTGAGCCCAGCATTGCGTCTACCATTGAGCCCAGCATTGCGAATAGCATTGAGCCCAGCGTTGCATCTCGCTTTGTGCCCAGCATTGAGCCCAGCATTGAGCCCAGCAGTGAGCCCAGCATTGTGACTCGTATTGTGCCCAGCATTGAACCCAGCATTGCGACGAGCATTGAGTCCAGCATTGCGTGTAGCATTGAGCCCAGCATTGCATCTAGCATTGAGCCCAGCTTTGTGTCTAGCATTGCGCCCAGCATTGCGTCTAGCATTGACTCCAGCATTTTACCCAGCATTGCATCCAGTGTCGAGGCCGGCTTTGCGCCCACCAATGAGCACAGCATTGTGCGCAGTATTGCACCCAACATTGCGCTGAGCATTGCGCCCATCATTGGGCCAAGAATTGCACCCAGCATTGCATTGAACATTGAGCCCAGCATTGCATTTAGCATTGAGCGCAGCATCAATTTCAGCATTGAGCATAGCATTGAGCCCATCATTGATTCTAGCATTGAGCCCAGCATTGCATCTAGCATTCACACGAGCATTGTGTCTAGCACTGAACCCAGCATTGGCCCAGCATTGCCTCTCGCATTGCGCCCAGCATTGAACCCAGCATTGCATCTAGCATTGAGCCCAGCATTGAGCCCAGCATTAACCTGAACATTGTGTCTAGCCTTGAGCCCAGCATTGCCTCTCGCATTGAGCACAGCATTGAGACCAGCATTGCATCTGGCATTGAGCCCAGCATTGCGTCCAGTATTGCGCCTAGCAAGAACACAGCATTGCATCTAGCATTGAGCCCAGCATTGCATCTCGCTTTGATCCAAGCATTGAGCCCAGCATTGCGTCTACCATTGAGTCCAGCACTGTGCCCAGCATTGCGAATAGCATTGAGCCCAGCATTGCATCTCGCTTTGTGCCCAGCATTGAGCCCAGCATTGAGCCCAGCATTGAGCCCAGCAGTGAGCCCAGCATTGTGACTCGCATTGCACCCAGCATTGAACCCAGCATTGCGACGAGCATTGAGTCCTGCATTGCGTCTGGCAATGAGCCCAGCATTGCATCTAGCATTGAGCCCAGCATTGTGTCTAGCAATGAGGCCAGCATTGCGTCTAGCATTGACTCCAGCATTTTACCCAGCATTACATCCAATGTCGAGGCCGGCTTTGCGCCCATCAATGAGCACAGCATTGCGCGCAGCATTGCACCCAGCATTGCGTTGAGCATTACGCCCATCATTGGGCCAAGAATTGCACCCAGCTTGGATCTAACATTGAGCCCAGCATTGCATCTAGCATTGAGCACAGCATTAATTTCAGCATTGAGCATAGCATTGAGCCCAGCATTGATTCTAGCATTGAGCCCAGCTTTGCATCTAGCATTCACACAAGCATTGTGTCTAGCACTGAACCCAGCATTGGCCCAGCGTTGCCTCTAGCAATGAGCCCAGCATTGCATCTATCATTGAGCCCAGCATTGCCTCTCGCATTGCGCCCATCGTTGAGCCTAGCATTCAGCCCAGCATTGAGCTGAGCATTATGTCTAACATTGAGCCCTGCATTGAGACCAGCATTGAGCTGAGCATTGTGTCTTGCACTGAGCCCAGCTTTGTCTCTCGCATTGAGCCCAGCATTGAGCCCGACTTTGCGCCCATCAATGAGCACAGCATTGCGCGCAGCATTGCACCCAGCATTGCGTTGAGCATTGTGCCCATCTTTGGGCCAAGAAGTGCACCCTGCATTGCGTCTAACATTGAGCCCAGCATTGGTCTGGCATGGAGCCCAGCATTGATTTCAGCATTGAGCCCAGCATTGTGTCTAGTATTGAGCACAGCATTAATTTCAGCACTGAGCATAGCATTGAGCCCAGCATTGATTCTAGCATTGAGCCCAGCATTGCATCTAGCATTCACACGAGCATTGTGTCCAGCACTGAACCCAGCATTGGCCCAGCGTTGCCTCCAGCAATGAGCCCAGCATTGCATCTATCATTGAGCCCAGCATTGCCTCTCGCATTGCGCCCATCATTGAGCTTAGCATTCAGCCCAGCATTGAGCTGAGCATTGTGTCTTGCATTGAGCCCAGCTTTGTCTCTCGCATTGAGCCCAGCATTGAGTCCGGCTTTGCGCCCATCAATGAGCACAGCATTGCGCGCAGCATTGCACCCAGCATTGCGTTGAGCATTGTGCCCATCTTTGGGCCAAGAAGTGCACCCAGCATTGCGTCTAACATTGAGCCCAGCATTTCGTCTAGCATGGAGCCCAGCATTGATTTCAACATTGAGCCCAGCATTGTCTCTAGCATTGAGCCCAGCATTGTGTCTAGCATTGACTCCAGCATTTTGCCCAGCATTGCATCTAGCATTCAGCCTTGCATTGTGTCTAGCACTGCGCCCCGCATTGGCCCAGCGTTGCATCTAGCATTGAGCCCAGCATTGCATCTGTCATTGAGCCCAGCATTGCCTCTTGCATTGCGCACATCATTGAGCCTAGCATTCAGCCCAGCATTGACCCGAGCATTATGTCTCGCATTGAGCCCTGCATTGTGACCAGCATTGAGCTGAGCATTGTGTCTAGCATTGAGCCCAGCATTGCCTCTTGCATTGAGCACAGCATTGAGACCAGCATTGCGTCTGGCATTGAGCCCAGCATTGCGTCCAGTATTGCGCCTAGCAATGAACCCAGCATTGCATCTAGCATTGAGCCCAGCATTGCATCTCGCATTGATCCAAGCATTGAGCCCAGCATTGCGTCTACCATTGAGCCCAGTATTGAGCCCAGCATTGCGAATAGCATTGAGCCCAGCATTGCATCTCGCTTTGTGCCCAGCATTGAGCCCAGCATTGAGCCCAGCAGTGAGCCCAGCATTGTGACTTGCATTGTGCCCAGCATTGAACCCAGCATTGCGACGAGCATTGAGTCCAGCATTGCATCTAGCATTGAGCCCAGCATTGCATCTAGCATTGAGCCCAGCATTGTGTCTAGCATTGAGCCCAGCATTGCGTCTAGCATTGACTCCAGCATTTTACCCAGCATTGCATCTAGTGTCGAGGCCGGCTTTGCGCCCATCAATGAGCACAGCATTGCACGCAGCATTGCACCCAGCATTGCATTGAGCATTGCGCCCATCATTGGGCCAAGAATTGCACCCAGCATTGCATCGAACATTGAGCCCAGCATTGCATCTAGCATTGAGCACAGCATTAATTTCAGCATTGAGCATAGCATTGAGCCCATCATTGATTCTAGCATTGAGCCCAGCATTGCATCTAGCATTCACACGAGCATTGTGTCTAGCACTGAACCCAGCATTGGCCCAGCGTTGCGTCAAGCAATGAGCCCAGCATTGCATCTATCATTGAGCCCAGCATTGCCTCTCACATTGTGCCCATCATTGAGCCTAGCATTCAGCCCAGCATTGAGCTGAGCATTATGTCTAACATTGAGCCCTGCATTGAGACCAGCATTGAGCTGAGCATTGTGTCTTGCATTGAGCCCAGCTTTGTCACTCGTATTGAGCCCAGCATAGAGCCCGGCTTTGCGCACATCAATGAGCACAGCATTACGCGCAGCATTGCACCCAGCATTGCGTTGAGCATTGTGCCCATCTTTGGGCCAAGAAGTGCACCCAGCATTGCGTCTAACATTGAGCCCAGCATTTCGTCTAGCATGGAGCCCAGCATTGATTTCAACATTGAGCCCAGCATTGTCTCTAGCATTGAGCCCAGCATTGTGTCTAGCATTGACTCCAGCATTTTGCCCAGCATTGCATCTAGCATTCAGCCTTGCATTGTGTCTAGCACTGCGCCCCGCATTGGCCCAGCGTTGCATCTAGCATTGAGCCCAGCATTGCATCTGTCATTGAGCCCAGCATTGCCTCTTGCATTGTGCACATCATTGAGCCTAGCATTCAGCCCAGCATTGACCCGAGCATTATGTCTCGCATTGAGCCCTGCATTGAGACCAGCATTGAGCTGAGCATTGTGTCTAGCATTGAGCCCAGCATTGCCTCTTGCATTGAGCACAGCATTGAGACCAGCATTGCGTCTGGCATTGAGCCCAGCATTGCGTCCAGTATTGCGCCTAGCAATGAACCCAGCATTGCATCTAGCATTGAGCCCAGCATTGCATCTCGCATTGATCCAAGCATTGAGCCCAGCATTGCGTCTACCATTGAGCCCAGTATTGAGCCCAGCATTGCGAATAGCATTGAGCCCAGCATTGCATCTCGCTTTGTGCCCAGCATTGAGCCCAGCATTGAGCCCAGCAGTGAGCCCAGCATTGTGACTTGCATTGTGCCCAGCATTGAACCCAGCATTGCGACGAGCATTGAGTCCAGCATTGCATCTAGCATTGAGCCCAGCATTGCATCTAGCATTGAGCCCAGCATTAATTTCAGCATTGAGCATAGCATTGAGCCCAGCATTGATTCTAGCATTGAGCCCAGAATTGCATCTAGCATTAACATGAGCATTGTGACTAGCACTGAACACAGCATTGGCCCAGCGTTTCGTCTAGCAATGAGCCCAGCATTGCATCTATCATTGAGCCCAGCATTGCCTCTCACATTGCGCACATCATTGAGCCAAGCATTCAGCCCAGCATTGAGCTGAGCATTGTGTCTTGCATTGACCCCAGCTTTGTCTCTCGCATTGAGCCCAGCATTGAGCCCAGCATTGCATCTAGCATTGAGCCCAGCATTGAGCCCAGCATTAACCTGAGCATTGTGTCTAGCCTTGAGCCCAGCATTGCCTCTCGCATTGAGAACAGCATTGAGACCAGCATTGCGTCTGGCATTGAGCCCAGCATTGTGTCCAGTATTGCGCCTAGCAATGAACCCAGCATTGCATCTAGCATTGAGCCCAGCATTGCGTCTACCATTGAGCCCAGCATTGCGAATAGCATTGAGCCCAGCGTTGCATCTCGCTTTGTGCCCAGCATTGAGCCCAGCATTGAGCCCAGCAGTGAGCCCAGCATTGTGACTCGCATTGTGCCCAGCATTGAACCCAGCATTGCGACGAGCATTGAGTCCAGCATTGCGTGTAGCATTGAGCCCAGCATTGCATCTAGCATTGAGCCCAGCTTTGTGTCTAGCATTGCGCCCAGCATTGCGTCTAGCATTGACTCCAGCATTTTACCCAGCATTGCATCCAGTGTCGAGGCCGGCTTTGCGCCCACCAATGAGCACAGCATTGTGCGCAGTATTGCACCCAGCATTGCGCTGAGCATTGCGCCCATCATTGGGCCAAGAATTGCACCCAGCATTGCATTGAACATTGAGCCCAGCATTGCATTTAGCATTGAGCGCAGCATCAATTTCAGCATTGAGCATAGCATTGAGCCCATCATTGATTCTAGCATTGAGCCCAGCATTGCATCTAGCATTCACACGAGCATTGTGTCTAGCACTGAACCCAGCATTGGCCCAGCATTGCCTCTCGCATTGCGCCCAGCATTGAACCCAGCATTGCATCTAGCATTGAGCCCAGCATTGAGCCCAGCATTAACCTGAACATTGTGTCTAGCCTTGAGCCCAGCATTGCCTCTCGCATTGAGCACAGCATTGAGACCAGCATTGCATCTGGCATTGAGCCCAGCATTGCGTCCAGTATTGCGCCTAGCAAGAACACAGCATTGCATCTAGCATTGAGCCCCGCATTGCATCTCGCTTTGATCCAAGCATTGAGCCCAGCATTGCGTCTACCATTGAGTCCAGCACTGTGCCCAGCATTGCGAATAGCATTGAGCCCAGCATTGCATCTCGCTTTGTGCCCAGCATTGAGCCCAGCATTGAGCCCAGCATTGAGCCCAGCAGTGAGCCCAGCATTGTGACTCGCATTGCACCCAGCATTGAACCCAGCATTGCGACGAGCATTGAGTCCTGCATTGCGTCTGGCAATGAGCCCAGCATTGCATCTAGCATTGAGCCCAGCATTGTGTCTAGCAATGAGGCCAGCATTGCGTCTAGCATTGACTCCAGCATTTTACCCAGCATTACATCCAATGTCGAGGCCGGCTTTGCGCCCATCAATGAGCACAGCATTGCGCGCAGCATTGCACCCAGCATTGCGTTGAGCATTACGCCCATCATTGGGCCAAGAATTGCACCCAGCTTGGATCTAACATTGAGCCCAGCATTGCATCTAGCATTGAGCACAGCATTAATTTCAGCATTGAGCATAGCATTGAGCCCAGCATTGATTCTAGCATTGAGCCCAGCTTTGCATCTAGCATTCACACAAGCATTGTGTCTAGCACTGAACCCAGCATTGGCCCAGCGTTGCCTCTAGCAATGAGCCCAGCATTGCATCTATCATTGAGCCCAGCATTGCCTCTCGCATTGCGCCCATCGTTGAGCCTAGCATTCAGCCCAGCATTGAGCTGAGCATTATGTCTAACATTGAGCCCTGCATTGAGACCAGCATTGAGCTGAGCATTGTGTCTTGCACTGAGCCCAGCTTTGTCTCTCGCATTGAGCCCAGCATTGAGCCCGACTTTGCGCCCATCAATGAGCACAGCATTGCGCGCAGCATTGCACCCAGCATTGCGTTGAGCATTGTGCCCATCTTTGGGCCAAGAAGTGCACCCTGCATTGCGTCTAACATTGAGCCCAGCATTGGTCTGGCATGGAGCCCAGCATTGATTTCAGCATTGAGCCCAGCATTGTGTCTAGTATTGAGCACAGCATTAATTTCAGCACTGAGCATAGCATTGAGCCCAGCATTGATTCTAGCATTGAGCCCAGCATTGCATCTAGCATTCACACGAGCATTGTGTCCAGCACTGAACCCAGCATTGGCCCAGCGTTGCCTCCAGCAATGAGCCCAGCATTGCATCTATCATTGAGCCCAGCATTGCCTCTCGCATTGCGCCCATCATTGAGCTTAGCATTCAGCCCAGCATTGAGCTGAGCATTGTGTCTTGCATTGAGCCCAGCTTTGTCTCTCGCATTGAGCCCAGCATTGAGTCCGGCTTTGCGCCCATCAATGAGCACAGCATTGCGCGCAGCATTGCACCCAGCATTGCGTTGAGCATTGTGCCCATCTTTGGGCCAAGAAGTGCACCCAGCATTGCGTCTAACATTGAGCCCAGCATTTCGTCTAGCATGGAGCCCAGCATTGATTTCAACATTGAGCCCAGCATTGTCTCTAGCATTGAGCCCAGCATTGTGTCTAGCATTGACTCCAGCATTTTGCCCAGCATTGCATCTAGCATTCAGCCTTGCATTGTGTCTAGCACTGCGCCCCGCATTGGCCCAGCGTTGCATCTAGCATTGAGCCCAGCATTGCATCTGTCATTGAGCCCAGCATTGCCTCTTGCATTGCGCACATCATTGAGCCTAGCATTCAGCCCAGCATTGACCCGAGCATTATGTCTCGCATTGAGCCCTGCATTGTGACCAGCATTGAGCTGAGCATTGTGTCTAGCATTGAGCCCAGCATTGCCTCTTGCATTGAGCACAGCATTGAGACCAGCATTGCGTCTGGCATTGAGCCCAGCATTGCGTCCAGTATTGCGCCTAGCAATGAACCCAGCATTGCATCTAGCATTGAGCCCAGCATTGCATCTCGCATTGATCCAAGCATTGAGCCCAGCATTGCGTCTACCATTGAGCCCAGTATTGAGCCCAGCATTGCGAATAGCATTGAGCCCAGCATTGCATCTCGCTTTGTGCCCAGCATTGAGCCCAGCATTGAGCCCAGCAGTGAGCCCAGCATTGTGACTTGCATTGTGCCCAGCATTGAACCCAGCATTGCGACGAGCATTGAGTCCAGCATTGCATCTAGCATTGAGCCCAGCATTGCATCTAGCATTGAGCCCAGCATTGTGTCTAGCATTGAGCCCAGCATTGCGTCTAGCATTGACTCCAGCATTTTACCCAGCATTGCATCCAGTGTCGAGGCCGGCTTTGCGCCCATCAATGAGCACAGCATTGCACGCAGCATTGCACCCAGCATTGCATTGAGCATTGCGCCCATCATTGGGCCAAGAATTGCACCCAGCATTGCATCGAACATTGAGCCCAGCATTGCATCTAGCATTGAGCACAGCATTAATTTCAGCATTGAGCATAGCATTGAGCCCATCATTGATTCTAGCATTGAGCCCAGCATTGCATCTAGCATTCACACGAGCATTGTGTCTAGCACTGAACCCAGCATTGGCCCAGCGTTGCGTCAAGCAATGAGCCCAGCATTGCATCTATCATTGAGCCCAGCATTGCCTCTCACATTGTGCCCATCATTGAGCCTAGCATTCAGCCCAGCATTGAGCTGAGCATTATGTCTAACATTGAGCCCTGCATTGAGACCAGCATTGAGCTGAGCATTGTGTCTTGCATTGAGCCCAGCTTTGTCACTCGTATTGAGCCCAGCATAGAGCCCGGCTTTGCGCCCATCAATGAGCACAGCATTACGCGCAGCATTGCACCCAGCATTGCGTTGAGCATTGTGCCCATCTTTGGGCCAAGAAGTGCACCCAGCATTGCGTCTAACATTGAGCCCAGCATTTCGTCTAGCATGGAGCCCAGCATTGATTTCAACATTGAGCCCAGCATTGTCTCTAGCATTGAGCCCAGCATTGTGTCTAGCATTGACTCCAGCATTTTGCCCAGCATTGCATCTAGCATTCAGCCTTGCATTGTGTCTAGCACTGCGCCCCGCATTGGCCCAGCGTTGCATCTAGCATTGAGCCCAGCATTGCATCTGTCATTGAGCCCAGCATTGCCTCTTGCATTGCGCACATCATTGAGCCTAGCATTCAGCCCAGCATTGACCCGAGCATTATGTCTCGCATTGAGCCCTGCATTGAGACCAGCATTGAGCTGAGCATTGTGTCTAGCATTGAGCCCAGCATTGCCTCTTGCATTGAGCACAGCATTGAGACCAGCATTGCGTCTGGCATTGAGCCCAGCATTGCGTCCAGTATTGCGCCTAGCAATGAACCCAGCATTGCATCTAGCATTGAGCCCAGCATTGCATCTCGCATTGATCCAAGCATTGAGCCCAGCATTGCGTCTACCATTGAGCCCAGTATTGAGCCCAGCATTGCGAATAGCATTGAGCCCAGCATTGCATCTTGCTTTGTGCCCAGCATTGAGCCCAGCATTGAGCCCAGCAGTGAGCCCAGCATTGTGACTTGCATTGTGCCCAGCATTGAACCCAGCATTGCGACGAGCATTGAGTCCAGCATTGCATCTAGCATTGAGCCCAGCATTGCATCTAGCATTGAGCCCAGCATTGTGTCTAGCATTGAGCCCAGCATTGCATCTAGCATTGACTCCAGCATTTTACCCAGCATTGCATCCAGTGTCGAGGCCGGCTTTGCGCCCATCAATGAGCACAGCATTGCACGCAGCATTGCACCCAGCATTGCATTGAGCATTGCGCCCATCATTGGGCCAAGAATTGCACCCAGCATTGCATCGAACATTGAGCCCAGCATTGCATCTAGCATTGAGCACAGCATTAATTTCAGCATTGAGCATAGCATTGAGCCCATCATTGATTCTAGCATTGAGCCCAGCATTGCATCTAGCATTCACACGAGCATTGTGTCTAGCACTGAACCCAGCATTGGCCCAGCGTTGCGTCAAGCAATGAGCCCAGCATTGCATCTATCATTGAGCCCAGCATTGCCTCTCACATTGTGCCCATCATTGAGCCTAGCATTCAGCCCAGCATTGAGCTGAGCATTATGTCTAACATTGAGCCCTGCATTGAGACCAGCATTGAGCTGAGCATTGTGTCTTGCATTGAGCCCAGCTTTGTCTCTCGTATTGAGCCCAGCATAGAGCCCGGCTTTGCGCCCATCAATGAGCACAGCATTACGCGCAGCATTGCACCCAGCATTGCGTTGAGCATTGTGCCCATCTTTGGGCCAAGAAGTGCACCCAGCATTGCGTCTAACATTGAGCCCAGCATTGCGTCTAGCATGGAGCCCAGCATTGATTTCAGCATTGAGCCCAGCATTGAGCCCAGCATTGTGTCTAGCATTGACTCCAGCATTTTGCCCAGCATTGCATCTAGCATTCAGCCTTGCATTGTGTCTAGCACTGAGCCCCGCATTGGCCCAGCGTTGCGTCTAGCATGGAGCTCAGCATTGCATCTCTCATTGAGCCCAGCATTGCCTCTTGCATTGCGCCCATCATTGAGCCTAGCATTCAGCCCAGCATTGAGCGGAGCATTATGTCTCGCATTGAGCCCTGCATTGAGATCAGCATTGAGCTGAGCATTGTGTCAGGCATTGAGCCCAGCTTTGTCTCTCACATTGAGCCCAGCATTGAGACAAGCATTGCATCTAGCATTGCGCCCAGCATTGAGCCCAGCATTAACCTGAGCATTGTGTCTAGCCTTGAGCCCAGCATTGCCTCTCACATTGAGCACAGCATTGAGACCAGCATTGCGTCTTGCACTGAGCCCAGCATTGTGTCCAGTATTGCGCCTAGCACTAAGCCTAGCATTGAACCCAGCATTGCATCTAGCATTGAGCCCAGCATTGCATCTCGCATTGATCCAAGCATTGAGCCCAGCATTGCGTCTACCATTGAGCCCAGCATTGCGAATAGCATTGAGCCCAGCATTGCATCTCGCTTTGTGCCCAGCATTGAGCCCAGCATTGTCTCTAGCATTGAGCCCTGCATTGAGAGCAGCATTGAGCTGAGCATTGTGTCTTGCATTGAGCCCAGGTTTGTCTCTCGCATTGAGCCCAGCATTGAGCCCAGCATTGCGTCTAGCATTGAC